>NC_081343.1:36320460-36466461 GCF_029784015.1 Lycium ferocissimum
CGTAAAATTTAACCAATCATCACTATTAATATTATATTTGTTGTGAACTTGTTGTATGGGAATCCTATACTCATATGCTTGTTGTAGCATAATGTAAGTGTAGTTCCACCTAGTCTCAATTTCTACTTGAATTTTCCTAGGTCTAAGGTTATTTTCCACACAAACATTCTTAAAATCTCTAAGTCTTCCCCTATTAGCATTACAAAAAAGAAACGCAACCGCATCTCTAACTTTTTGAATAGAATCGTCAAAATAGTCAAGACCATCTTTAACAATTAAATTTAAAATGTGACAACTACATCTCACATGAAAAATATTTTTAGCGGAGGGTTTAATTCTCTCTTTAAAAGACCAATCGCCTTTGTATTATTAGAAGCATTATCTAAAGCAATACAAAGTGTTTTTCTATAAATGTTAAAAAATCTCATAATAGTAGACATTGAATCCGCTAAAAATTTTCCATCATGACGACCTTTTCCTTCATCATATAAAAAAGCTATAATTCTTTTTTGCATAATCCAATTGTCATCAACCCAATGACATGTAATAGCAAAAAAATCTAACTTGTTAAGACTAAGACCCAAATCAGCGGTAAGAGAAACATTACAATTTAAAGAATTAAATACATGGCGCAAATAAAATCTATATTTTTTAAACAAATCTATAACATCCGCTCTACAAGTACTTCTAGGAATACCCTCAAATAACGGATTATAACAACGTTGAATGTAAGTAACAAACCCCATACCCGAAGGAAAGGAAAATGGTAAACAATCATAAGCTACCATTTTAGCTATTTCTACACGCTCTTTTTTCTTGTCATACTTAAAATTTTTACCGGTTCGTGGGTCTATCGTCATTTGAATACCCCCCACATTTGAACCCGTTTGCTCTCCCCAAACATCCATATGTTTGGTTCTCATATGACCATTTAGTGTACCCGTTCCACCATCCTTTACTAGTTCCTTGCTTAAAAGCAAATACTTGTCCACATAGGGTACATTTAGCCGATTGATTTCCCTATTCTTAGTCATAAATTTCCAAACTTTAGCGTTGGCTTTCGAGTTCTAGGCGGTTTGTCTTGTGTATGTGATTGTGCGGGACATGTATCTCCTATGGGATTTTCGGGGGGTTGTGTTTCATCATCATCATCGTCAATTTCATTAAAAGTGTTGGTAAAATGTTGTTGCATTGCCTCATGACCTAAAAGTGGATTACTTCCTCCAACATTAATACCTAAATTAGGTGTTTCTTACACAAATGTTTCCTCATTAAGCCCACGCCTAACAATACCACTACTAATACGGGCACCACGTCTTAATCTCTTTGACATTATTAAATAGAATTAATTTAAATCACACTCAAATAAATCAGAAGAAAAAATTAAATTGCAACAAATTAAATTGCGTAAATTAAATTGCGAAAAATAAAGATAGAGTTGGAACGAAGGTACCAAATTACCGGATTAATTTCCAACAAAGTGAAGGCGGCTAGAATTACAAATCCACCAAAGTTACTTCGGATTGTTGCAAAATCACCAACTCCACCAACAATATTATAATTGCAAAATTAATAATTGAAACTATAATAAGACTTTGTAATATTTATTTGAGAGAAATATAAAGTGACTAATTATTGTAAAGTAACTATAATTGAGAGATTGAGATTTGAGAGAAAGAGAAGAGTGATTTGGTGTGAATTAAAATGAAAATGAAGAAGAGTTTATATAGGGGTGAGGGATGGGTTAAAGTGTTAAAAAAAAAGTTTGGGGGGTTGGGGGGGCAAAAAATTAAGTATTTGACCGTTTGGCAACGGCCATTTTTGCAAATGGACCGTTGCCAACGGTCCAATTTCGCCAGCCCAACGGCTGTTTAAAAAAAAAAAAAAATTAATTTAACCGGTTAAACCGGTCCGGTTCCGATTTTACCGGTTTAACCGATTCCGGTTTCAAAAAAATGGGAACCGGACCGGTAAAACAATTAACGGTTAACCGGTTCTACCGGTTCCGGTTCCGGTTTTTACCGGTTCGGTTCCGGTTTTAACCGGTTCAACCGAACCGGTTGACGGGCTTAATGCAACTATGAAAGAAAGCTAAAATTGGGAAAAATGAGCTGGCTTTTTCTCTCCGTCCCTGCATATTGCATAAGTTCAAAGGGAAAGCTATTTTGACTTCTTTATCATCAAATATGACCACTATTTGTTTTCTGCTTTTGCTTTTTTAACGACACAATTAGCAAAATGATCAAAAATTACGTTACAATATCTATTAGTGATTCACAAAATCTTTGGAATTTCCACTGCTAAATCTTGATAAATAATGCAAGTCAAGCTTTTCAATTTCCAAAATTCAATCGTTCTTTTCTATGTTTTCTTCAGAAATTTGGGCAAAAATGTAGATATTTTTATAGGATTATAATAGGCTACGTAATAGTCTGGCTATCTGATGGGGCAATTCGCAGAATTGCCCTTCTTTTGGGTGGTCTTTAAATTTTGCCCCTCATATTTGAAATCTTTAAATTTTGCCCTTCGGCTAAAACCCATGAGTTCGGTTCGAACCCCGTACTCGATCAAAATTTAAAAAAAAATCGTAAGGCGAGTTTAAATCTTCGCTATGCCCCCACGTAAGATACACTTTGTTAAAAAGTTACCAAAGAGATTATGTCGGGCCGACATACTTATGCCTTATGGGCAGACTTGGCATAAGTATGCCGGATCCGGCATAACTTTGGTAATTCCTTCACAAGTTTATGCCGGATCCGGCATACTTATGGGCAAACTTTTAGTTAAGCCTTAACTAAAAGTCTTTTCCTAGTTATGCCTTATGGGGCAGACTTTTAGTTAAGGCATAACTAAAAGTATGCCCCATAAGGCATAACTTTTCCTTAAGACATAGACTTTGTTTTATAAGCCAAATTTGATTAGTTCAAACTCCGCATATTGGCAACCAAATTGAACTTAACATCGGTCAAAGCGATAACGGCGGGAAAGAAACGATCATACATTGTGAGGTATAAAGCATGCTCATAAAAGGCTGATATTGTTTTTATATTTTATCTACAGGTGCATCGTAGGATGTGTCAATTTGCACAACTTGGTAAGTGCAAATACGAACAGACTGAGGTACATTTGCGACATTTTAGGACCTGAATATGCATTAAGATACATTTAGGTAGAATAGAACATCCACATTCTTTATTGGTTTGTTATGATTTATTGATCTGGTCCCATTAAAAGTTTGTCCATAAATATGGGTAGACCCTACAAATAAACTTGTTAAATCAATTATCAAAGTTATCTGCGGACCGCATAAACTTATTAAGGAATTACCAAAGTTATCGTGACATCATACATTTGTTAAGGAATTACCAAAGTTATGCTTAACCGGCATACTTATGCCAAGTCTGCCCCACAAGACCGAGTATGCCGGTCCCCATAACTTTATAATTCCTTAACAAATGTATGTCGAAAATCCCGACACACGCGACCCAAATCTTGCCTTGCAATTTTTTTTTTTATTTATGCTTGAGCGGGGATTCGAACCTAGAACCTTATGATTTCTGCGTGAACGCTCAGGGTTGCAACGCAAAGGGCAAAAATTAAAGACCAGTAATATGAGGGGCATAATTTAAAGACCACAAATATGAGGGGCAAAATTTAAAGACCACTCCAAAAGAAGGGCAATTCGCGCAAAAAAATGCTATCTAATAAGCATAGCTCGAAATTAAGTATATCCCAAAAAAGATCATGCTTACCTTCATTTGTCACCAGAGTTAAAATGGTCACTTCTTTTTTTTTCCTTTAACCTCAGTCTGTCAATTTTATCATTTTTTACCGAGAGGTAGGGGTGGGTATGGTAAGGTATTTGAAACTTTAGTACAGCAATTTCGGTTTTCGATTTCTAAAAATACTATATCATTACCGTACCAAATTAATTCGGTACGGTTCGGTATTTTAAAGTTCGGTTTCGGTATTTTACGGTACAGTAAATTGGTACTATAGTTTGTCCGACTTCGACTTACAAATACTCATATCGTGGAGAATTATGACTTCCGCTACTTAAGAAACGTCTCAATTATTATGTACTCCCTCCGTCCCATAATAAGTGTCACCTTAGTCAAAAACACGCATATGAAGAAACGAATAATGCTATGCTAAGTTTATCAAATTACCCCTATATAATAAAAATAATTACTTTTTCCTCTTGATTAGAGTATGCACAAATAGTAAACCTTTTGACATTGGGAATCAAACCATACTAAGTTACTATGTGGCTTATCCAATCATCATATACATGTTACCTTTTTGTCTGGGAGTAGAATTGAAAAACGCTAGCCAATTTATGTCTTGGTTTCCTAAGGTGGCACTTATTATGAGACAATTTTTTTTGCCTAAAGTGACAATTATTATGGGACGGAGGGAGTACTAAACACCTTACACATGTAAGAATATTCAAAAGAAAGTACAAGCAATCCTCTTCGTAAATTAATTACACAAAAAAGACATTTAAATCAAGACAGAGTATTCAAAGTTCCAACGTTAAACAATTAGTTTTCTAATAATACTAGTTTAGATAATCTAAAAATGTATAATTATATACTTCGGTATGGTATTTGGTATTTCGGTATTTTCTTTATGAATACCGAATACTGTACTGAATACTAAACTTTTTAAAAATGCATTCCAAATACCATAATATCGAAATTGCGGTATAAAAAATGTCGGTTTCGGTCTAGTAATCGATATCTACCATACCATGCCCACTCTGTTGGGAAGAAACAAGAAATAACCAAATTGCACGATGAGGTAACAGCGGAAGAAATACCCAAGTCAAAACTTCCCACACTATTTGAACCAAGAGAACACAACAAACACTATCACAAATGGATTTCCGGACAAGAACTATACCAACAACAAAGTAGTAAAGCAAACAAAAGTAAATCAATTGCAAGAGACACCAAATTTACGTGGTAAAAATCCTTTAAGGTAAAGAGAAAACATCCACGGGATCTTCGGCCCACAAAAGCTCCACTAAAATCAACAAGAGTTACAACAGTGTTCTCTAAATTTCTACAATATAAACGCCAAAGATGGAGCAACAACACATAAAAGATAGCACCAAAACTAGTGAAGAAAGGAGAGAAATCACCCCAAAAATGAGCTACTGTTCGTACTCAAAAACTGGAGCTATAGGACACAAAATCCAATCTCCACCATTGAAATAGAAGAATCAGATGTTGAGAACCCCCAGTTCAAATTTGAGAATGATCCAACGGTTAACGAATCGCAAAACACAATTTACAACAGGCTGCTGTATCAGAAAATTTCTGGACGAAAATCTGCTTTCTCTCTCACGTTTTTCTCTCTATATGGCTGCTATGAATTCACTCTTGTGTATTGAAAATAAGACCTAAGTTGATCCTACACATATAGTGAATTTTAGGAAAAAAGTGGCCTGGTCCAAATTGAATTGGATTTTATTAATTCAATTCCACATAGGAAGGGAAAACCCAACAATTCTCCCCCTCCCGACTATGTGGAGGAGACCGCCATCCCGGCAATCATGAAACACTCTTCAAACTTCCCTCTTGGCAATAATTTAGTCAACATATCTGAACCATTTATCATCTATGTGAATCTTCTCAAGTTCAAGCAACTTAGAATCCAACACATCTCTAATCCAATGGTATCTCAAATCAATATGTTTCGACCTACCATGGAATGTAGAATTCTTGCCAAGATGAATAGCACTTTAACTGTCGAAATGAAGCACATACCTGTCTTGAGCAAAGCCAAGTTCCTCCATAAATCTTTTCATCCATAACAACTCTTTACAAGCTTCAACGACATCAATAAGCTCAGCTTCTATAGTAGATAGAGCAGCACATTTTTGCAACCTAGATTACTAAGACACAGCTCCCTCTGCAAAAGTAATCAAGCAGGCCGAAGTAAACTTACGAGTATCAACATCACCGGCCATATCTGAATCAGTGTAACCACAAAGAATAGGCTTCCCTGTCCTAAAGCACAAACTCAGACTAGAAGTGCCACAAAAATATTTCATAATCCACTTCACAGCATTCCAATGCTCTCTTCCTGGATTAGAAAGAAAACGGCTAACAATACCAACAATATGAGCAATATCTGGTCTTGCAGAAATCATCACATACATCAGGCTACCAACAGCTGAAGCATAAGGAACTTTCTTTATACCTTCCTTCTTATCAGTCAAGAGTACAAACTCATTGGAAGAATAATGAGATGAAGGTGTTTTCTCTCTAGTAGATCTTCTGAGAGAACTCTCTGGAGCATCAATAGTAGCTGGTTGCTGGCCAACCACATCATTTTCCACTGGAGAATCAACAACATCATGCTGGTCATTCTGAATATGATCACTATCTTCAACTTGGTCTTCATTATTTTGAAGAGTTTCTTCAGGTGCTATAGTTATGGGAACTGGATCAACATCAACTAAGCTCTCACTGCTCTGAAAATCAACCTTCTCAAATTGTCAAAATCTTCAATTCTCTAGTCTTCAAAGAACACAACATCACGGCTTCTAACAAGTTTCTTCTCAACTAGATCATAGAAACGATAGCTAAATCCGTCATGACTATAACCAATGAATATACATTGCCTAGTTTTAATTTTCAGCTTTGACCTCCCATCCTTAGGAACATGCACAGAGGTCTTACACCCGAAGACTCTCAAATGAGCATAAGAGACATCTTTACCAAGCTAAACTCTGTCACGGACATCACCATCCAAAGAAAGAGTAGGAGATAAATTGATAACATAAGCAGCAGTATTAAGTGCTTCTGTCGAAAATGAATCTGGCAACTTAGCATCTGAATGCAAACATCTAACCCTCTCAACTAGAGTATTGTTCATCCTCTCTGCTAAACCATTTAACTGAGGAGTCTTTGGAGGAGTTTTCTGATGCTGAATACCCTGTTGTCGACAATAATTATCAAAAGGACCAATGTATTCACCACCATTGTCTGAGCGGATGCATTTTAGTTTCTTCCCTATCTGTCTCTCAACTAAGGCCTGAAAAGTCTTGAACACATCAAGTAGTGATCCTTGGA
Organism: Lycium ferocissimum; assembly: GCF_029784015.1. Classification (NCBI taxonomy): domain Eukaryota; kingdom Viridiplantae; phylum Streptophyta; class Magnoliopsida; order Solanales; family Solanaceae; genus Lycium; species Lycium ferocissimum. Next base: position 36,327,546 of record NC_081343.1, read on the forward strand.
CTTCAAAGGAAATACCCAGATTTTGCGAGAATGATCATCAATAAAAGTCACAAAGTAAAGTACACCACCATGAGAGCTTACTTTAAAATGACCACACAAATCAAAATGTACTAACTACAGCAAATCAAGCTTTCTTGAAGGCTAATGACTCTGAAAAGAAACTCTTTTTTGTTTCCCAACTAGGCAATGAACACATCCCTTTAACTTTGCTTGTTTCACTCCAGAAAGTAAATTCTTCTTAGCCAAATTGTCAATCCCCTTCTCGCTCATATGACCCAGCCTTCTATGCCATAACTTTGATGAAGTATCATTCTCCACCAAATTTACCGAGTCACCACAATGGATCCCTGAAATAAGTACAAGTCAGATATCTTGTTACCTCGAGCCACAATCATTGAACTCTAAGAAGCTTCCACTGGCCACCACCAACGGTTTGATCATAACCCTCATCATCAAGTTTTCCTACAGAAATTAAATTCAGTCGAACATCTGGAGCATGCTTGACATTATTAAGAACCAAACTCAAACCATTCTTACTTTTCAAGCAAACTGTGCCAATACCAAATACCTCAACCTCACTATCATTGTCCATTCGTAACATTCCAAAATTACCTAGAGTATAAGAAGAAAATAATTCCTTCTTTGGCGTGACATGAGAAGTGGCACCTGAATCCACAAACTAGATAGACTCATCACAAACAAGATTAATATCATTTTTACCACAAGAAACAAACTGATCAATTTCAGCAACAACAGCAACACGATCCTCATTATCGCCATCTTTCTTTTGCTTTTTTTGGTCTCTCTCAAACTTGTAGCAATGTTTCTTGATATGCCCTTTCAAGTGACAATAGTCACATGTAAGATTCTTGTACCTGGAGGATCTTGACTTGCTTCTACTTTTGTCTCTGAAGTTGCTTCTCTCCCTGTCTTCAGTAACCAAAACATCAGAGTGTGAAGCTGAAGAAGACGAAGCTTGAGATCTTCTTCTCATCTCTTCATTCAAAATACCACTCTTAGCATATTTCATACTTACACCATCACTGGGAGCAGAATTAGTCAAAGAAACTCAAAGAGTTTCCCCAGAGTCTGGCAGAGTATTAAGAAGCCAAAGTCCCTATATTTCTTCATCAAACTTGACACCCATTCCGCATACCGATCATGGACACTCGAAAATCATTGATATGATTAGAAATAGGACCCCTTTTTGTATCTAATATTCATTCATTGTTTCGGAGAACAACTTGTTATTACCAGTCTTCGAAGCATAAAGTGTCTCGAGCTTTTCCCACAAGCTTTTAGCATTTGTCTCATTCACAATATGACTTCGAACATTATCTTTAACCCATTGCCTAATATAGCCACAAACCTATAAGTGCTCAAATTCCCAATCCTCATCTTCAATAGACTCGGGTTTGGTATGGCCTGAATAACGGCAATAGGCCATACCAAACACTGTCTAGTACAGTAGTTCAGTTCCCAACCCATTGACGTGAGTTGGATACTCTTAATGATGTGAGGCCTTTTGGGGAAAACCGTGCGGCCGGCTTGGCCCAAAGCGGACAATATCACATCATGTTAAGAGTATCTTTGGGCCGTTTTAGGCCAACAATTGGTATCAGAGCCAATGATTTGGTGAAACGAATATGAAGATGGCGGAGTGTGGCGTGGGGTCGGGCTTAGTGCCTTTGCCTGTCTATGGGCTGGTTTACAACATTTACTCATAGCTTTGAAGATGCATACACAGTCTTTGGGCTTCGTTGACCGTAAATACTTTGACGAAGTGGGTGGCATACAGACATGTTGAATCTCTGACCCGTGAGTTATGGTAATGAGACATGTGGAATTTAGTTCGAGGGGGAGATTGTTGAGTGTGTGAACAAAGTACCACATTGGTAGCTGGAAAGAAAAAAGAGCTACTTATAAGGAGTTGGATCTCTTAATGATGTGAGCCTTTAAAAAACCGTACGCTTGGACCAAAATGGCGACAATATCACATCACGTTAGCAGATTTAAAGTATCTTTTAGCCCCACACACTCCTACCGAAATGTGAGAAAAAAGTCACCATGTTTGGTCTGGTCACCAAATGCTCATTGCTTAGTATAGGCTCTTTGGGATACGAGCTATTTTACTTGTAAATAGTGCTAATTGTTAGTACTCCATAAATAACATTAATGTAGTGAAAAGGGTTCTGTTAGTTTCATTCTAAATGGTGAACTGAACTACTGTACTAGACAGTGTTTGGTATGGCCTATTGCCGTTATTCAGAATCCCAAATTTCAATCAAGATAGTTAATAGGGAGTATATAGGTAAAATGACACGCAACCGCACTTTTGTTTGATGGAGACTAAACTCAATATCAGGAGTAGTTCAGAAGTTCGGTGTGTTTTTTATTGTGTTAAGGCACTTTATGGCAAAGGGGTATTTGGTACGCTAGTTGTGGATAGCTTTAAAAGAAATTACGTAATGTTTTTGATGTAACTCCTTCCACATTATCTTGTTTGTCTCGGCATAATGTTTAATGGAGTATAGAAATAAAGACTTTTAACATTTGTGATTAAAAAAAAATGTCATAATATTTAGGTGATCGTAAGATTTTTGAAACTTGTGAACTTCTCAACATGTCATAACATGTATATAGCTATAAAAGATTCTCATTATAAATACGGAAAAGGGTCAAAAATGCCTTCAGAATATTATAAATGGTTAAAAAATGCCCTCCTTCCACCTATTGGATCCTCAACGTCTTTTTAAGATTTAAAAATTCCCTTATTAACAGCAAAAGGACATGGCAATGGTAACATGGATTTTTGACCCATTCAAAGGATCCGACCCAATTATTCTAAAAAAACCAAGACCCATCCGATTAAATTTGTCTCTCTTGTTCCGGTCAGGCTCTTCTTTCTTTCATCCTTCCTTCTTCCTTCTTCAATTGTTCATCTTCTTTCTTCCAATTAGATACCCTTTTTTTAACAAACTAATTAATGTCAAACAGAGTAGAATGAAATAGTCTCGTATTTAGGGTCGTTTGGTTTGTTGCACTAATAAAATAACTCAAACATAAATATCTACACAAGTAATGTACCAAATTTAGTTACTCGTACAAGAAAAGATAATCATCGCATAATACATCATTTGGTTGGCCTCCAAAATGATCGGGTCTAATATATGCATAAGTTATGCAAGAATCTATGTATTATTTTATGACAGTTAGAATGTGATATAATAATACGATCGTAGCAATATATGGATAAGAGTAACGAAAGACAAAATAATCACTAAAGTAACCAATGACTGCATAACAATTCTTACATTATTATTTATCACATAACTTATGTATGATTATTGCCACATAACAATCCATAAATTATAAACTCAGTATAAGCATTTCACAAACCAAACGACCCTTTTTGTTGGTGAAAAGTCTTGAATTCGTAGGAAAAAAATAATTTATTGGATGTTATTTCATGGAAAGCTTGTGATCCTGAATTGTGATTTGTGAAAGGGAAAAAGCCACAATACCACTTCAAAATCTTTAGGCAAAATGAGTTGATCATATTGCACGAATACTGAGCAATTAAACAAACCCAGAGTCTAAACAATGCCTAAGAATATGAATTTCTACAAAAGGAAATAAAGCTGAAGATAAATTTATAATGTCTGAGTACCAGAAACCAGTTAGGGAACAGAATACCCACAAAATCATCCAAATCCAACTATAGTAGGCAGTAGAGGGTTCTTCTAATTTCCCTTTTTTCTTTAGTAACCCTTGAATGTTTTTCATTTTCAGTAGACAATTCCTATTGCTATAGTTTATCTCATGTGGCCGTCTTTAGCATGCTAGGTCTCTTAGCACATTCAGTTTTCAGTTTGGTTTTGTAATAAATCTGCCACTAGTATAGTTAATTAGTGGACTGCTTTCGTTCATTTTTTTAAGTACCAACTCTTGGGGAAGCACTTATATTCCTTTTTATGCAACCCATTTTCGATAAATTCATCGTTAGCCTTAATACACAGAGTAGAATAAATCTTCACATCAATATACCTCCTCATTCACCTCAACCATGAACGAAACTAGTTTATCACAATTTTCAAAAGGACTCTAAGAAAAAATGAGCAAACACCATACCTTTATATTAACTCATTCACTGAAGTGAAGGTTCCATGGGAAGAAAGAAATGGAACATACATAAATTCTTAATTAAAAAATGGGACTAGCAATTATAAATATGATCTGAATAAATAAAGGCCTTAAAATCTGAAATTGCCTAAAACTACGAAACAAAATAGAGTCATACTTGGACAAGTTACACAGCAAATCAAAAAAAAAAAAAAAAGAGAGAGAGAGTTAAGCTATAAGCAGAAACTATCAAAAAAACAGATACAACTAGGAAACATTGTAGAACCGAAAACTCGAAGATGTCTTGGCTTCATCCAAAGTGTCAAATTGCTACTCAATGAGTATTAATGTGGGGATATAACTGCAGTTACTCCATATTCATGATTGAAACAAATAAACCACTAGCTTGGACTGAAAACTCAGCAGAAAACTTCAAGCAAATAATAGCATGCAGGCAGAATGCTGGGACAAAAAAGACCTAGAACGGGAGAAGTAACAGATCATTAGGTCTCAAACAAGAAATGTTCTTAAGTGTTTTACTCAGAGAGAAAGATTGCAGTCGGATTTCCCGGTGATGGTGGATTCTGCTTCACGACCGCAGCATGGGGCCCCGCTCTCTTCAGAGCGTCATCTGTCATAGATAAGATCTCCAATGTCTCAAGACCAAGCTGTCTCTTGATCAAGTCCGAGTTCTTCTCAAGGACTTCAATCTCACCAAAAGGAAGCTTCAAGTCCAATGCTTGAACCCCAACAGCCGCAACTTCGTCTTTCTTGAACCTCAAGAAAGGCATACATTGCTTTTGTATTTGTTTGAAATTGCCTTGTTGCCCAATATCACTCTTCTGCAATTCAGAGAGGATTTCTTTATCAGGCGCAAAGGAGCAGGTTGAAGTGTCAAATTTCCTCTGCAGAATCTCCAAACATTCCCTTTTCCATCCACTATATTGCTCATCCACATATATCAGGCCCACAGAAGGTTTGTTGTTTTGGCTACTCAGATTTACATTTCCTTTCTTTGAACCAGAAACTTGCTTCTGAAGCAGCTTCCTCATCGAGACAATCGTGTCTTGCAAATATTTGTTGGCTTTCTTAAGGGTAAGATCTGGCAAATCAGCCTCTGGCCACCCAGCTTTTATGCCAACACCATCCTTCTTCAAAAGCTCTCTCCAGCCATATTCAGCATAGTGCGGGCAGATCGGAGCAACAAGTCGTGTTTGAACATCCATAAATCGCCATAGTAAATTCCGGTTCATGCCTCCTGAACCACAGGAAAGCCTGTACTCATCTCTGGCAGCCTGAAGATCATAGAAACCAGTTTTCAGAGCTTCCCGGAACATGTATTCACTATAGTTCTTCTCTGTAGTCCTGACTGCAATATTTATTTCATTAGCAAATACACGGTCTGCATATGTGGATGGGGGCCCACTTCTTAAAGATGACTCTGCAGCAAGAACCTCCTGCATCCAAGCTATTTCTTTTGTGAGACGTAAGATAGCAGCATTAGCTGTTTCAAAGACGAAGTTAGCATCGTCCATTCCATCACCAGCATCAGCAAGAGAAAAGCGTGTGGCATCAGCTGAAAACTCTTCAATTGCCTGCCGGAGTGTACGGAAATTTCCAGTAGACTTGGACATCTTCTCAGAGTTGAGCATTAGATGCCCATTGCATCTGAAACCACGTGGCCAGTGGTGCTTGGGGAAGAGGGCAGTGTGGTTATAGATGCAAAAGGTAAGATGATTCTGAAGAAGATCCTTGCCAGAAACTCTGAGATCAAACGGATACCAGTAGAGAAATTCCTGCTTCATCTCCTTTAGAAGAGAAGAAGATATGGAAGAATTTTCAGGAAAAGGCCCATCACAGAACAAGAATTCCCAGACCTCATCTGTCAACTGCTCTGGTTTCACTGTAGAATGATCATTACCGTACATGTCCCCTTTCTGCAAGAAATGTGCTACGGTGTAATATGCCATATATATAGTGGAATCGGACAAGGACTCGACTAAGAATTCCTCATCCCAAGGGATACGAGTTCCAAGCCCAAAACTGCGAGAACAAGCCCACTGATTAAGCCAGCTGAGAGTGTGCTCAAAGCCATGACGTGTCTCATCAGAGTAGAGATTCATACTGGCCAAACACTCCTCTGCAGCCTTCCTCCATTCTGATTCTCCATAAGTGAGATACCACTGATCAGTCAAAGCCACAATGCACTCATCCCCGGATCTCGACATGACTTTCTTCTCAGGTTCACTATATACTACAGCTTCATTTGTCTCCAAAAGTTTGCTCCTGATCAAACCTTTCGCTTCCTGGACTTTCATACCAGCAAATTCTCCAACAATCATGATTCCCTCATAAAACCCGCCTTTGTAAATTGTTTTCTTTGCCTCATCAAGCTTATCTCTCTCATTCTGACTCTTGATTTTCTTTTCAATGCAAATTCTTTCAGCTGACCTGTCTCCAAAATCTGGATGGTTGATAATTGGAACTATCTCAAACGGCATGACCCACTCATCCTTCACACCAAATTTCGCCCTGAAAGCTGGCTTTGACTTCAAATCATGGAGGGCCATATAATCATCTGGGGAATCACTGGGAACACTTGTTACAATTCCAGTACCCTTGTCAGTAAGAACAGATAACATCGGCAGAGTGTATATTATCTCGTTAAATGCCAAGGGAGACCTCAAGGGCAAACCTATAAGATCTTGACCAGACAATTCAACCAAACAAGTAGGCTTCTCAGGGATAAGAGACAACGTTTGATAAGCGAGATTAAGAGCTGCCCTATAAGTCAAGACAAAAACCTCAGTATCAGTAATCTCAAATGCTCCGTATTTTCCTTCTGGCAAAACCCAAGCATTTGTTTGCCCATACATGGTCTCTGGTCTCAGTGTGGCTGCTGCAAGATATACCTTTTTACCCTCCAAAACACTCATCTTTGATGGAAAAGGTGAGACAACTTCCATCTTGATAAGAGTATACTCTTGAGGAATAACTCCTTCACCGGAAGCACGGTCATGGTCAGCACATGGCTGACCATCTAGAGGTGAATATACAGTGTACCTGAGATCTTTAACAATCTTTCCCGTGGCTTTCAGCTTCCGCATTTGCCACCGTACAAACGAATCAAAGTATGGATTTATGTCAGTTGTAATAAAACTCCGACGCCAATCACAACCCAACCCAAACTCCTTTAGATCCTCTACAGCCAGTGGTGGAAAGTACGTTAGCCAGTAATATGGGTCTGTAAACCTAGCAATTTCCTCATCCGACAGACCGTAACTCCTCATTATCTCCCACTGGTACTTATCACCGCCAGTCTTCGCAACTGCCTTAGATTTCTTTCCTTTAAATTTTCCACCCGGTGCAGGCTGATTTCCTTCTGCCTCAACGTTCACATCTGTTTCAACACTCTCCTCCTCCCTAACAGGAAAAACAGGTGGGTTCCCAAACTTCGATATCTCCCTCGAAAGCTTATCGGCAGATGCCTTTATGGGCATTCCAGTGCAGTGAAAAGCAAAAGGCAAAAGAACACTAGCCCCTCTCAATCTGTGATATGCTGCTGCAAATTCTAGTTTTGATATTGAAAAAGCATGGCCTAAATGTAGATATCCATTCATATAAGGAAAAGGGAAATTCCCAAAGAACTTTTCACCTACTTTAGGAGGCGATTCTTTAGGTTCAGCTTTGAAAACATCACCTTCTGTCCACCACTTATGAACCTGTTTCTCTATGTCCAACAATTGGTTTCTTCGGGCAAAACTTCTGCCACCTTCTTCTGCCATTACTTCTCTATCAGAAAACCCACAGAATCTGCGTAAAATAGGAAAAATCATTACAGGAGGGCAACAGCATTTTCATAATTCTATCTTCACAGATCCATCAAGACTAACTTATCCATGGGCAGAGCTAGGGTTCGTCAAAAAACTACACCGTATATTCTAGGTCAGAATTATTTTTTACGTATATATAGTAGGTGCATTGTATATTTACTTTTTTATATTTTGAATTACCTTAGTGAAAATACTGGCTCAACCACTGAACTTATCAATGAACCCACCCAAGATTAACACTTTACGATTTGTTTCCAGCATAAGAATGATGGACATGAAATACGTACTTAAACAACTAAAATACAACAACAACATACCCAGTATAATCCCATCAGGTGGGGTCAGAGAGGCTGTTTCTGATAGACCCCCAGCTCAAAAAGCAGTAATTGCAACAATATAATAAGATAACGAAGTGAATGAAACAATCAGGTAGTGCTATAAATCTATATATAAACAATAAAAATAAAAGCAAATCATCAATGAACCCACCCAAGATTAAGACTTTATGATTTGTTTCCAGCATAAGAATGATGGGTATGAAATACTTACTTAAAACAACTAACATAAACAATAAAAAAACAAGCAAATTATCAATGAACCCACCAAAGACTGAGACTTTATGATTTGTTTTCAACACAAGAATAATGGGTACATTTAAAAACATGATAGAAAATCACAGATCCATCTGATTCAAGATAATTAGCACTGTTACAAACAAATAGTAGTACCATAATTCAAGAACTGAGAAAAACATACAGAGATGACAAATAAGGAAAAGGGTTTACCTAGATTTGGTTAAATTGAATGGGAATACAATATATGATGAAAATAACTTAGGTTGAAGTGAATATCGCCTCAATATATGAGACGCCACAGTGAAGAATGAGAATCAAAGTTGAAGTGTAACGTTCGCTAGGTTTTAGCTCTACTTCTTTTGTCTTTACTTTTTAGCTTAGCATTGAATTTTAATGGTCCCTGCAAAAGTTGGATTAGGCAATTTCACCCCATTAGATTGAAGAAATTTTACGGTTTTCCCTTTAAATGGTCTAGTCTTTCATTTTTGTCCTTCAAATGGACCGGTCTTTAATTTTGCCCTTCAAAATAAAACTTATGCCTAACAGGATATAAAAAAACTGAAGGAAGCAGGATATAACTTGTGAGACATTATGATGAAAAAATATAAATTATGCCCCGCAAAAAGTTATTTGCGTTGAAGGTCAAAAATTAAAGACCAACACAAAATAGGACAAAAGTGCAAATGATCTCATTTTGTTATCTTATCTAGCTTCTTGATATGTACTTTCTTTTTTCTTTAGTTTTTTCTTTTATGGGGGCTTTCGGTGGGGTTTTAGGAAATATAGTGGACGAAAAATACAAATGGACAGTTCGCTAGAGTTTATAACAGCCGGTTGGCCCTAAAAGTTTGGTTTATAATAAATGGTCTTAAATTAGTCTAGTTATATCGGTTAGGAAAATCAAGTAAATACTATTCAATGAAAAAAGAAGCGAAAAACTCGCTGCTTAATTAATACACGAAAAGCCTGTGGATTTTTGGCGTCACTTAAACAGAATCAACAAAAATAAATAGATATTGTGTGATTCTAAACATTCCCTAAATGATTCTCGTCCAAAACTAAAAAGAATTTATAAGAAGAGGTGTAAGCGAATTTACAAATCTCCAATGAAAATAACATATTCGATGAAAAATAATCGGTCGATTGAATGCTATTTATACAAGATTAAAGATTATAATTTTTTTTTTATGAAGCTAAATAGTAGTAGTTTTTTCCAACCTAATTTGAAACTAGTATTCAAAATTCTTGAAACAAATCGAACAAAACAACAGTAAGGCGTGTACAATTCATATATACTTGTGTATATATTTTTTTTTCCTTGTGTGCTATTGGTGTTTTCCTTTCTATGTATAGTGTGTGTACAAATGTGTTAAATTTTGTCTATATATGCTATTGTTGTAAATGTGGGCAAAAAACCGAGACGTGAGTGTTCGAGTCTGTAATCTTGTCAAAGAAGGTTTGACCTCAAGTAAGCTACGAAGTTGCAGATTCAGTGTTCAATGTATAGTTGTGTATAAGTTTTTTATATATGAAATTAATGTGTATATCCGATCTAAGTTGTAGACTTATTATTGATTTATATGTATACATTGCTCATACAGAGCATAAACTAATTGATGTGCCATCAACATATATAAAAAAAACAACTATACTGGGTGTCAGGGGCAGATCTACCTTATGAGGTAGGAGTGCCACGCCACCTGCACATTTCGAAAAAAATTCTGAATATGTTTGCAAATATCTTTGAAGAAACGTATAAATACATTAAATGACACTCATCGTAAGCAAATTGGTTTTGATGCCAAGGGTTCATGCGGGCCACTTAAGTCTTTTATTTCTCTATGTGCCCGATCCGAATCTAGGAGCAAGCATTTTTATTTCCTCACCTCTCTTTCCTCCTCCTTCCTTTTCTTTTCCTCTTTTTTCTTCTTTCTACTCTTCATTGTTGCCAAAAAACAAAAAAAAAATGCGCTCTCTCATCCTCCTCCTCCTTCGTCAACATCTTTTGTTTTTTTTTTCAATTTATTTATAATAGCCATAATTTTGTTTTTATAATTAATAATTAAAGCTTACTTCATAAGAAATTTTATTTGATAAGTAATTTGAATTGATTTTGTATATTCAACAATATCATTTTTCTCTTTTTGCTAACGCGATTTGATCTAATATAATTTGAGTAGTAATTTATTGACTTTTAAAGGGCAAAAAGGGTTAGTTTACTAGACATTGGTTGATTCTTATACTCTGAAAATTGAATCTTTTTTTATGCAATAATTGCCATAAAAAATTAATAATTGAGATGGAGAAAACCAACTCAAAAATGTTGAAGGTAAATTAATATAGTCAAACAAAGAATATGTAAAAAATTATGCTACATAATTAGCAAATTCTCTACTTGGGTGCGCTCATTCAAGAGTTTTTTGTTTTTTGTTTTTCATTTTCCTATAGACTAAAATTTAAAATCAAGTGTGAAAAAATTGAACTAAACCGAACTTATTTACGATTAAAAAACCTAATAGACCTAATCGAATCAACTCAAAATTAACTTAAACTACCTACCCTTCCTACTCGGTCTTTTGTGGTTGTAGGTGTACGTCACTTTAGTAGCAATGACATAATAAAACTCTTTAAAATAGGGCTTGGGTATTTCGCATAGAATGTTAAAGAAGAGAGAATAAAATAGACATTTTAATTTTTCAGAAAGAGACTGAAAGAACCTTTTTTATTTGAGTAACTGAAACAATATCTAAATTATAGGATAATTCAAATTAACAACGTCTATTATGGTTAACCGGCTAAAAAGAGTAAAATATGGATTTTAATTATTTAAAATGAATTATAAAGCTAAAATTGTTATAAAATAAAGACTATAAAGTAAATACACTAGAGACAAGTATATAGAGAGAGACTTATATATTATTCAACTTTGAACTGATATACAAATGAACTTAATTGACATCTTATTTACAGAGGAAAAGAGGCAACTGCGAGGCTTTTCGAAGCCTGGCCGCTTTGCCGAGCTGGTAGTTGCAAGTCGCCCGTGGATTGCAAGCTTTGAGGAAAAGCCGTCGCAAGGCTTTTCGAAAAGCCTTTGGCAAGCTCATGGTCTTGAGCTACTTGCAAGCTATCTGCTTGAGCTACTTGCAAGCTGCCTGCTTAATTATAAGCTTATCCAGTTGAATGTATATTTGAATGGACATCTACAACACGGCCCCCTTGGATGTTCATTAATAGATTTGTTTCTCGTTAAAACCTTACTAGGAAAAATTCAATAGGAAAAATCCAAGTGAAGGAAAAAAGAATATACATCTAGTAATGAGCATTACAAGCTGCCTCATTAAACACCTTACTAGGAAAACTCAATGGGACAAAATCTTGGTTAAGGGGAAAAGAGTACAGCGCATAGTTTACTCCCCCTGATGAAGACCACAATTCAGATGTCTAAGTCTTTGCATTCCAATCTTGTTTACCATCTTCACAAAAGTTGAAGTCGGCAAAGATTTAGTGAAAAAATCTGTAGGATTATCATTTGAACGAATTTGTTGTACATCAATGTCACCATTCTTTTGGAGATAGTGTGTGAAAAATAACTTTGGTGAAATGTGTTTCGTTCTGTCTTCCTTTATGAATCCTCCCTTTAATTGGGCTATGCATGCAGCATTGTCTTCATATAATACTGTGGGTATTTTGGTATCTCACTTCAGGCTACACCTTCCTCTGATGAGATTTATCACTGATCTCAACCACACACATTCTCTACTTGCTTCACGAATAGCTATTAGCTCAGCATGATTTGAAGAAATAGCAACAATGGACTGCTTTATAGATCGCCATGATATAGCAGTACCTCCGCATGTAAACAAATAGCATGTTTGAAATCGAATTTTGTATGGATCAGATAAATAACCTACATCTGCATAATCAACAAGATATGTACTACCTTTGTTAGCATAAAACAGACCTATATCAATATTACCTTTTAGATATCGCAGTATATGCTTAATTCCGTTACAATGTCTTCCTGTAGGAGAAGAGCTATATCTTACTAGCAAATTAACAGAAAATGCTATATCAGGTCTTGTAGTGTTAGCAAGATACATAAGTGCACCAATGGCACTAAGGTATGGTACTGCAGGACCAAGTAGCTCTTTATTCTCTTCTTGAGGTCGGAATGGATCTTTAGTCACTTCAAGTGAGCGAACAACCATAAGAGTACTTAATGGATGTGCATTGTCCATGTAAAATCGTTTTAAAATTTTCTCAGTATAGGCAGATTGATGGATAAAGACTCTGTCTGCTAAATGTTCAAGTACTCACTAAGGCGATTGTACCACATGCGCCCTAATTGTTTTAAACCATATAATGATCTTTGTAATATGATTGAATACATCTCTCGAGACTTTGAAATAAATGCTTCGGGCATTTTAAATCCTTCTGCAATTTTCATATAAATTTCATCATCAAGTGAGCCATAAAGATAAGTTGTAACCACATCCATTAGATGTATTTCAAGATATTCATGTACAACTAAACTGATGAGATATCGAAATGTTATGCCATTTATAACGGGTGAATATGTTTCTTCATAATTGACACCGGTTCTTTGAGAGAATCTTTGTGCAACCGTGCCTTGTATCTCACAATTTCATTTTTCTCGTTTCTTTTTTGCACAAAGACCCATTTGTGGCCAACTGATTTTACACCACCAGATGTTTGGACTACCAGTCCAAAAACCTCACGTTTAGTAAGTGAGTTCAATTCTGCCTCTTGCCATTTTGGCCAGTCACATCTTCGTCGACATTCTTCGATAGATTGAGGTTCCTGATCTTCATTGTCTTTCATAATATTCAATGCAACATTATATGCAAAAACATTATCCACCATAATTTCCAATTGATTCAAATCTATCTCATCACCAGTAGAACTTCATGATAGTTCTTTATTCACTTGAGTCTCAATTTTACTAATATCTTCAAGAATATCAGGATTAATCAGATCTTGAATCTCACCATCAGATCCTTTTTTAGTGTCATTTTGAGCATTTTTCATGCTTTTTTTTCTAGGATTTTTATCCTTGGAACCCAATGGTCTTCCACGCTTCAGACGTGTATGGGATTCAAAAGCTATGGTACTAGAAGACTGTCCTTTTAGGACATCAATTCGGATAGGCGCATTCTCTGCAGGAATATGCAACTTAGTTATCCTTTTCAAATCAGTAAATGCATTCGGCATCTGATTTGCTATTTTCTGCAAATGGATGATCTTCTAGACCTCCATTTCATAAACAGGGGAATGTGGATCAAAATGAGAGAGCGATGAAACTTTCCACGCAATTTGTCTTTTGATTTCGCTTTTCTCTCAAAAGACTTGAATATTAAATGGGGTAATATATGTTTTTTTTAGAAAATCAGAATGATTTTATAAACTATGCAGATAATATTTTACCTTTATTGTTTGGTAAAATAATTTCTATAATAAATCATTTAGAAATTATTTCACAGCAATTAATGATGCATTTTACTGATTTTCAACCAGAAAATAGTATAAAATAGCCATTTATTTAATTGTGCAATTATCAGGAATTAATCAGCAAATATTTACCCCATTTAATTCAAGGGAATTGATTTGATTGAATAATCATTTTTACCCCCAAAATGTTATTTCTGCATAATCCCTTTACATGAACGATTCTCAAATTAATTATAATTAATTTGGATGATTAATTATGGTTATATTTGTAAATTGATTATTATATGCTTAATTATGGCTACAATTGAAATAATCAATTAGTTAGTCAAATAGGGCCTTAATTGAAATAACAAAAATACATGTTTTAATTCAATTAAGGCCATACTTGTAAATCCAATATTTTGTGAAAATCAATTGTGTTTTTAATTGTTTAATTTTAATTAAAATGGATCAATCCCTTTAAATCTTTTTACCTGCTCATTAATGTGCATTTTTTTGTCCTATATATATATATACACACACATTAATATATGTTCTTTAATATATATTTGAATGTACACTATATATATATATATATATATATATATATATATATATATATATATATATATATATATATATATATATATATATATATATATGTTGTGTGTGTGTGTGTGTGTGTGTGTGTGATATTCATTAATATATGTATATATATATATATATATATATATATATATATATATATGTGTGTGTGTGTGTGTGTGTGTGTGTGTGTGTGTGAAATCCCCCCTTGTGTGTGTGTGTTATGGACCGAGTCCAACCCAACTTTTTTATGGACCGAGTCCAGCCCAACTATTAAATAAAGAGGGCAACAACCCTTACCCTTTTATTTCCTCGGCCAAACGGCTCCTCTCCTTTTCCCCTTCTTTCCCCCAAAAACCCTAGGCGCCGCAAGTGCCTCTCTCTCTATATTCTCGCGTCATCATCTTTGTTTATGGAAATTTTGCAGACTGCTTTTGCTTTATGCAGGTTTGTGTGACCTTATATGGTAATGCATTTATGGTTGCTTGACCTTTCTTCCATATTTTATCCAAACAAGGTTTGTAATGTTATTTTGTCAATTTCTTTTCTTATTTTCTCTGCCATACAACGGGCAAAAGCCTGAGATCCTTAATGATCTTTGTTTGCACTCGTTTGAAATCTTGAAATTTGATTGGTTTATGGGATACCCTACGGATTGGGTTCTTGTTGACTTGTTTCTGTCCATTGATATTTTTTTGGGGTAAATCCTAGCCCTACGATGAAGATGTGAGGAGGGAACCTCAATTTTGAGGGTCATCCCACATCGAGAAATTAGGGGTTTTGGGATTTTTTAGGTACTATAAATACATGCTTTCACTTTACTGTTTGGGGGGAATCGAAAAACTTCTTGCAAAAATCCGAGATATCAGTTTTATTTTGATAAGGAACTCGAAAAGAATTAGGCTTTTGAAATATTTCGGAACCTTTAAGTTTTTCAGAGTTAAGTTTAAGTTTAAAAAATTTGAAGTTCTTGTGTGTGGCTTTGGTTCGCTTGATTTGAGCTTTGGGGTTTGAGTGGTTTCTCCAAGTTTAATCTTGATTAAGGGATGCGTGAAAGAAAGGTAATATTCTCCTTTTGTTTTAAATTTTCCTGTATTTATTTTGATTAAATGATTATGTGTTAGATTAGGATTTATTTAGTCTAGTAAGTTAAGATTTGGTTATATGTTTGTCCTATTTTTATTTAAGAAAAGATTATGTAGGAAAAGTTTAGATTTGTCTATTATTATTAGAATAACAGTGTGAAGTTACTTGAATTTATCATGTTTTGGAAATCTATATGAGTTGTTTCCTTGAGTGGTTTCTGGTAAATTCAAGATGGTCTATTAGTGTCCATATGACTTTATGAGTTAGTGAAACTCTAGGATTCTTTGAAATTTTCCTATTTGATGTAATCATAACTAAAAATGAATAGTTATAGGTTATCATCTAAAACACTAGGTTTGCTCTTGTTCATTGTAACTGATGTATGTCCTATGGCTCGTTTAGTAGACATGGCTTCCTTATCATTTTCATGAACCAAGCTATATAATAAATCAAATAAGAGACTCTAGTTGTTGTCTTTTAATTGAAAATTTGATGAACTTTCAAAAATTCTATTTGTAAAGACCTGTGTGATAATGATAGACTCAAGATAAGTTCCTTCTTTCTAAAATTTGAATCTTGATTAAAAAATGGGTTTTCAATTGTATTTCTCATGTGTGCTAGAACAGACCTGTGATTTGGTATAACTTGTTTCCCTGGACAATGTTGAGTTAAGTTAAGAAGGGACACTGGTTTGAATCTGCCTAAAATGAAGAATGACTAGTATAAGGATATGAGGGGTTTAGTTAAAGTCTACAACATTGTCTTCATTCATTTTTGAGAAAGAGTTTACTTATGATTAAAAATGTTGTCCGGATTTGAAACATAAATAGTAAGAGTGGGTCTGAGGTTATATTAAGTTAAAATTTGCAAGATTAAGAATCAATTTTTACCCCTTTATGTGATTTAAGTTGAATTTGGGTTTGTTGAAGTTGTTTACTTAGTTTGTTGGGATCTGTTATGGTCTGGTTGTCTTAACTAAAGATGAGGATCTCGTAAGAGGGTTTGTCTACATCTAAAATTCTAGAAATGAGTCGGTTAAGTTCAGAATTCATCTTGGGCACTTAGTTTCCATTTTACTACTATATACCTGAATCTGTGTTGAATTACATGACTAATTGAAGGATAGCCTATATGTTTAGAAGCTGGTATAGTTGAGTTGTTTGTCCTTAATTGTTTAGACTTATTGGTTCATTAGATAAACAAATAAACTAGTTTGAGCTCATTGTAATGCACTGTTTTGACCTGTTGTCTGTTTGAGTATCATTTATCCATTTAACACTTAGTGGACCATTTCCTCCTAAAGTACTTAACTTAAACCAGGATTGTTGGCTCATACAAGTGATTGATGCAGTTGATGGGTTACAAACTTGTTATAATCATACTAAGCTTACTTTTAAAAGATTTTTGAGAGAAGGATACCATTAATCTTGACTGATTTTCTCCCTTTGAAATAATTAAGAAAACTCTGATGATTTACTTTAGCTTAGATGTAATCTTGCAATAGATGACAATTGGTTTGTTCTCTTTTAAAAATATTCATACTTGCCTGTATCTACCTAGATTAACTACAAACACTTGTTTAAATATTAATACAATGTGATAATGTGCACTGTTAGTACCTATAGAATCTGGAAATGTTTCTACTTGACTAAGTAATATGATGCCATATTTTGTGAATCCTGTTTTGAAGCTAAGTCATTAACATTACAAACTGTAACCAGTTATATACTGATTGATATACTCAGTTTCTGTTTTATTAATCAAGGGACCGTTTGGTATATTAACTGAATATATATGTTCTCCTATGTATACTATAATTAAATATACAAATGGAGAAGTAGGGATAGCATTTAGGGATTAAGCTTGAGCTTTCCCCGGTGTCTGCCATGTCTGGGGTTCCTAGAAACCCTTGAATCTTGTGCGATATCGGGATGAAGAAAGTAAAAGCTTTCCTTTATATGCCATTCTTATCATCTCCATGAGTATGTATATCATGGTATATTAAGGGGAAATTATGTATATTCAATTATCTGACAACTTACACTTTTAAAAATTGGCCTTGGGCCTATTTTATTGTTAGTAGTTTTTTGACTTAGTTTATTTGGCATTGGGCCTATTTTATTGTTAGCAGTCTTGGACTTAGTTTACTTGAGCCCGAACCTTTATGATTTTTTTTTACTAGCCCAGGTTTGGGCCTGTGTGCGTACAGTTTGGCTAAGCCTCATTCTATTATTTATGACCCAACTTACCTAGTTTAGTGATTTAAATTAGTGCAATAATAATTAAGCATTTATAGATGGATACTAATTCTTATCCCTTTCATGTAAACTTCTCTCTTGGTTTGGGGGCCTTTGCATTGATATTTCGAATTGGGCCAAGCCCAATTCTACCTGTGATCGAGTCTGGATTGAGAAATATGGCAAAGGAGGCTAAAATATTTGAAGGCCCAACTATGGGTGAAAATAGTTCTTGGTGAGCTTGGTAGGCCCACTAGCTTAAATTTATCCCTTTATTTTTATATATTTGTTCATGTATGTGTATTTGTAAAACTCTTGCAAAAAATATTTGAACCCTATGCATGTATAGAACTAGGAAAAACACATAGTATTTTAGGAAGTCGTCAAACCATTTTCAAAATTCGGATAATGATCGACTTTCCCCTTATTTTTGCGAAAATCAAAAACTTGCTTTGATTTGTAGTTCTTTTTTTTTTTTTTTATAATGCTATGGCTAAGTATGTCATAACACAATGGAGTTTTGATTAAGTCTAGAACTGGATCAACGCGAAAAAGGATTTTCAAAGTGTTAAGTAACGAACATTTTGGGGCTTTAAACCCGAGATGAAAATGATGAAATTTTTTGACGGGTTCATTTTGAAATGGAAACAAAGCTGGAAGATAAGTGTGACTTCAAAATTGGCACAAACCAATGGAACTATTTTCTCGGCTTGAAATAAATTTGTAGATGGAAGACTTGGGCAAATTTTGTGAGATGGAAAATGAAATTTTGGACTTGGATAAATTCTGGAAAGATGGACCAAGGATTTCTTTGGGCCTGGGAGTCCACATTGAACTTGGACTAAAAATGAAACTGTTTTGGACCACAATTGGACCGAAATTGTTTGGATTGGGTTATGACGGTAAAATGAATTTAGGATGCGGGAATATTATTGACTTATGATGCTTCAATGATTAAAATGGACCCGATTTGATGAATTTATATATATATATATATATATATATATATATATATATATATATATATATATATATATATATATATATATATAAAACGGAGATATACTCCATATTTTTTTATCTATACTTATAATAAAACACGTAGGTACTAAACTCATTTTGTTAGGACTAGAATAGTAGCGACTGTACTCTAAAAAAAATCCCGAGTGTGTCCTAGTCCGGCAACAAAGTGAGTTGAACACTTGCGCAGATTTTTCTAAACCAAAACCCCTTTTTATAAGGGGACTTTTTGCCGAATTTTTTCTTGAAATTTATGATGTGAATAAGAATGACATTTTTGCTGAAAACTAAACACTTTTAAACAAGTAAATACATTAATCACACATTAAAGCTCGTAGGTCAACCGTATTCTACGGATTTTTAATACTAGGATGCATAAAACCTTCCCTAGGGGATCACCAGAACCCTTACCTCGAATTTGGTCCAAAAGATTTTTACTTATTTTTGCCAAAATCTTTAAACCCGATTTTTCCTAGTTTTCCATAATAAGTTAGGTGGCGACTCTAAAATACTAAAAATCTAATTAGAGCACCAACAAACTCGTAGTAACTTTTACGCCTCACCCATGTAAAAGCGAACCGTAACAACAAATAAGCGATGTTGCATGTAAGATAGCATGACCCCAGACAGTAGTGGGAAACCATGTTTTCATAAGTAGTGGTCTTGCTATTAATTGCAGGGACTTAATAAATGACTCAGCAAGGCCATTTTGAGTATGAATATGAGCCACATGATGTTCAACTTTTATCCCAACTGATAAACAATAATCATCAAAGACTTATGTAAATTCTCCAAAGATTATCAAGACGTATAGCCTTAATGGGATAATCTGGAACTGTGCCCTTAAGCGTATAATTTGTGCCAATAATTTCGCAAACGCTAGGTAGCGAGATGATAAAAGGCACACATGACACCACCTTGAAGATGCGTCTATTAGGACCATAAAATGTCTAAATGAACCACAAGGTGGGTGAATAGGTCCACATAAATCCCCATGTATATGTTCTAGAAAAGCAGGAGATTCAATACCAATTTTCATTGGTGATGGTCTTGTTATCAATTTGCCTTGACAAGCAGCACATGAAAATTCACCACTTTCAAGAATCTTCAAGTTCTTAAGTGGATGCCCATTTGAATTTTCAATAATTCGCCTAATCATTATTGATCCAGGATGACCCATTCGGTCATGCCAAAGCACAAAAGTACTTGAATTAGTAAACTTCTGGTTTACGATAGAGTGTGCTTCAATTGTACTAATTTCTGCATAATACAGGCCAGAAGACAAAGTTGGTAATTTCTCCAAAACATATTTACGCCGAAGACATTCTTGGTAATACCAAGATATTCAACATTCATTTCATTTAATGTCTCAACATGATACCCATTCCTATGGATATCTTTGAAAACTCAAGAAGTTTCTTGGGGATTTAAAAGAGAACAATGCATCTTCTATAACAAGTTTCGTCCCCTTAGGCAGAAATATAGTATCTCTTCCAGAGCCTTCAATCAGTTTTGAATTACCAGAAATTATAGTAACATTTGCTTTTTTTCTAAGCAAGTAAGCAAAATATTTCCCGTCTTTGATATGGCATGCATTGTTCCACTATCAATCACACAAATATCTTTGATCATTGATCCAAACAATATTTGAGGAGCATCCATAGTTTCTTCAAAATGAAAAAATATACACAAAGTGAACATTGTAGTAAATATTATTACCAAAACATGATTTACACTTGATTTACAAGACTCATAACCATACAAACCGTATTACTAAAACAAAACATGACTTAACTTTAAGTATTAACGTGATTATACTAGATAATACAAACAACATGAATTAAAACATTTAAGTTTCTACAGATGCATCTCTTATTACAAGATCTATTTCTGAGAGTGCAAAATAATCTGCTACATCCATATGCATGAAGTCATCATTATCTTCAGAAATAAAATTTGCTTCAGCATTTTTTTCTGCCCTTTTTAGGGAGGCTTGATAAAGCTCAACCAAGTGCCTTGGCGTATGACAAGCACATGCCCAATGCCCTTACCACCACATCTGTAGCATTTATCTTCCGGGTTTCTCCTTTGCACCGCTTCATGTTTTTCATCCTTCTTTTGAAGGGATTTATTTGGTGCAAGACGATCATCATGATTATAGCTTTTTCCTCGACCACGGTCATGACTGCTAGGGCCACGACGAGGATTGGGGCCACGACCTTTTCCACGCTTAGCTTGGTGAAAGTTAGTCTCATTCACTTTAGGGAATGGACTAGAACCAGTAGGTTGACTTTCATGATTTTTCATTAATAATCCATTATTTTGTTCGGCTACAAGAAGGTGTGAAATTTGTTCAGAATACTTTTTGAACCCCATCTCTCGATATTGCTGCTACATGAGCACATTCGAGGCATGGAAAGTGATGAAAGTTTTCTCCAACACATTATTATCAGTTATATTTTCACTACATAATTTCTACTGAGATATAATTCTAAACATTGAGGAGTTATACTCACAGAAAGATTTAAAATCCTGTAGCCTCAAATGGATCCAATCAAAGCGCGCGTTGTGGAAGAATGACCATCTTCGTATGGTTATATCTATCTTTTAAATTATTCCACAACATAAGAGGATCTTTAATAGTGAGATATTCCAATTTCAATCCCCATTAAGGTTATAAGGAGGAATATCATTGCCTTGGCACGGTCTTAATTGATGCTCGATTTTTATTTTGGGTGGTGTCCGCGCACCCATCGCATCAAGATGAATTTCGCATCAAGTACCCAAGACAGTAGCTTTTGCCCGATATACCCGTGGCAACAAATTCACGTTTAGAAAAGATTTGCCATTAATTAAGAAAGAGAAAGACTATACCTTCGAAGCTTTTAATGTATTTGCTCGAGCTGGCAGAGTCTCGTGTTGATAACGTGTTATAAAATAAAGACTATAAAGTAAACACACCAGAGACAACTATATAGAGAGAGACTGATTTATTATTCAACTTTGAACTGATATACCAATGAACTGAATTGACATCCTATTTATAGAGGAAAAGAAGCAGCTGCGAGGCTTTTCAGAAGCTGCTGGCAAACTGCCTGCTTGAGCTACTTGCAAGCTGCCTGCTTGATTGCAAGCCTGAAAAAGCTGCTGGTAAGCTGCCTGCTTGAGCTACTTGCAAGCTGCCTACTTAATTGTAAGCTTATCCAGTTGACTGTATATTTAAATGAACATCCACAACACGGTGTATTTATAACAAAAATGAATTTATTTTGAGTTTATAGCTAATGTTGGCTCCTTTATATCTTTGGGCCATTTATTAGCCAAACCAAAAGCCCAAGCTAGGTGACTCAAAAGTTTTAAAGTGTTAACTACTAAACTCACTCTCATTAATAAAGCCTTATATAGTGCAAAAAATTGTGCGGATTGTCCTTCATATGGACTGGTCTTTAATTTTTGTCCCTCAAATCGCTGGTTTTTAATATTTGTTCCTACTTCTCATTTTATGAAAATTTGTGGACCAAAGTATCTTTATTCGTTGGTCTATGAAATCAGAGGTTCGGGCTCGAACCTCAGCAGAGGCCAAAAAAAAAAAAAAAAAAACACAAGGCATGGTTTCATTGCTATGCCTATTCAGGCAAAAGCTATACGTTAAGGCATAGTTCTGTAGTATCCTACGAAATTATGCCCTATGCCATAAGGCATAGTTCGTATGTTTCATTTTCCGACATAATTTTGTAGTATAACTTAATTTGTATAAAACTATGCCGGACAAGGCATAGTTTCTATGTAACTACATACAAACTAGGAAGAATTAGCTATAGATGACCTTTTAGTTGTGAAATTAGTATAGGTGACTCATGGGGACCACTTGAAAGCAAAACCAAATTTAATTTGGGATTAAGAAAATTGGGATCCAAAATGTATTTTTTCAAACTTCTTAATCTTTTACAAAATATAAAAAGACCCCAACTTAATTCAAAAAACCCACCAACCCCCTTCTCCACCTCCCACCCCTGCCCCGCCCCACACCCCCCCTCCCCCAATTTTTTTTTTTTTTTTTTATAAGTTTTGAATTTTTTATGTCCTTTTATATATATATATATATATATATATATGGCTCCCTGTGTCCAACCCCCCACCCCCCGCCCCCGCAATCAAAAAAGATTTTTTTTGAATTTTTTTTAATTTATTTTATTTTCTTTTTCACCAGCCGCCCGCTTCTCCTCCTCCCACCCCTCCCCCGCCCCACACACCCCCCCTCCCCAATTTTTTTTTTTAAGTTTTGGATTTTTTATTTGCTTTTTCATCGCCTACCTCCTCCTCCTCGCACCCCACCCCCCATACCAAAAAAAATTTTGATTTTTTTTTAATTTATTTTATTTTCTTTTTCACCAGCCGCCCCCTCCCCCCTAATTTTCTTTTTAAAAAAGTTTTGAATTTTTTATTTTCTTTTTCACCAGCCATCCCCCTCCTCCCCCCCCCCCCCCCCCCCCCCCCCCCCCCCCAACCCACCAAAAAATTATTTTATTTTCTTTTTCACCAGCCGCCCCCTTCTCCTCCTCTCACCCCTCCCCCTCGCCCCCTCCCTCCAATTTTTTTTTAAAAAGTTTTGATTTTCTTTATTTGTTTTTTCATCCCCCTCCTCCTCCTCCCAACCCTCCCCCTACCCCCGCCCCAAAAAAAAATTGATTTTTTTAACAGCCCCCACTCCTCCTCCTCCCACCCCTTCCCCCCTAATTTTTTTTTAAAATTTTGATTTTCTTTATTTGTTTTTTCACCCCCCCCCCCCCCTCCTCCTCCCAACCCTCCCCCCCCCCCCATTTTTTTTAATAATTTTTTTTTTAATTTTGATTTTTTTTTTAAATTGATTTTCTTTATTTGTTTTTTCACCCCCCCCCCTCCTCCTCCTCCCCCCAACCCCCCACCCCCAGCCAAAAAATATATTTTTTTAAATTTTGAAAAGTTTTTCTTTTTATTTTTTTGTTTTTTTGCACCCCTCACCCTTCCGGAAAAAAAATTATTTTGAAAAAAAAGTTTTGAAGAATTTTTTTTTTTTGCACCACCCTCTCCCACCCACCCACAAAATGATTTTTCTTGAAAAGAAGTGTTGAATTATTTTTTTTGGTTTCTTACTTCCCCCACCCACCCAAAAAAATTAATTTTGTTTTAAAAAAAAAGTTTTGAAAAGTTTTTATTTTGATTTTTTGCAACCCCCCCCCCCCTCCCCAACTCTAGAAAAAAATCTTTAATGGAAGTTTTGATTTTTTTTTTTTTTTTTTTTGGATTTAGGAAAAGTTTGGATAAAATCCAGGTTGTTGTTGTTATGTGTTTGTAGTGAAATATATGATTTTTCTGTTGTTGTCCTGGTATGGTTCAGGGTTTAGGAAAATATATCCAATGATAATTTTTTGTTCTTGTCCCGGTATTTATCTCGGTTCCGTTTGTGAAGATAATCAACGATTTGTAGTTATTGTAACAAGTTCTACGCTTTTTGCAACAAATAGACAATGCTGCAACGACTCACTAATCATTGACAAAACTTCGCTTATTTGCTTCTCGTTTATAGAAGATATCTAACGTATTTGTTGTTGTTGCAACAAGTTCTACACTTGTTGTAACAAGTAGACAATCTGTTGCAACAACTACAAATCATTGACATAGCTTCATTATCGGTTCGTTTTTGTAGAAGATATCCAACAGATTTGTAGTTGTTGCAATAAGTAGACAATCTGTTGCAACTACTACAAATCTGTTGGACATAACTTCAGTTATTTGGTTCTGTTTATAGAAGATATCCATCAGATTTGTAGTTGTTGTAACAAGTTCTACACTCATTGCAATAAGTAGATAATCTGTTGCAATAACTACAAATCTGTTGGACATAACTTCAGTTATTTGGTTCTGTTTGTAGAGGATATCCTTCAGATTTGTAATTGTTGCAACAAGTTCTACACTTGTTGCAACAAGTAGACAATTTATTTATGAATCATCAAATATTGAGGAAAGATATAGTCAAATTGGCGCCAAACCGACAATCAATCCTCGATCATACACACGAAGAAGTTGCAACAAATTACTAATCTGTTTCAACAAGTTACTAATCTGTTCCAATAAGTAACTAGTCTGTTTAAACAAGTTACTAATCTGTTGCAACAGATAGTATAATTGTGGAAGAAGTTGCAACAAATTACTAATTTGTTTCAACAAGTTACTAATCCGTTCCAACAAATAACTAAGCTGTTTAAACAAGTTACTAATCTGTTGCAATAGATCATACAGTTGTGGAAGAAGTTGCAACAAATTACTGATGATTTTAGTATATATATATATATATATATATATATATATATATATATATATATATATATGATCACTAAATATAGTTGACTTTCACTGTTTATCACTAAATATGGGTGAATCAAGTAGTTCACACCAATTCACTCTAATGATCACTCCATGTAGTGCGTATTGGACTTAGTTGATCATCTATCCTGACCCAAAACACCATCAAATTGCTTAATTATATATATTGATCACTAAATATGGTTGATTTTCATTGTTTATCACTAAATATGGGTGAATCAAGTAGTTCACATCAATTCACTCTAATGATCACTCCGTTTAGTGCGTATTGGACTTAGTTGATCATCTATCCTGACCCAAAACACCATCAAATTGCTTAAGTATATATATTGACCAATAACTATGGTTGATTTCCATTCTTTATCACTAAAGATAGGTGAATCATGTAGTTCACATCAATTCACTCCAATGATCACTCCGTTTAGTGCGTATTGGACTTAATTGATCATCTATCCTGACCCAAAACACCATCAAATTGCTTAAGTATATATATTGATCAATAAATATAGTTGATTATCATTGTTTATCACTAAATATGGTTGATTTCCATTGTTTATCACTAAATATGGCTGATTCCCTTTATTGATCACTAAATATGGGTGAACCAAGTAGTATTTGTTGCGAAGTATAGCATCCGTCGAGCAAGTGCAAGATTCGTTGAACAATCGTAGTATCTGTTGGAACAACTGTAGTATCCTTTGTAACAACTATAGTATCTGTTGTAGCAAGTGTAGTATCTGTTGCAACAACTGTAGTATCTGTTGGAGCAACTGTAGTGCAATTCTAAGTGTATTCTTAGAACAGATACTACAGTTGCTCCAACAGATACTACAGTTGGCCTCTGCTGAGGTTCGAGCCCGAACCTCTGATTTCATAGACCAACGAATAAAGATACTTTGGTCCACAAATTTTCATAAAATGAGAAGTAGGAACAAATATTAAAGACCACTGATTTGAGGGACAAAAATTAAAGACCAGTCCATATGAAGGACAATCCGCACAATTTTTTGCACTATATAAGGCTTTATTAATGAGAGTGAGTTTAGTAGTTAACACTTTAAAACTTTTGAGTCACCTAGCTTGGGCTTTTGGTTTGGCTAATAAATGGCCCAAAGATATAAAGGAGCCAACATTAGCTATAAACTCAAAATAAATTCATTTTTGTTATAAATACACCGTGTTGTGGATGTTCATTTAAATATACAGTCAACTGGATAAGCTTACAATTAAGTAGGCAGCTTGCAAGTAGCTCAAGCGTGTAAACAAACTAGCTTTTTCAAAGCTTGCAATCAAGCAGCCTTGCAAGTAGCTCAAGGTGCGCTTGCGCCAGCTTTCGAAAAGCCTCGCAAGTGCTTCTTTTCCTCTATAAATAGGATGTCAATTCAAATTCATTGGTATATCAGCTCAAAGTTGAATAATAAATCGACTCTCTATATAGTTGTCTTTGGTGTGTTTACTTTATAGTCTTTATTTTATAACACGTTATCAACACGAGACTCTGCCAGCTCGAGCAAATACATTAAAAGCTTCGAAGGTATAGTCTTTCTCTTTCTTAATTAATGGCAAATCTTTTCTAAACGTGAATTTGTTGCCCTGGGTATATCGGGCAAAAGCTACCTGTCTTGGGTACTTGATGCTGAAATTCATCTTGATGCGATGGGTCTGGCAGACACCACCCAAAATAAAAATCAGGCATCAAATTAAGACCGTGCCAAGGCAATGATATTCCTCCCTTATAACCTTAATGAGGGATTGAAATTGGAATATCTCACTATTAAAGATCCTCTTATGTTGTGGAATAATTTAAAAGATAGATATAACCATCTGAAGATGGTCATTCTTCCACAAACGCGCTTTGATTGGATCCATTTGAGGCTACAGGATTTTAAATCTTTCTGTGAGTATAACTCCTCAATGTTTAGAATTATATCTCAGTAGAAATTATGTAGTGAAAATATAACTGATAATAATGTGTTGGAGAAAACTCTCATCACTTTCCATGCCTCGAATGTGCTCCTGTAGCAGCAATATCGAGAGATGGGGTTCAAAAAGTATTCTGAACAAATTTCACACCTTCTTGTAGCCGAACAAAATAATGGATTATTAATGAAAAATCATGAAAGTCAACCTACTGGTTCTAGTCCATTCCCTAAAGTGAATGAGACTAACTTTCACCAAGCTAAGCGTGGAAAAGGTCGTGGCCCCAATCCTCGTCGTGGCCCTAGCAGTCATGACCGTGGTCGAGGAAAAAGCTATAATCATGATGATCGTCTTGCACCAAATAAATCCCTTCAAAAGAAGGATGAAAAACATGAAGCGGTGCAAAGGAGAAACCCGGAAGATAAATGCTACAGATGTGGTGGTAAGGGCATTGGGCATGTGCTTGTCGTACGCCAAGGCACTTGGTTGAGCTTTATCAAGCCTCCCTAAAAAGGCAGAAAAAAATGCTGAAGCAAATTTTATTTCTGAAGATAATGATGACTTCATGCATATGGATGTAGCAGATTATTTTGCACTCTCAGAAATAGATCTTGTAATAAGAGATGCATCTGTAGAAACTTAAATGTTTTAAGTCATGTTGTTTGTATTATCTAGTATAATCACGTTAATACTTAAAGTTAAGTCATGTTTTGTTTTAGTAATCTGGTTTGTATGGTTATGAGTCTTGTAAAACAAGTGTAAATCATGTTTTGGTAATAATATTTACTACAATGTTCACTTTGTGTATATTTTTTCATTTTGAAGAAACTATGGATGTTCCTCAAATATTGTTTATCACTAAATATCATTGATTCTCTTTGTTGATCACTAAATATGGGTGAATCAAGTAGCATATGTTGCAACAACTGTAATATCTGTTGCAATAACTGTAATATCTGTTGCAACAACTGTAGTATCTGTTGCAGCAAATGACATAGTTGTTGAACAAGTCCTTACTCGTGTTGAATAAAATACAACAAGTTACCCACTTTATGCAACAAGTCACTCCACTTGTTGGAAAACCCCCAACATGTAACTTAGTTGCTGCAACAAGGTTCGTCAGCTGTTGCAACATTGCTTATTTGCGGAAATCTTTGCGCTGGATAAAACACAAGTTACTAGTTGTTGCAACAAGTCCGTTACTTGTTGGATAAAACCCAACAAGTTACAGTAGTCGTTGCTAAAGATTCATTATTTGTTGAAAACCTGCTCAAAGAATTTATTAATAACAATTCACACATTTGTGATTTGAACACGATCAACATATCATATAAACCAAGTTCACAAGCATCAAGAACAAAATTACCATTCTAAAAAAGAATAACATTAAAATGTCATAAAGTTTCAACAAATAACTATTATTACAACACAAAGCAATTAACAACTATGGAGCATTTCACTTGACAACAACTACAAATCATTGGATATTTTCTACAAACAAGAACCAAATAATCGAAGCTATGTCCAACAGATTTGTAGTTGTTGGAACAGATTGTCTACTTGGTGCCACAAGTGTAGAACTTGTTGCAACAACTATAAATCCGTTGGATATCTTCTATAAACAGAACTAGGTAAATACCAGGACAAGAACAAAAAAATCATCTATTGGATATCTTTTCCTAAACCCTAAACCATACCAGGATAACAACAGAAAAATCATCTATTTCACTACAAACATACTAAACAACAACCTGAATTTTATCCAAACTTTTCCTAAACCCCAAAAAAAAAATCAAAACTTCTCAAAACTTTTTTTTTTAAACAAACATTTTTTTTTGGAAGGGTGGGGGGGTGGGGGTGGTGAGTGCAAAAAAATAAAAATAAAAACTTTTCAAAACTTTTTTTAAAAAAGCAATTTGGGGGGGGGGGGGTAATGAGGGGTGGGAGAAGGAGGGGGGGCTGGTGAAAAAATTAAAAAAAAATCAATTTTTTTGGGGGGGGGGGGGGGAGGGATGGGAAGAGGAGTGGAGGCTTGTAAGAAAAAATCAAAACTTTTTTAAATTTTTTTTAGGGGCGGGGGGGGAGGGGGTTTGGTGAGGGGTGGGGGGAGGGTTGCGAGAGGGGAGGAGGACGAGGGGTGTGAAAAAAAATTAAAAAAAATTAATTTTTTTTTCGGGTGGGGGTAGTGAGGGGTGGGAGGAGGAGCGGGGGCTGGTGAAAAAATAAAAAAATAAAAAAATCAAAACTTTTTAAATTTTTTTTGGTGGGGGAGAGGGGAGGAGGAGTGGAGGCCGGTAAGAAAAAATCAAAACTTCTTTTAAAATTTTTTTGGGGGGTGGTGGGGGGTGGGGGGAGGGTTGCGAGGAGGAGGAGGAGGAGGGAGGGGGGTGAAAAAAATAAATAAAGAAAATAAAAAAAATTAATTGTTTTTTTGGGGGGGTGGGGGTGGGGGTGGGGTTTACGGGGTTGGGAGGAAGAGGGGGTGAAAAAAAAATTAAGAAAATAAAAAAAAAATTTGGCCGGGGGTTGGGGTGGGGAGCGGGGGGGGGGGTGTGGGAGGGGCGTGGGGGGCATGGGCGCGGGGGCGGAGTCTGGGCGGGGGTGGGTCAAAGTGTTAAAAATAAAATTTGAGTGCAAAGTGTTAAAAATAAAGTTGAGGGTCAAAGTGTCAAAATAGAAACTTTTGGGTAACTTCAAAATCCCTTAATCACTAATAGAAAATTGTCACCTCCACCTAATAATTAAAACTTGAGTCACCTCTCCTAAAATAAAAAACTAAAGAGTCACCAATAATTAAATGCCCCTACAAACTATGCCTTGTCCGACATAGTTTTGTAAGATAACTTAATTTCTATATAACTATGCCGAACAAGACGCTTTACATAGAAACTATGCGTTAAGGCATAATTTTTACCCAAATAAGAAAAAATTACTATGAAATCTTGCCTTGCGATTTTTTTTTTTTAATTACTTTGCTAGGTTTCGAAACTAGAATCTCCGGGTATTTTCGGCCATTTTTTTATTATTTAAGTAGAGAAGGATAAAAATTAAAGGCTATCTCGAAATAGGGACAATCGCGAGAATTGGCCAATTCTGACGAAGCAACCATTTTAGCAAATAAAACAATGACAAAGTCCATCATTCTTCTGGCAATTATCCTTTCTCTGTTATGCTGCAAACCGTGGAATTAGAAGGAGCAAAAAGAAGGTTTAGGAACATTTCGTTCAAATTTTATATACTTATTGCTGGCTAAATTTTAAATAGTTATAAAATATTTGCTAGATTTTAAATAGTGACCTTAAAGTAAAAGTAGGTTATTCGTGGACTTCTCCAGTGCGTACGTGGACCCATCTTCACTCGCCCAATACCCACCACGGTAGAGCCCAAGTCAGTTAGCCCATAAAAGTGCATATATGAAAAATCTTCTCCATGACGTTGGAGGCCTTTATATAAAACCATTCTAATGGCCAAATACATAAACAATCCCTTAAACTTATTAATATTTTTCATTTAAGACATTTGAATAAAGAGTGTTACTTATTAGGCACTTAAAGTATACCTAAACTGTATCTATTAGCACCTCCTCTATAGGCGCTACTTTTCTCGCTTTTTTCCTTTGAACAAATTATCCGAAGTTTCAAAATTAACCACAATCATCTTTAAACCCTCATCCCCTTGTTCCATCACCACTGTTCCCCTGCCACAAATAAAGTCGATCAAGAATCAGAAGCACCTCAACAAAGAAAAAAGTAACACATGTACGGGAACACTAGGCTTCTTCGATCACCCTGCAGCTCTTGTCTCTCACCCTCTTTCTGCTTTTTTGTCTGAGCTGCTTAAATTTCATGACTACCGTAACTCTACCATCCCAATTTCACACTCACCGTCTGGGTATGAAAAAGGAGTTATTTTCAGCATAGTACCTACCACAACCATTGACAAAATTAGCACACTTCCTCCTTATAGCTCCGACCAATCACAAACTAAACTATAAACCTTTATCACTGTTATTACCACCATCAAGAAAACAGACCACCACAAAAAATATTGTTGATTCCCCGTCATCATATCTGAAATCTCCATTTTCTCACTTAAATTTTCAAATTGTGCTTATTTTCAGCAAAATTTTACTCCACAGAAATAAAAACTATGAATTAAATTGATAAAAGGGTGAAAGATGATGAGTGGAAATTCTAGATTTGGGGTGGGGTGAGGGAAAAAGAGTAGGTGGGTGGTGAAAGACAATGGAAGAGATGGTGTGGTATGAAGTTGTATGTATTGGTGTGGTGGTTACCGGTGGAGTTCTTACCGGTAAAAAATCAAAGAAAGTTTTTGTTTTCTTTTTTCCTTTTTGTGGTGGAAAAAAGGTTGTTTTATTTTGGGGTTGCACCGGGGTGGGGGGGGGGGTTATAAAGGCACTGTAAGCCACATGTTGGTCTTTCATTCGTTATTTTAGCCACATAATTATTTTTAAACTTCACGCGCTCAAATTTTGTAAGTTAGTATGGGTGAGGTGCTCAATAAGTACAGTTTAGACATACTTTAAGTGCCTAATAGGTAACACCCTTTGTTCAAGTGTCTAAATGGGAAATATTAATAAATTTACGGGGTTGTTTATGCATTTGGCCTTATCTAATTAACTTCCTTTCCAAGATGTAATCCCACATATCATCACACATCTCAATTTGATCTTAAATTCACTGTTGGTTCCATTAACTAGCGCCAAAAGACTGTAACGAGCCAATTCATTTGCAAATTAATGTCAAAGCAGAGAGGGAAGAGCATTATTAATTAGTTGCCCAATCTCAGTATATCCTAGAACATCTTAACATTACATCACATAATCATTGAGTAAGTGACAGTATTAATATCTAATTAAGTACTTCATTCATTCACTTTTGCTTGTTTAGTTTGCACTTTTGAGTATTTTACCACAATACTTAATATTAATTGATGTTTAGCTTAGATCTTGGGAAATGATTTGAGGAATAAGTAATTAATATTAAGGGTGAACATTAAAAAAAATGTTTTCTCTTATGCGAAAATGTATTTTTAGTATAGTGGATAAATAAAAGTGAGTAAATTTCCTAAAAGGTCCTCACGTTTCGAGAATTGCCCACTAATATCATTTTGTTTCTTTTAGGACTAGAATATCACCCAACTATCGCTATTTTTCTCAAAATATACAAAACACACCAAACCCTCCTTCTCTCTTAGTTGACATGCCTTGTCACATTAATAATCAATTTTTTTAATAATAAATTTACATAACTTATCAAACTCATTTAACTCAATCCAATCCAAACTCATTTAACCAACTCAACTCATATTTTATACCCATTTACTCCAGAATTTTACATCCTTGTCTTAGTAAATTATCACTTATTTTCATCTTACTGTTGGTTACCCAGATCAGTCCATAATCCCTTTTCTTATGCTAAATTGATGTGAATAATTATCCACATTATTAAAAAAAATCATTACGAACTTTTAATTTTAAAATTTTCTTCAGTGATAATTCAGTTTACCCTTTGAGATTAATAATTTTTTCTATGAAACTAAAATATCTATTATTGCTAGTATTATTTTAAGATGTATTATTTTTGGAATATGAAACATTGTTGTGGAGAAATAATTGATGAATATTTGATTATCTTTTAGTGATTTGCTTTGATTTTGGAGAAATATGTTTTGTTGGTGTTATAATTTATCCATGACGATTTTTTTCAAAACCCCTTCATGGATTTAGCTACTAAGATTTGTGCATTTTCGTTGATTTTATTATCTTTTGGATGTTTAGAAGTATTAACAAACTTTTGTTTCATTTTTGTTTGTAATTTAATTATGCGAATAAAATGCTTTAAATGCTTTTGGCAATATGGTCTTGATATTTTATAGTGTCAACGTGATCAATTTATTTTATTTCGATTAAAATTATGGTTTGATTTGCCTTCTTTTGGTTATTGAAAAATTCTCACAAAATACATTTATGGTAATGTTATAAACTTGTATGCTTACATTATTTTCTGGGAAAGAACTTAAAGATATTTTATTTTCTACGAAACTTTGAACTCGTAATGATTTTCTCTTTTATAATGTGGATAATTATTCACATCAATTTGGCATAAGAAAATGGGTGTATGGAGTGACCTGGGTAACCAACAGTAAGATGAACTTAAGTGACAATTAACTAAGATAAGAATGTAGAATTTTGGAATAAATGGGTATAAAACATGGGTTGGGTTGGTTAAATGGGGTTTGAGTTGGATTGAGTTAAATGGGTTTGACGAGTTCAATATATTTATTATTAAAAAAATTAAATATTAATATGACATGACATGCCAACTTGGAGCGAATGTTATAAACTTGTATGCTTACATTATTTTCTGGGAAAGAACTTAAAGATATTTTATTTTTTACGAAACTTTGAACTCGTAATGATTTTTTTATATATATAATGCCGCTAATTATTCACATCAATTTGGCATAAGAAAAGGGGACTATGGACTGATATGGGTAACTAACAGTAAGATGAAAATAAGTGATAATTTACTAAGACAAGGATGTAAAATTATGGAGTAAATGGGTATAAAATGTGAGTTGAGTTGGTTAAATGAGTTTGGATTGGATTGAGTTAAATGAGCTTGATGAGTTATATAAATTTATTATTAAAAAAATTGATTAACATGCCAAGTAGGAGGGAAGGAGGGTTTGGTGTGTTTAGTATATTTTGAGAAAAATAGTGATAGTTGGGTGATATTCTAGTCCTAAATGAAATAAAAATGATATTAGTGGGCAATTCTCAAAATATGGGTGACCTTTTATGGAATTTACTCAATAAAAGTGATCAGAGAGAATACTAATATTCATTTTTAATGGGATCAAAACACAAATAGCCGAGCCCAAAGAGTAAAGTTTACTTTTAGTTGGCCTTACAAACTTTAGCCATAAATTATATAAGCCAGCAAGTAAAAAAAAAGGAAAAATAAAACACTCTCTAAGACTATAGCTATAATCAGGGAGGTTTCCTATATTATCTTCAAGAAAATTAATTCCTAAAATTTCTCCAACTATTACTTAATTCATATCTCCAAAAGATTTGTTCCCAACGTTGAAAAAACTTAAGGTGATAGAAGACAGTTTTTTTTTAACCACATCTTCACCAAAAATTCAGAACATTTATGTGTATAATAAATGTATAAATCAATGTATAATTAATATACAATGTATAAAACAATGTACAATCAGTACATAATGTATAAACACTAATTATATACATATTATACAATGTATATATAAATTACACAACGTATAGATGACTTCACCAACAATTATATGTATAAATCTGTGTATAATCAGTACATAATGTATATATACACACTAAATACACACACACACACACACACACACGAATTACACGATGCATAAATGACTTATTTTCTCCGTATCTTATCTTGTCTTAAAATATATATTTTATACAGTGATTATCTAATGAACGACAGTGAGGAAAGACCGACAAATTTTGATGGACAAAATCACCAATCTTCCATTTTTTCTTCACCTTCTTCATCTTCATACAATTAAAATCAGTAGGGCAGAAAATATGAAAACACGACTGGAGGTTAGCGACAGTGACACAACTTATCAAAGAGAAAGAGAGATTGTAGGGAATGGGTGAAGTGAGAAGTGTGATTTCATCGAAGAAAGAGAAATATGGTATATGCTTAATGAAAAACAAATCCTTAAATTAAAGGATGGAAGATTGTTTGAGTGATAGAGAAAACGTAGATTTGTTTTTGGCTAAGAAAAGTTATTCAAGTACTTAGAAAAGTTAAAGTTGGATGGTTTCTAAAAAGTAGAGTTATTTTGAGTTTATTTTTAATATGGGCTGTTAATCTAGTTAAATATCCATTTTAATTGGATATAGTAGCTGATGGACATCTCCTTTCATTCGGCGGCAGAGCAACATTAATTAACCAATTAATGACAGATCTAGTTTCCTAAACATTGATCAGCTTGTGCGTGGATATACCAAGAACACACAAATGAAGGAAAGGAGAAAAATACAGGCTTAGAAAAATCTTTCTTCCTTTCTCCTCTCCTCCCAAACAACAACCCCCATAGCACAGTCCAAGATAAAGGTGCATTGACACCAATTATATATGGATAAAATTCTACTCCACCGGTCTCCTAATTAAATCTTCCTAGTATTGCGTCTAGTGGCGGAGCCACAGTGTCGAAGTCGGGCTCGGCCGAACCCACAACCTTTTGTTCACATCTTGTATTTGCCTTAAGAAATTTATATAATATGTATAAATTAGTAATTTAGAACCTAGTAACTTAAAGGGTTTAAATTCGGAACCCACAAACCTCAAATTCTTGCTCCGCCTCTGAATTTGCGGCCAAAATTGTACTTACTAGATCAATCAGTGAATTTGTTATAATGAGGTCACAAGCAACATATGCTATTGAAAAGCTTATTACCTTTTTTGGAAATAGGTAAGACATGAGCCTAGTAGGTCCACATTTCAAATAACACACTTTTAATCAACTGGACTCTACCACTGCAGGACAAGAATTTTATTGTCATGACCCAAATACTGTCGTGATGGCACCCACATTAACCCCTCTGAGGGGCGAACCATCCCCTTAACCAATTACTTATTTAATTTCCCAAAATAACATAATCATAATAACAATAATGGATAGTCTAAGTCAATGCCATAAATAATAATAAGTGCAGAAATACCAATCATAATACAACCCAAGAAATGAAGTCACCATACAAGAACATCTACCAAAACATGTCTAGGAATAGTACATCTGTCTGACATAAATAAATACTGTCTAATGGATAGAGCAATAAACAATAGAGATGAGAGTCCAGGGCTATAGGCTAGAAATGGTTCACCCTCGGAGTCTCGGTCAAATAGCCTCAAGGCTAGTAACGGGGTCTCGATGACGGTCCGGCCTCACAATTTGCACTCAGAAAAGGGTGCAGCAAGGTATTATCAGTACACATACGTACTGGTAAGCATCACAGGCCAACTAAGATTAGCTCACGCATGTAACACACAGAATCAGACAAAATAAGCAGACAGACACCAACATCCACACAAAGATCAATAATCGAGTCATAGCCTATGGTGTAGCTCCTAAACACAAGTCTGCCAAATCTTTATCTATTCCTCAGAATAGCCACAACACAAGCATAGACACAATACAATCAATAGATGTAAAGTGAGATGATGATATATGCAATGCAATGAGATGGATGTCAATGCAATGCAATGGTCAATAATACAACCTGTACACACATTGTCCAGAAATCTCGACATCTCGGCATTCATGACCCGAGGACCCATGGTGTCCATATACCAGTCACTCCGCCCAAAGCCCAGAGGTGACTTCCATAGAATTAGCCACTCCACACAAAGCCTAGAGATGACTTTCATGTTTCACTGTATATCATATGTTTCCAAATCTTTTTCCATCACTGTTCGATAGTTCTTTCATTTCACTGTTTTCCACAACATTTCCATCATGCATGAATGTATGAATGCAATGATGAGATAATAATGAAGCTAAGCCAATGAGTATGCTATAGAGATCACAAGCACCATAAGCCATAACAAGACTGGCATAAATCACAACAACCATGGAAAATGGGAACAACATAGAGTTCGATCATCATAATGAATCTATCACCTCAATCACCCAAATCATAACAACAAGTACACCTGATGTCACAATACGTAAAATAACGACGACAAGCCCACATAATCAGAAGTCATACCAACCTAGGAGTATATCCATCCCAACATCATGTCCGAAGACCTAATCATGCTTTCTCCCATCAATTCTACGCATACATACGTTTCACTAATCAAAGTTTAACTAAAGTAAGCCATAACCTACCTCAAATGCCGAACAGGAGTCACATACTACTCCACCTGAACCTTCCCCTTCCGAAGTGTTTCAGAACGATCGAAGTCTAATATTAACAATGCTAAGTAAGTAAATGACCACAACAATCCAACTATCAGAAAGAGCAATGGTTGGTTCAAAATACCCTTATCGACTCATGAGGGTAAAATCGAAAATTAAGGGTGAAATTACACTACTCATAGTCTCATTAGTCATTATCCTTAATTTCATGGAGTTCTAACCACAATTGGTCCTTCAATTTCATCAATTAAGCCAAAACCCCCAATTTAGTAAGAACCCTAAATTCATGAATTGATTCTAGAAGCCAAGAGAGATTCAATCCTAGAATCTATTAATCCACAATTATAGATGATAGAATCAGCAATTTGAACAATAATTATCAATTAGGTTAGAGGGTTTAATGATTAATAACTTAGGTTTCTATAACTCATCACCCTCAATAGCCATTAACTACCATGGATACTAGTAAAGGAAAGATAAATTACAAGGTTAATGTTCAAGGACTTACCCCAAGATGATTCCACCACAAGATCTTTAGAAATCGTCATAATGCTCCTTAGACTTAGGTTTTTGGGTGACTGGAACTAATGACTCGAAGTTAGGAATAAAATAGGGATTCTAGTTTAGCGTTATTCGCTGGGGCGGAACCCTTCAGCTGCTGCAATCCCGCCTTAGAGGATTCCTATCCGTTGAGGTAGAAATTCATTAAACACGTCATATTCCATCCTGCGGACCAATGCCCGCTAGGGCGGATACGCAGGGGCGAAGAGTCTCTGTGAGGGCGAGTTCGAGGGGGCGAACTTCACTCCCGGGGCGAGACACCAGAACCAAAAATTTTCTGGTTTCACCAAGTCTCAACCCGAAACCCCGACTACCATCCGAGACCTCCTGGATACAAACCAAACATGCAAACACAAGTAAAAACATACCATGAATCCATTTGTGAGCTCGAAATTTTCCACGGAGGTCACGTTGACTCAGTCAACCCTCAACGATTAAAATCAAATTTCCAATCAAGTACCCAAAATGCGCCTGAAAGCCTCGGGAATCGAACCAGCCACCCCACTAAGTGATACACGACCCTCCGGACCTCACAGAATCGACGAAATTCTAAAAAAATGTATGTTTACTCATAAGTCAACTATCGGTCAAACGTTTCCACTCAAAGGTTCTAATTCTTTCAATTTTTTCTAGAATCGACCTATAACCTCGGAAATTGGGTCAACAGGGGTAAAATGGTCAAAACACGCATAACAACCGAACGGGTCATTACATTTATTGGCCAGCATTTGATCCTGGCAGTCTTCCTTTATATCAAAGGCATGCATTGTTGAATAGTTAGTTTCCTTGATGATAGGGGGACACCAAGTTACTTGAATGACATTTCTCCAAGACTGAATTGCATTTCAGTCAGGATTTGCTCCTTCAGATCTTGTGTCACACCAGTAATGTATCTTTGGGCCCTTTATTAGCCAAACCAAAAGCCCAAGCAACACATCTGAAGCCTAAGCTAGGTGACATAAATGTGTTAACTACTAAACTGACTCTCATTACTAAAGCCTTATATACTGCAAAAAATTGCGTGGATTTCTCTTCATATGGATTGTTATTTAAATTTTCCCCCTCAAATCGATGGTCTTTAATTTTTGTTCTTACTTCTCATTTAATGAAAATTCATGGGCCAAAGTACCTTATTTGTTGGTCTATAAAATTAGAGATTCGGGTTCGAACCCCAGCAGAGGCAAAAAAAAAAAAATCGCAAGACAAGATTTCATAGTAAACTATGCCTACTCGGACAAAAGTCATGCCTTAAGGCATAGCTTTTATGTAGTTCCTTTTCCAAAGATAGTTTTGTAGTATAACTTAATTTAAACAAAACTATGCCGGACATGGCATAACTTTTGCCTGAATAGGTATAATTTGCTATGAAATCTTGCCTTGCGAATGCCTTGTGGTATAGTTCTGTAGGATAACTTAATTTCTACAGAGCTATGCCAGACAAGACATACTTTACATAGAAATTATGCCTTAAAACATAACTTTTGCCCGAGTAGACATAATTTGCTATGAGCTCTTGCATTGCGATTTTTATTTACTCTGCTGAGTTTCGAAGCCAGAATCTCAGGGGTAATTTTGGTCTTTTTTTTGTTACTTAAAGTGGCGAAGGACAAAAATTAAATACCAGCTATGTGAGGGACAAAATTAAAGACCATCCCAGAATAGGCCAATCGTGCGAATTATCCAATTCTGTCGAAGCAACCATTTTAGCAACTAAAACCATGAAAAAGTCCATCATTCTTCTGACAATTATCCTTTCTCTGTTATGCTGCAAACCGTGGAATTAGAAGGAGCAAAAACAGGGTTTAGCAGCATTTAGTTCAAATTTTATATACTTATTGCTGGCTAAATTTTGAATTGTTATTAAATATTGGTTAGCTTTTAAATGGTGACCTTAAAGTAAAAGTAGCTTAGTTGTGCACTTCTCCCGTGCCATTTTTTTGTGCGGATTGTCCTTCAAAAGCACTGGTCTTTAATTTTTGTCCTTCGCCTAATATCTCAAGGTTCTGGGTTCGAACCCCAACTTAATAAAAAAAAAAAAATTCACAAGCCAGAAGTTTGGATTCGCAAGGTAAAACTTTACCTCAGGCCTAACTTTGGCTCGAATAGGCCTAGCTTTGCTACAAAAATCTGTCTTGCGATTTTTTTTTTTTTTTGAATGAGTCAGGATTCAAATCCCAAACCTCATGGTATTAGGCGAATGACAAAAATTAAATACTACCAATTTGAGGGATAAAAATTAAAGACCACCCCAAAATAAGGCCATTTCTGCGAATTGCGTACGTGAACCCATCTTCACTCGCCAAATACCCAACACGGTAGAGCCCAATTCAATTAGCCCATAAAAGTGTATATAATGACAAAATCTTCTCCATGACATTGGAGGCCTTTATAAAGAACTATTCTAATGTACACTTCTCTTCGACATGTTAATACCA
This sequence comes from Lycium ferocissimum, assembly GCF_029784015.1. Classification (NCBI taxonomy): domain Eukaryota; kingdom Viridiplantae; phylum Streptophyta; class Magnoliopsida; order Solanales; family Solanaceae; genus Lycium; species Lycium ferocissimum. Next base: position 36,367,679 of record NC_081343.1, read on the forward strand.
CGTATCATCACACATCTCAATTTGGTTTAGAGACAGATCTAGTTTTCCAAAGGCACAGAGATATCCAATTAGTTGACATTTCAGAGCCTAGTGATTTGGAATTAATTACTTACATGACAAAACAGAAGCAAGGTCGGAGATCCACGTGATTGACGAAGATTTGATTACATATAATTGACCAGTTAATGAACAAACTCGAAAGACATGTGAGGATGTACTAGTCTCTAGTATTCTACTGCGCATGCATTTTGTCTCTGCCAAGGCTGCTGCTGCAAAAAAGACTTCAACTGAGAGGAGTGCGACAAATCACAATAAAGAGGATGGCATTAATCCAGGATTAATTGCAGGAGTGCGAAAATGACTTGAGATGTGGTCTACAACAAGTATACACTGAAAATGCAATATTGTTTTTTATCATCTAAAAAATAACACTAAGTATTCGGTCATATTTAATAAGTAAAATTAGTAACCTTAAACAAGTACAAGTTAATTGTTATATTAATATATACAGTGAAAAAATTGCGATAATATATGGAGGAGACATACTAAAAAATCTCTATTTTCCCACTGAAAAATGTTGGGGGTTATTTCCCATTGAAAGTTGGTGGAAAAAACCTAAATAGTAGTGTTTTCACACGGAAAAATTAAGAAGTTTTCAGCTTTTTAATGGGAACCTGTTTCCCACCATGCATTTTTCAGTGAGCTGGTTCGTTGGGAATGAGGTGGAAAAATAATGTTTGATATCACAAATTTCTCACTGATTGTCGATGGGTAAAATCTCTATTTCTAGTAGTGAGGGAATTAATAGATATGGGAAAGTGAGAAAATTACATGCCTGTGGCAGAAAGGACTAAGGTTCCCCACGCTAGTCCCACAGTATAATACATACTGTCTGTACTAAGATTGATTCATATATCAGTCGTCAAAGTCTATCCTCAATCGTTTTCATCTTCTTACACCCCTGGACTCGGAGTTTTCCCTTTAGGCTCTTGCTTTGCCTTTATTTTCTGAAGGTATGTGACCAGAAGCAGCCTTTGGTGTCGATTAGCGTCAGCTCATGTCTTTTAAATTTTGGTTTTGCTCTTTTGTCCAATTGACATTATTGCTTCATTTGGGAACTTTCTTGAGATCAAGCCACTGGACTTAGTCCTTTTCTGACCCAGATTGTTTCTTTTTTGACCATCTACTCTGCATAGTTTACGCAAGTACTATTACAGTTTGTTTAATTAGATGTATTAAGATGAGGAATTTTAAAAGGAGAGAGTGCGGAAACAGTGACTATTTTTGTCCTAATTAAGTGCAAACGACTAATTAATAGTGTTAATTTAACATCTGACAAATTTCATGATTGTAATAAGAAAAGTTTTTAGGCTTCTTTTTTTTTTTTTTCTTCCTGCATTGCGAACGAGTTTGTTTTTTCTTCTTCTTCCTTTTGTGATAAAGCATTAGCAAAAATGGCACTTAAGATGTGACAAATTTACATATACACTCTCGCTACGATAATCGACATACAAACCTTCGGCAAAAACATGATGTGCCGTTCATCCTTCTTTCGGTACCATTGAAAAGCGGACCTTTTGAAAGTAACACACTAAGTCGGTCAAACATGACCATTTTATTGAGATAGACTTACTCGCATCTGATTCATTCACTTACATATGGAATAAATTAAAATGGTTTATCACATATATGGTACTCCTATATGTTATAACAATTTAATATAATCAACCTGATACGTTAAATCAAATTAAATATTTGGAGTGTATTTTAGAAATCTGCAAATATCCCTAGTTAACATTCAGAACCTATTAACATAGTGATTTGAAATTAGCTTTCCTCTATATATTAGGACTAACCTTGATGACTATATTTTAAAAACAAGAAAAGAAAAGTGATCACTTAGACCAAACGAATGCAGAGAAGGGAACAAGGAATCAGCATGTCATGACAAGAAAATGACAAAACGAAAGGAGTGGTAGGTAGAAGCAAACACAAGCAGGGAGATCCCTATTTACTACAATGATGCAGCTATAGTTTTATTACGTACTAGTACTAGTACTTATCTATCTGTATGTAGGCTAACAAGACCACCCGTCTCTGAGCTGACCCAAAACAAAGCCAAATACTTTTTCCAGTTATCTGAATATAATCCATATCTCGTGGCAAATATCCCTGCAAAAGCTGCACATAAGCTTCACAACACACAGACCCTGTTTCACTAGGCACAATATCGATTAACTATAAATAAAACGCCATTAATTCCCATGTTTCCACGAACCCCACAACTCTATTCCCTTTAGTAACTTAATTACTCTTAACAAGCTACAAAAATGACTTTGGATGCGAGTGAAAGAAGAGCAACCAAACAACAAACAGGTGGTGTAGTAGCAACAGCACAAGAACCCGATCAACAACTGCAATGCCCACGTTGCGACTCAACCAACACAAAGTTTTGCTACTACAACAACTACAACTTGTCTCAGCCCCGTTACTTCTGCAAGTCATGCCGTCGTTACTGGACCCGTGGAGGCACCTTACGTGATATCCCTATTGGTGGGGTTAGCCGCAAAAATGCCAAACGCTCCCGCATTTATCCCAGTACACCCGTCTCTCCTCTCGTAACATCCGGTAATTCTCCGTTCTTGCTTCCTCTGAATATGAATGGGAATAGTTTCACTTCTTTGTTGAGTTCTCATGGACATGGTGGTTTAGCACTTGGTGGTATTGAGGATATGAGCTTTGGTACTGGAAGAACTGCCGTTTGGCCATTTCCTGGAGCTCCCGATTCATATGTGCGTAATTTCAATAATGGTGTAGGAACCAGCATGTGGCAGCTCTCTGGTGGAGAGGGAGGGTTTGTTGGTAGCGGAGATTATTTTAATTAGTTTGTTATGAAAGTGTGTTAGTTTTATGTAACAGAGTAATTGTTTTTGTAACTTAGGCTATGTAGGTTTTTAATGTTGTTATATCTTGTCATCTTTCTACATCAAAGATTTGCAAACTGCCGGAAAAAAAAAAACCTTGCTGTTACAATCGACGTCTAGGAATTTGTGGTAATGACCAGTGGTTTGCTGATATTTGGTTTATATCATTCGTCTCCATGTTGGATAGATGCTTCAATAAGATATCGTCCAATATGGTTGTTAACATATTGAAGTTTATAAAAATAATAGAAAATTTACCCGCGCTAAAGACTTCATGATTTCCGTCAAATATATTTGTTAACTTTCATAATGACAGGGAGATAAATGACCCAAAATTAGTTTGGAGAATATTTTTAGCCATAGTATTTCTTGAAAAATTCATAGAAATCAATATATTTGCATACTCCCTGTGCGCACTATAACCAAGCAAAGTAGGCACCCAACCCCTTAAGAATCCTCTAATGCCCTGCTCCTTAAGTAAAATTTCAAAACCACAGGAAATACTCTTGTACTTTGCATGATCAATCTGACAAATCAAACATTTACATCATATGGACATTAAATCCGCCATTAATCCAATCTTCTCTAGAAAGTTTACATTTTTTCTTCCGTTTTCTTTATCTCTTTCAGATTTCAGATCAGCAAAAGAAAGAACAAAATGGAAGAGCAAAAAATACAGACGTGAAACCTCTGTCAATAGAAAGATTCTAGCTTTTTTATTTGTATACTTATTTATAGAGGAATAACCAATTAGAGTTAGATCAAAAGTAACACACAAAAAATCCAGCCTAGCATGAACAATTTTACGCAAGTCTAAGTATCGCCTTTTCATGATAGTTATCTTCAAATGATCGTCGGAGTTTAAGTTATGTACAATGACAGTAACAATAAAAAATTGACACTACCAATAGCACACAAAAGTATGCCTTGACTACAAGGTTCCACTGTAATTCTTTCTATTTGTGTCCCTCTCTTTTTCCCTAAGTTTTGCGAGCATCACAAGGAGAAACCAAAGTTTGCACATTGCAAAACATTGTCCATAAGCAATAAACGAGGAAAATAGTACAGTAATTGAAGTCTGGATTCAGGGAATTAATTTAAAAAGCTAAATAAATAATATAATGAGCATTAACTGAATTAAGGAAGAATATCTCATTTGATTAGTCAAATATTAAACGCATATCCAAGATACTGTGGACCACGACGGTCACCTAATAATTGCAAAGCGACTATGAAAGTATACATAAAACTAAATCATAGTGCAATATATAACCATGTACTGACAAAACACTGACCTTTTACTTATCGAATTAAGGGACATTAAGTGACATACTTTCATGTTTGCATAAATGAAAAATTCAAAGAACTACTTTTCTAATCTTTCTAATTGAAATACAATATAGGTATTCCAAATATATAGGAAGCATAACAATGTAAACAAAACTGGTTGAGTGCATTCTGCATTCAAAAATAAAACCAGACACTCATGTCAAAATCTGTTTTACAACAGAGACTTAAAAAGATAAAATATATAATCTCGTCAAGCATATAGTGTTTTTGTGCTAAAAGTTATCAACAGACAACGTTTAATATTGATTACATAATGAAAACATCGTTCATAAAGTTTGCATAAAATTTTTGGAAAAACATAGAGAAAAAGATGCTAACCATCAATGCAATTCTTGATAGCGTGAAAGTAGAAGGGCGTTCTTTGCCGAGCCTACTTTTTTTTAGTCCATGGAAACACCAGTCACGCTCCCATGAAACTGTTGAGGTTGTTTCTGATCATTCAAAATTCGTTTTTTCTCCTGGACGGGATGGATGGTAGTTACAAGATTCAGTTTTTTACTGCTTAATGGATGTCTGTTCTTTTTTGGCAGACTTGTAGGGGTGGGCATAAACACCGAAAACCGAAAAATCGGACAGAACCCAATTAATTCGGTTTTTCGGTTTCGGTTTTTTTTTTAATAACAATTTCGGTGTTTGGTTCTGGTTCACCGGTTCTTCGGTTTTTCGGTTAAACCGAAGTTTTTTTTTTTTTTTTTTTTTTTTTTTGAAGATTTACTACATGAATACAATTTTTTTTGGGAAAAAAACATAAGTAGACAATAATATTATAATATTTACATACTCTTAGCAACTAAATGTTATTAAACATTACATGGCAGGTTAAGTATTTTATAGTAAATCAAATTGCTATATATAAGGAAACCCTTCAGACGTGAATAACTCCAATACCTATTTGTCGTTCATAGTATAATTGCTTTTATACAATTTCATACTTCCTCCTTATTCTGCAAGATTTTTTTCCAGCGTTTTTTTCTTACCTTTTCTACTTCCTCCTTATTCTCAACTTCTTTCATTGTTCCATAAAAAATAAAATCTCAGTTTTCATTTAACACTACAGGATATTGAACACAAGTATAATAATAATTTGAGTGTTGATTTTTAGTATATATAGTATAATAATAAAAATGTTATACATAGAATAATATTCATATAATTATTTCACCTATTATAATAAATTAGATATAACTCACATAATTTGATTATACACTATCTAAAATTTTATATACCTCGTATGATTTTATTATACGTTGTATAATACATTATATTTTGTATATAGAAGATATTATCTTGTATGTGTGGATGATCACTATGGTTGGATTCTAAAGTCATCAAACCTTCAAACATTTAGTCTAGCGTAAACCTCTGTGACTCGAAGCAATCAAGAAGGAAAAATGGAAATAAATGTAGAGATGTGTAATTACTAAAAAAAAAAAAATCGAATTAGAAAAACCGAAACCGAACCGAACCGAACTTCAAAAAACCGAACCGAACCGAACTTTGAAAAAACCGAACGCCCACCCCTACAGACTTGTGAAGAAGGTGAGATCAAACATGACGGAGAGATTGATAAGGAAAAGCGGAGAATTTTAGTCCTGTGACATCCTTCACTTCTGAACAGGTGCGATTTTCGTTATGGTACTGGCTTTGGATTTTCATATTCCACCGCGCAAAAAAACTAACAGAGCAGCCGTTATCCTCGTAAGGGAGGCTGGACAGGTGCGATTGTGTAGCGTGGTGACTTTTAGGTTTTTTATTTAGATAAATAAAAAGGAGGAAAAAGGCAAAAATTGACGTAAAAGATAAATAGGGTCTCTGGCTTTAGAGAGTGTCACGTCAGCGGGCCTATGTCCTGCTTTTATATAGGGAAAAGGATCAAATATACCCCTGTGCTATCGAAAAAGGGCCAACTATACCCCTCATTATACTTTGGGTCTAAATATACCCCTATAATTATACTTTGGGTACAAATATACCCTTCCACCGTTAAAGTAATATATATCCCATATATATATATTAATAATTTAATGATATAATATATATGACATGCCACCTCACTAACCAATCCTAATTTTACCCCACCCCTCCTTCCACATCATCTTTCACCATCAGCACCTCCCCTCCACCACCGCCACACCATTTTCACAAACTCGAAAAGGTGAAGAAATTAAAATTCTTCAAATGATTTTTCCTCTGAATGCAAATCCTTGACAAGAGACAAAGCAGCCCTTTCATCACCCTTCATTAATTCCTTATCCACCTGTTATAACCTTAAGACTACCCTTGAATTCCTCAATCCAAACTGGGAAAAACATAACAATCCACCACAATATAGGCAGCACTACTGCCCATTCAATTTATCAATAACTGCATTTTATAATTAATTAAAAACAAACAGGAAAACAAACCCAGGTTTCTACCATTTCAGCCACACAAAGCTAAGGCTAAGTTTGGAAATTCCTCTTACCCATCCTATGTGGGTATGGCTTAAACTTTTTAGAGTAAATACAAGTCAATTGTATATATACCTTATATATTTGAAAACCAAATATTTATAACCCTTTGCATTATAAATTTTGCAGCACAAAAAAAATGATTAGGAAAAGTCAGAATTTTAATTTCTTCCACCTTTGGAGTTTGTGAAAATGGTGGAATGGTGAAAGATGATTCTGGAAGGTGGGGGGTGGGGTAAAATTGAGTTTAGTTAGTGAGGTGACATGCCACATGGTATTTACTTCATTAAATTATTAATGCCATGTGGGATTGGGATCCACCTTAGTTAACTTTAATGGTGGAGGAGTATATTTGTGCCTAAAATATAAATGTAGAGATATATTTGGACTCAAAGTATAACGAGTGGTATATTTAGCTCTTTTTCGATAGTACAGCTGTACAGGGGTATACTTGGCCCTTTTCCGTTTTATATATATTATTATAAGATAAGATTTCATAAGAAGAGAAGGGTATTTATGCTTCTCTGATGGCTCTGTAGATGGTTGTTGCAAAACAAACAGCGTCTGCAAATTGTGACTCAACTACGTGCTATCATGGTCGTGCTTTTCTCGTATAATGTGAAATTTGGAAGAGAATGCTCCTCTGTCTCAATTTATGTGACACTTTTTGCTTCCTGAAATTCAAACTGCATAAATTTTGATCAACATTTTAAGATGTATTTTTTCACCAAAATGAGATGGAAAAGGTTGTAACTTATAGTACTTTTCTTGTAGTTTTCAATTATATAAATTTTAATGTTAAAATATTGAGTTAATCTAATACAATTTAGCTTCAAAGTTTAGTCAAATTGACTCTTGAAAAGTGAGAAGTGCCACATAAATTAAAACGGAGGGAGTAGTATTCATGAGTCAAGTTGAAGTGCAAGCAAGACTTGGACAAAAAGGCAAATGTGTCCATCTAAGAAAAAATGAAGATGCATTCTTACTGGACGTTATAACTTATACTAGTTCTTAACTTTATTGGTAAATTTTAATATGCGATTGTACGTTAATTATTATTTTTACCCGATTACCATTTAATATATATATTTATTTGAAGATTTACTGATATTTAATTGACTATTAAGTGACCTGATTGTGTAAGTATTTTTCAGCTCATTAAAGTATAGAATTTAAAACTCATTTATTCATGTACTACAACAAAATATGCTTTTAGTGGCAATTAATTTGCAACAATAACTTAATTGCCGCTAATTATATTCTAGAATCAATTATTACCGGTAATACCAAACTTTAGCCCTAACAATAAATGCCGCTAAAGGCTTTAGCGACCTTGAATCTAATGACATTAACCAATTGCTGGTAAATGTTTCTGTGGCAATAACTATTGCGCTAAAAGGAAAATATATTGCCACTAAAAGACTCTTTTGGTGTAGTGTGTGTGCAGAAGTGTCCAAAATGCATAGCCATGAGACCCGAAAATTGCAAAAATAAAGCGGCGTACAAGAATTGGTACATTTTAATTATCTCAGCACACACTTGAATATATAGAAAAACAGCACAATCATGCTCCATCTAAAGAGACTTGACATGAGAATAATTACTCAAACCAGTTATGTAATAGTACTAAATGAGGAGTTGAGATCTTGACAGGAGACGAGGACAAAATATGTGGAAATCAGTTGTATTTATGGGCAATCTCCAAGAGACTAGCGCAAAGTTGTTTGGGCTTGCTTAGCATTGCCATGTGATCAGCATCCGTAATCTCCTTTGCTTCTGTAACACCAATGTTGTCAATTTGCCATCTTTGGAACTCTTCTGGTATGACTTTATCCTCTGTGCACACTATGTAAACTCTCTTTACTGATCCGTACCCTTCATCTGTGAAATACTTGGCCTTTGACAGATCTTCCATAAACAAAGAGCTTGGCCTCACCAATGATAATGCTAATGCAAGATCCTAGCACATTATCATTCAAATGTGATACAACTTTTATTTTAAAAGGAAAAAATAATGATCTTTTTGTAGAGGGTATATAACTAATTGAGTTTAACATTTGTTCCTTGGCACTGTATCTTTTTTAACATTATTAGATTAAGCTAACATACAATAATAGTTAACTGTCTGTAGTAACTAGTAAGGTAATTTGAAAATTTAGGAAGACTAAAGTAACATCTTATAACATGTTAATAGTATAAAGATTTTTATATTGTTTGTATATTTAAATTAAATATCCTAAATAATATGCTATTTCATTCACCAATAAAAGAAAAAAAAAAGATGTATTACTATGTTTTTCCAGAGTAAAGCTTACCTCAGGAGAGCATAACTGGTAGAGCTTGTAAGCCAAAACTTTGGGGCCAAAAACCATGGATGTCAGTCGCTCTTCAGGGGAACCATATGGTAAAAACTGGGTGTCCAACAAATGCTCTGCTGGCGTCCGCTCAAGTGACTTTAGAAAATCACATTAAAATTGGGTTTATAAGTGAAGCAATCATTCACAATCAACATACATAACAAATGTGTTGTTTTTCTTTCTAATGAACAGATTAATCACATCTGACTTCCTCATTTCAAAAACATATACTCCCTTTGTCCCAAAAAGATTGTTCTTCTTTCCTTTTTAGTCTGTCCCAAAAAGATTGTCCCCTTTCTATATTTAGAAACAATTTAACTTTATGAGATGATTTACAGCCACAGAAATATTTAAGGCTTGTTTTGGACCACACATTTCAAAAATCTTCCTTTATTTATTAAACTTTGTCTTGAAGTCAAAAGAGGACAATCTTTTTGGGACGGAGGGAGTATAGTTTTAGATTCATGTATTATTCACGGTTCTAGTCATTTGTCAAAATTACTACTCCTTCCGTCCCAAAAAGATTGTCTTCTTTTCCTTTTTAGTCTGTCTCAAAAAGATTGACACCTTTCTATATTTAGAAACAATTTAATTTTATGAGATGATTTACAGCACACAAATATCTAAGGCTTGTTTTGGACCACATATTTCAAAAGTCTTCCTTTATTTCTTACACTCTGTGCCAAGTCGAACTAATACAATTTTTTTGGACGGAGGGAGTACAATTATCAGAAAAGTGAATTGGCTAAATGATCAGCTTTTGTGTGGATTTACTACCCCATCAATAAAAGGATATTTTTATGTGGCTGAAAAGGGCAAAAAGGAAAATCAAATATGCATGTCTCTCTTTTATTAATCAGATATGGACATGTGTCTCTAATTTGTGCAATATCTAGAAAAATATTGTAAAACTGGCAAATGCCAGACTTAACTATATTCTACCTAAGTTATATATCTCCTTAACCAAAGTGGATTTGCAAGGAAAAGTCTATCAATGAGAACATATTACCGAATCAAGAGATTGTGAATAACTTTGACAAACCTAGAAAAGAGAGTAATGTATAGTATTCCCACAGTCCCAAAAAGATTTTCTTAGTTTGATTTGACACAAAGTTTAAGAAATAAAGGAAAACTTTTAAAATGTGTGGTCCAAAACAACCTTAGATATTTGTATGACTTTAAATCATCTCATAAAGGTAATTTTTTTCTAAATATAAAAAAGTGTCAATCTTTTTGGAACAGACTAAAAAGAAAAGGAAGACAATCTTTATGGGACGGAGGGAGTAGCTATTAACCTGTATATGACCATAGTTGTGACAAGGTGTTATGGCCTTTTGTATGCTTCATCCTCAAACAACTTGGTTTTAATGAGGAGTGGATAAACTTAATTTATAGATTTTTTTCCAACAACTTGTATTTCCTTATAGAACTGATAATACATTGTAGCCAATGTCCGATCACTTGTGTCACCAGATTTTGTTGTTTCTATCGATAAATAAAGCAAATTAGTGGCATTTACTATACAAAATATAACTACTTCAGTTCCAATATAAGTGTCACCATAGAAATTCGAGAAAAAAATTAGCAAATATTTCCAACTATGCCTTTAGCCTTAAAGAAGTAGTTCTCTTTAATATTGCTCAATTTTAAAAAAAAAAATCTAATAAAAAGGGATAGTTTAGTAAACTCTATATTGTACTTATTGAATTCTTAATGAGTATGATTTTTGCTAAGGTCACATTTATTTTGGGACGAAGGGAGTAATCTTTTTTTCAGCCTGTGAGAAAGAAAATGACAAAAACAGTTCCACATAGTTTGTATTGGACAAAAGTCGATTGAAGATCTAGATATTGGATTTCTGAATCAGTCGTTTTCGGTCGACATTTCAAAAAACTGCTACAATTGGCGAAACGTGTAGAAATAATGATGTAACGTCGAGTTGTTTTCTACCTCATCTGCATTGATAGTAGTAGGGCTGTTCACAGTTTTGGTTAAAACCAAAACCAAATCGAAAATTTAACCAAACCGAATAAAAAACCCGACATTTGGTTTGGTTTGGTTTGGTTTGGTTTTAAATTTGAAAAACCGATAATATTTGGTTTGGTTATGGTTATAGTAAAAAATAACCGAATAAATAACCGAACCAAACCGATAATTATATACATAAAATTTATAATTATTTATATGTATAATATTAACTTTTCATAAATAATTAAAGATATTTTATACCTTTTAATTATTAATTTAATTTTCGTCTACTTATTTTTAAGGCCCACGTCTTAAAAGAATATGTCCAAGTCCAACAATCCAAGCTCTCAACTCTAATAAGTCGTAAGCATAAGGGTAAAAAGTAAAAATCCTACTATCTCTTTTCATTTTACATTGCTTGTGAGCATGTCTTTCCCTCGTTATGCGTGAAAGTTAGCCCTTGTGGGCCGTGAGGAAAAAGAGCCCTACAAGAAATTTGAAGAATGTAGAGAGAATATTTGAATTGTCACGGCTAGTCATAAATTGAAAAACCGAACCAAACCGACAATAACCAAATCGGTGGTTATTATTTTACTTGGTTTGGTTATGGTTTTAGACATTTAAAAACCGACTAAATTGGTTTGGTTATGGTTTTAACCAATAACCGACCCAAACCGAACCATGAACACCCCTAGATAGTAGATGCCAAAAATGTATCCAGCAGCAATGGTATTTTCCCCATCCCAAGCCCCCATTTACAGAAATAGAAATTAAAAAAACGGTAATTTTTGTTAGTTAATTATCATGAAATGGACGTTTGCTATAATAGTACTTCTTCCGTCCCAATTTATGAAAAAAATTTACAATGGTAGAGGCACAAGTATGACATGGTATGTAAGGAAATTTTTAATTGATAGTTATATGTGGAACCCCCACTTTTTGCTCCCTCTCACCCATCTCAACCTCTCCTCTTTCCTCTGTCCTTTCTTTTTTTCTTTTACTTACGTCTTCACTCTCCTCTTTCCTTTTTTTTTCTCCATCAATTTTAAAACTATTTCTATTTTACACATTAGCAAACAAAATTTAGATATTCTCGATTTCATTATCTAGTTTGTCAATTTTATTTTAAAAATTCAGTTGAATTCCGAACAAGTTTAAAAGAAAGTAATTGACAGTTGAAAAAAATTTAATTTAATTTTAATAGCTAAAAATGAACTTAGAATACTTCTGAAAGTAATAACCCCACGAGAAATTTATTGGACTTCCTTTTTTCACTTTTTCTTTTGGTATATATTCAATTCAAAGTTTCTACATTTTGCACCCTAGAAATCCAAAATTTTAAGTGTCATCAAAGTATATCCTAAATCTAAGAGTATTAAAAATAAGTTTAACCGGTAAACTAAACCAGCAAAATCTTCAATCACAATTGGTTTGGCCTTCCACATCTTTCACAGAGAAATTTCACTGAAATATACTTAAGAATGTAATTTTAATAAGACCTTTGGTTATCGGTTTAACCGTTAATGTAAATTTAAAAATCGAAAATCGAACTGGCAGTCAAGGAAAAAAATTACAAAATTATCAAAAATCATTACCCAATAACTTGATATCGGTTATCCCATAACAATTTTTTTGGTTAAGTTTATCGGTCAAACCAACTTTTAATACTCCTAGATTTAGGATTTACTTTGATGACACTTAAAATTTTGGATTTCGAGGGTACATAATGTAGAAACTCTGAATTGAATATGTACCAAAAGAAAAGTAAAAAAAAAAAAAAAGAAAAAAGAAGTCTAATAAATTTTCAAGGTGTTTTTACTTTTAGAAGTATCCTAAGTTCATTTTTAGCAATCAATTTTTATATTTAATTTTTTTTCTAATGCCAATTATTTTCTTTTATGTTTATTTGGAGTTTAACTGAATTTTTAAGATAAAATTGAAAAACAGATAATGAAATCGAGAATATCTTAAATTTTTTTGCTAATGAGTATAACAGAAATAGTTTTAAAATTGATGAAAACAAAAAATGAGAAAAAAAAAAAAAAAGAAAAAAAAAAAGAGGAAAGAAAAGAGAGAAAGGAGAGTGAAGACGTAATAAGAAAAGAAAAAGAAAAAAAAAAAAGAGGAAAGAGGAGAGAGAAGACGGAAGAGAAAGGGCGAGAGAGAGGGAGCAAAAAGTGGTGGATTCCACATTAAAATATTAATTAAAAACTCCCTCACACACCATGTCATACTTGTGCCTCTACCATTATAATTTTTTTTTAAATTTATGTGATATAGTTTGACTGGCCACGAAGTTTAAGAAATAAAAGAAGACTTTTGAATCTTGTGGTCTAAAAGAAGTTAAAGATATTTGTATAGTTATAGATTATCTCGTTAAGCGTGAAAGATAAAGTTTAAAGTTAAATTGTTACCAAATAAGAAAATATATCATTCTTTTTGAAACAGACTAAAAAAAAAAAGTAAATAAATTGCTTTAAACTAAAACAATAATTACTACCTTGGCTTCTTTGGTTGATCCCTATGTAGTAGACAATAATAAATTAAGTTTTAGAGTGTTAAGAATTCGCATTTTAAAATCATTGTTAGGCTGTATACTTTGCCTAATATGAGCATGTGCTCACGCGAAAGTAATAAACCACATATGGACACTACGAATAAAAGCCTTTTTTTTCCCCTCACACATAATTAGGCATTCCTTTCTTTTGGACAGAATCAGGAATTCCTTTTCAGGGTTCACGAACCACAAATGGTAGTCCCAATTTATGTGACAATGTGTGATTGCAATAAGTTTAAAAAAGATTTTTTCGAAATTTGTGTTCTAAAACAACTTATAAATATTTGTGTGATTATAAATCATGTCATTAAGGTTAAAATAAAAAATATAAAGTTACATTATTTTAAATAAGCAAGTATGATATTTCTGGGATAGACTAGGCCTCATTTGTTTTCATTAAGATTAAAATGTCTGAATCTGAATACACATATGAATATTAAGATGTGTCTTAAGATTTAGATGTCTAAATCTGAATGCAAATCTGAATATTAAGATGTGGTCTCTATATCTGAACACGAATCATTAAAGATTTTTTGTTTTCAATATACGAATGTACGTGTTAAAATTACACTATATCAATAAAATATTACAGTGAGTTTATATTTTTTGATAGAAAATAGTATTTTGAATATTTATATTTGATAAAAAAATTTAAACTATCTGAAATGCAAACTAAAATTTATATACCGTATAAAAACTACTATAACAAGGTAACATGATTTTTTTTTTTTTGGTTAAATTCAACATAACTTAATCTTTTAAATTAAAAAAAATCAAGCAGCTAAACAAAATCTTGTTCACTTACAATTTTAAAAAGTAGTAGATAATTTTTCATAGTTACCAAGAACTAAGCTGACAAAATTTCAAGAATTCTTACCCAGATGAGAAAAACACAGAACCCTTCTCTACTTAAGATGAAAAAACGAACTTCAACAGTTAATTCAACTCTGTAAAACTTCAAAATTGAGCACAAAACTCATAAAATTCCCAGCAAATTTTCAAAACTTTGCAGTTCAAAGATATTTCTTTTCTTAAAAAGGTCAAAACTTTCTGCAAACTTGCTATAAAATATTCCTGCTCTGCTTTAATAGTACAGACCCAATTGAAAAGAGTACCACAAAATGCCAAAATCACATAGAAAAGGACCTGCTTGCTGTGATTGGTGCGTTAATCTTTTCCTATGGGTTTGATTTTCTCAACCAGAACTATAGAATGGTATAATACTATATTATCAAAAAACCTCAATACTAGGCAGTAGGTTGATAGACATCAATACACCCAAACATATTGTGAATGGAAAAAAATTCTAAGTATACAATATACTTGTAGTGCTTATGAAAGTTCATCAGTTCAAGAGGAAATTTGTGCTGAGAAAAGAAGAAAGGCGTGAAAGATTTTTTTGCCGAGAAAACAGAGGCGTGAAAGGTGAATAACCGTATTAATTTAATGAGTCTGAATGGAATAAGACTCTCTTACAGATCTGATTTGTTCAGATCTATTCAGATTCATTAAGAGATTTTATAAGGAAAAAAAATGCACTTAATGGGCTGAATCTGGATAATTAAAATTCAGACCCTAAAAACAAATGCATTTAATGGGCTGAATCTGAATGATTAAGATTAAGACCTCCATTAAGTGCAAACAAATGAGGCCTAAATAGGATAGCATGACACATATATTGAGCAAGAGAGGAAACTAGAGCTCCCTACGCCAGTGACGGATCTAAATAAGACGAAGCAGAGTTCGACAGAACCCAAATGTCTAGCTCGGGTCATATATCGATACATATGTAAAGAACAAAAGTGACACTAGATTAAATCCTGGAACAAAAATTATCATGCAATGACACTATCCAAGTATATATACTTACCTGATCCAAAACATAGGAGGGGATGTGAACAGAATCAGGCATGAAGGCAGCCAAGAAAACAGCAGCATAGATCTTTTGTGGATACTTTTCCATAGCAAGTCCCAAATTCATACCACCAAAACTATGCCCAACTAGTATAACCTTCTCCTCTTGTGGAAGGGATTCCATCAACTCCATCAATGGCAAAGTATAGTCATGAAGTGTGCGGAGTTGCTCGATTTTTCTCGAATCAATGCCAGAGGCTGCCAAGTCAAGGGCTGTGACTTTGTGACCTGCAGCCTCTAGCAATGGCTTTAGCTTGTACCAACTCCAACCTCCATGGCATGCACCATGTACCAAAACAAAGTGCTTTCCTTCTTTCTCAATAATCGCCATTTTTAGGCCTTGTGAATTTCTTTTTCTTGGTTTAGTCTTTAAGATAGAAGAGATATAGGATGAGCCACATAGTGGTTTGGTGGGCATGGAGAGAAGAGACATAATACGTGAGGAGTATATTTATTGTTCAAAATTAAAGGAGGATATTGATTTTTAAAGCAAACATAGAGGTGTAAATGATTTCACCCAATTTTATCATGTGTTCTGCATAGGAGCAGGCATAGGTTGGGCCAATCCGAAATCCAAACTTTTGGATATTTGGATTATGGATTAGGACTTTGAATTTTATTTTTAAAATTTATGAATTTCGGATTGAAAGTCGGTTTTAGCACGACGAATTTTACAAATGTCCCAAAATTTTAGGGAAAAAACCGTAAGTAGACAAAAATATGATAATATTTACATATTGTTAGCAGAATAATGTAATTAACATTTTATGACACATTAATTAAGAGTTCTATTGTAAACAAATTACAATAACTCCGATATCCTCATCACCCAACTCAACAAGAAGTTAAAGTGCTTAAAGATCTCAACAACTATGTCCCTGAATGGAATTATCTTTCTCCCTTCTAAAGAATTTTGTAACAGAAATGATTATTTTTTATTTACAATTGTAATTTACCCTTCTTTCTCTTCTTTCAACCTTCTCTCTCTTTAATATGTATTCATCTTTTTTTCAATCATTATTATTATACTCATAATATTATTGGGATAATTAGTGATATACATTATTATAATCATAAATATTATTGGTATAATTACAAACATGCTATTATGATTATAATATTATTGGTAATTATAATATACATTACTATAATTATACGCATAATATTACTAGTATAATTATTAGTATATTCCTTATTATAGTTATACTCATAGTATTATTGGTATAATTAATAATATTACTGGTACAATTATTAATATTGCTAGTATAATTAATAATACACATTATTATAATTATACTCTTAATATTACTAGTAGAATTATGAATAATATCTGGACGTGATTTTTTTCTTAATAATAAACCCACACCATTATCTCCCCATTTTTTTGTTCATAGTATATATCTTATAATAGCTTCTTTGCGATTTTTTACTCCTATACTAATTGCATTCTTCTTTTAATTTTCTACTTCCTCCTTATTCTGGTCTTGTTTGATTAATCATACATGGATAAAAAAATTACAGTTCTGGGATGTGGAACGTAAGTACAATAATTTTCTTTCCACTTCCTTCCTAGTCTAGTCAGGTTTCATTGTTTACCCATGGAGGATTAAATAGTAGCTCTGATTCATCATAGTAGGAAATGAGTAGTATAATAAAATTTTATACATAGAATAATATTCATAAAGTTTTGTTATACCTTATATAATAATTTTATATCCCTTGTATAATTAATTCTATATACCTCGTATGATTTTTTGTGTGAACTAAATAATATTGTATACAATAATACCTCATTTAATAATTATCTTTAGGCTGTGCTTTTTATAAATAAAATGAAAGAATGGAGGGATGAGTAATAGGAGATGGAGGATTTATAGGTTGAACAACATAGATAAGTTGGTAGATGTTTGTCCTTAAATCATGAGATAAATGATGGTTTATCTATTAAATGATGGATAAATGAAAATAAGGAAAACAAGATATCACTCCCTGATTTAGGGGACATTTCCATTCATCACATATTTATTTTCAGATGTTATAAATGTAATAAATAGTGTTCTTTTTGTAGAATATGAAAAGTTGTGCTATTTATGTTCTTAATTCTTGTATAGTGACTTATAGTGTAATTTTCTCAAAATTTTATGCCTTATATTCTGCCTTACTCATATCATATGTGTTCACTACAAATAAGTCCAATACATAAGTATTCTATGGCCCTACCCATTATACTATTAAGTCTACTATGGAATTACACGACATGGGCAGCAGGGTGGCCTCAATTCTTGTTAACGGTAGAAAATTATACATTCTAAAGAGCAAACTATTAAATGAATTGAGGTTGTTAATTGTTATGACATGTAGTAAAGGCTCAAAAGTCAAAACCAAAAATTCGAAATATCAAAACCGATTAATCCAAAACCGAACTTAAAAAAAAACAAATCCAATATAAACTTATTTGGATTGAATCTTGATTGTAATTTCTTCAATCTAAAAACCGAATATCCAAACCGAAATTTTCATATCCAATCGGAATGCCCAAGCCCACACCCTTGTGCATCAGCAGATAATTCTCATTTTTACTTTATTACCAATTAATGTTTATTGAATATTTACCTAGCTATTATAATTTATAAGTAGCCCGATTGTGTGAGTATTTTTTTTAGCGTCAGTATATTTAATTTAAACTCGTTTATTTATGTATGTATGCACAAGTGTCCAATATCCAGAGCCATGAGACCTGAAACTTGTAAAAATAAACTGACACAGTTTATTATCACAACACACACTTGAATGTAGGCTTAACGCATCGACAGACCCCTGAACTTGTCCATTTATTCCATTTAGACCCCCCAATCGAGCATAATACCATCTGAACCCTCCAATACCACTAATACTGTGCCACTTGGACACGTCGGGCCAGCTTGGCACATCACGTGAAGCTCAGTCGAAATAGACGCGTGAAGTAGCTACATATTGCTGACCCACACCAACGGTAATAATCCCCCAATGGTAATAATATGGATCCCACACCAAATAAATATTTGGCCCATTTTATGATCTCCCCCAATTCACTTCTTCAACCCTAATTACTCCATAGCCATTTTTTCTCCAAAATTCTTATTTTCCAGTCAAATTAAGCGTTTTTTTGCACAAATCTTTTCCACTCTCTCTCTCCCCCCTTTGCTTTGAACTATAATCTTGCTTCAACAATGCTAACAATTCAAGAGTCGAGTTTTGCCGATGTGGGCGTATTTGCGAATTGAAAGTTTCATGGAGTCCAAATAATCCAGGAAGGAGGTTTTTTTCGTGCGCAACTGATGAGGTAGTGTATTTTATTATTTGTGAATTTTTCATTACTTTCTTTTATACTTCATTTTTCCCCGTAACTGATTCAAAAAGTTTCTTGCTTATTTTTTGAAGGCTAAAGGCGGATGTAATTACTCCAATTGGTATGAATCAAGGCATCCCAAGCAAGCTTGTAAAGTCATCTATGGATTGTTGAAGAGGGTTAAAGATTTTGAGGAAGCTAAGGCTCGTTCAAGAAGAACTAGGAAGATGGTGGTGTTTGGTCTAGCATTCGTGTTTGCTATTTGGTTCCATTTTGTGTATTGTACTTGATGAAGTTTAGTTCTACTAGTTTAAATTGCACTGTATATCACTATTTTAGGTAGTATATTATGGTTTAGGTTGTTCTCAAAGTTGGCCAAATTTTGTGGTTTCGTGTAACGTATGTGGCCACACTTTTATGAATGGAATGAATATGAATATATTGTGTTTTGGCTAGACATTCTTGTGTTCCTGCATTCATTTGGTCCTATATTGCGTGCAAAAAAGAAATTGTCAAAACATCGTTGCAAAACTTAAACTGGTGCAAAACTGAATTGGTGCAAAACTGGTGTAATACTAAACTAAAACTGGTGCAATACTAAAACAAAACTAGTGCAAATACATAACCAAAACTGGTGCCAATACATAACCAAAACTGGTGCAAGACTTGAACACAAAACTGGTGCATAATACTTAACCAAAACTGGTGCAAGACTTTAACACAATGAACTTAACACAAATACATCTTCATTCATTCATTAACTAGTGCAGAAGTTCCCAAAAACTGACATCAAAATACTTCTTGGACATACCATTTTTACACATTTTTACATTTTTCGACAATTTATTGATGATTATCCTTATTTTAGGAATTTTATCAATTTATTGTCATTTTTCAAGAATCATTATTTTTGTACATGTACAATGAATACTACCATTTTGTGCAATTAATAATTGTTTCTTTATTTTATAGCAGTACATTTTTGTATCTTATACATTAATATTTATATTTTATACTTACATTTTTATTTATACATGTATTAATTAACTATATTTTAGTACGATCCGTCGGTGCGAGAAAAATCGAGCAATTAATTTTTTAAACGCAGAGCAAAATTCGATCAAGTCAAGGTCTTGTCACCTTTTTAAAAGTTGACATTTGAGGTGATGGGTTGGGTTCTTCATCCATTGGTTGATATATTTTTATACATTGGTTAAAAGGGTAAGGGGAAATCCTTTTATTTTTTGGACAATAACCCAAGGATTTTTGAGCATTATAAAGAAAAGGGGGTTATGGCTTTATATTTTTTGGACAATAAAACACACACACTTTATTTTATTTTTTTTCTCTCTCTCTCTCTAAACATTTTTTCTCCTTTGTCTTCATTTACACACACAACTCTCCTCACAACACAAATTTCCGCCCCCCACTCTCGCCAACCTTCTCAAAACCTCCTCCCATTTTCTCTCTCTCTCTCCTCCCTCGCCACTTCTTCGCCCTCCCATCAACCACCACACGCCCGACCAAACCACTCCAACAACCCATAGCCACCAACACCTTTTCCCCCCTCTCTTCCCCATTTTTCTCTCGCCTCTTTCTTCTCAAAACCATCAACCCACCACCAACACACCATCCCAAACCCCTTCCACTTCTCCTCTCTTTCTTTCTTCCCTCTTCCATTAACGTCACCACCATGATACATTGCCCTAGCAAAATGAACCAACGAAATGGCCACCTGCTAAGGATGACGATCCGTTTATTTTACTTGCTCCAAAACACCACAACAAACCATCCACCTCCTTTTCCTTCCTTCCTTTTTTTTTTTTTGCATTTTTGTGTGTGTATACATGTGTGTTTGTTTTTTGCTATTTTCAGATCTCATCGGAAACTTGAAACACCGGCGACCCATGACCTCCCCATGGCTCTTCAAACCTATCTTATTTTGTTTCAACGCGTTAAGCGTTTTTTGTCTCTTTGTTGTGTGGCCATTCTCTCTTTTTTTTTGTTTTCATTTTTTTGCGTAGTTGTTTTGGGTATGTTTTTTATATTTATCATTTTCCCGTTTTGCCCTCTATTGTTTCATCTCGATTCATTTCTTGCTCGATTTTTTACTAGATATTTTGTTCTCTAATAACCATTTGGCTGTTCTGTTTTTTTGTCCTGATTTTGTTTTGCTATTTTTGTTACATTTTGCCATTTCATATGTTAATAATTGTCTTTTGCTCTTTTAGTTGCCTTGATGTTTGCTCTTGATTTTTGCATTTTGTTTGTCTTATTGCGTACTTTTCATTTTTTATTTATTATTTTTCTGTTTTTGTTCCAATCTTTTACTATCTTAACTAATTTTTCTACTATCATTTTTCATCTTTAATTTCATTTTCAATTTTACATTTCTTTTACTAAATACATGTTGACTTTTGTGCTAAAATACTTTTGAGAATAACACTTTCCCTTTTTTATCGCATTTATTTAAATTCATTTGGGCGAATACTAAACCCAAATGGCCGATGAAGAAATTTCCGTCGATTTCCAAGGCCTCCCATGTACAAAAGACGGGTTTTTTATTTTAAGTTTATTCATTATTTCTTTAATTCATTCGATAGTTATTTATTCTCTTACTAACACTTTTACTAAGTGTTTATACAGGTACCCGGAGATACATCCCGAAGACGACACTCGGAAGGAACCCGAAGACTTCATCGAATCACTGTTTGTATTTACTTTCCGCATTTTTTTTTATAACTGTACAAAACATAAACTCATAGTATAGTGGAAACTTTATTTTTTGGAATGACAGGTTGATATATTTATTTACTTGTCGCCTTGTTTGTTAAACTTAAAATTGTCATTCGCTTTAGGCAAGACTTAGGCCGTCAATACTTTCATAACTAGATTAAATTGACTTGGTATAAATACTTTGTTAAATAAATTCACACTTTTGACGTTTAGGCAAAAATACTAGTCCATCCTTTATTTTATATTCTTTATACACTCTTAATACAACTTACATTTTATATTGTTTCGTGTACACTAATACATATTTTAATTAAGTTAAATCCACATTTTGACGCTAGGCAAATATTAAGTCGTCCATTTACAAATCTTTTATTCTTTAGAGGCATTACACATTTTCACTCATTTTTTATCCACAATTCCTTATACTTATTTTTTACCAATACTTTTTACAATTATTTTGTTCCTTATTCTTTTGATAGGATATTCATTAAACAAACACTCTTTTTAACTAAACGGTAGAAACAAGTCAAATAAACTTCACTTTTCTGAATAATTTCGTTATATAAAATCTTTACACCAATGAATATTCGTAAATTATTTTTACATTCTTTATGCACTAATATACCTAGTTATACAATTCTTTATACATTTTAGGTTTGACGTACACTCTTTTACACTTGAAATATGTTCTTTATATGTTTAATATACATACATTCTTTTAATATACATAGACACACATTCTTTATATCCTTGATATATTTATTTTTACATAGTCTTACATTTTTTTTATATTCTTAATATAGTTATACATTCTTTACACTAACATATATATACACTCTTTGTACTAACAGATATACTTTTATACTTACGAGGTACATTCTCTTTATACTCTTTTATATATTCTTTTTTTTTACTATACATTCTTTATGAATACTTGATATTGATATAAATACATTTTTATACACTGTATATACTTAGTATATTATCACCTAGTGTAGCTTTTCATGAAGTCATAACATTTTGAAAACAAGTAATAATAATGATAAACAGATAGATAATCCCCCTCTAGTGTTCAGTTAAACTAAGTCTAAGGACTGTCTTCGGACAGGCTCTGAGGGATGCTTAATACCTTCCCCTCGGGGTAAATAAAACCCTTATCTAGAATCTCATAGGTTTCGTGGACTAAAAATGGAGTAGACACACAAATACATATAGGTTTCCTATTTTTCCTTAAAAATAAGGTGGCGACTCTAACCCTTTTAAAACCAGTTAGAAGAACCGTGAAGTTGCAAACTATCTTGGACCCGTTCAAAATAGGGCGTAACAGAATGGCGACTTCACTGGGGATTATACCTAGGTTTTGACCTTAACAGACATAGTTTAAGTGAGCACTTGAGGGATATGTGATTATTTATCTATTTTTATTATTATTACTTGTAATATATATCGTGAACTGCTACAATATTATCTTTGAAAGGACGCGAGCAAAGCCAAACTTGTGTTCCTTATTTGTTTGAAGACACTACATGTTACTGCTTTCTTTATACTGTCATCGCACTTTCAATTGAGTCTTTGGCCGTACACATACACACATTGTGCACGCGAGTTGTGCTTTGCGCTCCTCCGAACCTTCTTCAAACTCCTTAGTTTCAGAGATTGGTGGGCTAGTCTTACTACTTGCCATCTCGCAGTTGTCCGAATATTCTTTATCAGCTTAGGTGAATCTACTCTTAGAATTCTTAGGCCGTTGTATGTATAATTTTGATCACTGCTCTAGCCGGATTAATTTCATTCTTTATTTGTCACACATTCTTTATTTGCTACATGCTCTTTGCATATTACATATTCTTTATTTGTTTTTTTAACACATTTAGTATATTATTAGACATTCTTTAGTTGTACATATATATAGACATAGACATATATTCTTCTTCGCCTCGTTTGCTTTATCGGACAATTTTGGTTGACTTGTGTTGAGCTTGGAACCTTTCCAAACCCTCACACCCATTTTTTGGTCTTTACGACCACCCTCACAGCCACATTATTTTTCATACCCATTTTCGGTCTTTGCTACCATCATTTTGACTTTACCATTTTTTTTAATACAAAACAGCCTTGTGCATTCTTCCCATCTCTAGAACACACTTTTTCCATTCAAACTCTTGTTCATAGCCTCACTTCTTTTCAATACAACCACCAATTCATAGAAATCATACAAATCACATACAACACCGTATCTGCCCGAACTACGTCTGACCTGATTCTTGTCCTGACAAGATACGTAGGCAACCCTACATAAGGGTTCGGTCTCCCCACTGTTTCAAAATAATTCACCGGAATAAAAAACTGGGACAATTATTTTGGAGCAGTTCAAAGACGCTCTCCAAAAAGGCTTCTAAGAGCGTCAATCAACCCCTTGAAATCCAAAACCCAACAATGCCAATACCAGCCTTACCCCAACCATCACCTAGCTTTGGTCCCAAAATTTGGGATATAAGCTTTTCTTCTTCTCCCAAGCATCGCAGGCCATGGAACTTTGGCGTGTCGGCCTTTATTTTTCAACCCCAAGGGTTCAACACAAGTAAATCCTTCCCCCCTCAACTATACAATAATCGTGCCAACTGACAAGGAGTAATGTCAAAGCTCCGCAAACAGTTTGGTACCCAATCATTGCAATCTTACCGATGAGCGCAGAGTATTTTTAGAAACTCTGTGAAGGTCAGAATCCCCTCTTACCACCTTGCCAGCATACGCGGATTGTTTTTAAAGCTCCGCCGAAATTGACATTTCCTCATAGCCAACCATGCCAATGGATATAGAGTAGTGTCAAAGCTCTGCCAACGTCCAACCTTTTCCTCCATCACAATCTTGTCAACGTACTGGAGTAATATCAAGGCCATCTACGATTGACATCCTTCTTCCTCGGCCGCTGTTAAAGTATTTTCAAAGCTCGGCTCATTTTTCGCGAGGTATTTTCAAAGCGGCTCATTTTTTCGACCGCCTACCATAGTATTGTCCAAGCTCGAGCCTATGATTGGTCCCTTCCCGGATAATTTTCAAAGGCCCGTGCCTACGATGGACACACCCTTCGCCAAAACTCCGCTTCAATCGGCATCTTATATCTTATCTGAGTACTTGCAAAACTCCGCCTTCAATCGACACCTCTTCTTATATCTTATCTTTCTTCCTACCTAGAACTACGCACACCTGATTCTCTTCTTTGATGAGATACGTAGGCAGCCCTTTTGGGTTCGGTATTCATTATTCAAAAAAAAAAAATCAAAAAAAAAAAGTCCGAAAATTATTTGAAAATCAAAAAAAAAAATCTTTGTTCTTACCTCTCTGAACGAACTACGCGCACCTGATTCTCATCAAAGATGAGATACGTAGGCAACCCTTCTTGGGTTCGGTACCCCTTATTCAAAAAATACAAAAAAAAAAAAACAAAAAAAAAATTTAGATTCATATCTTTGACTTGGTTGGTACCAACACAGTTAGGAATGTGCATAGGAAAGAAACAAGTAACAATCAATATGATGGAGAGGACTGACTTCGTGGTAAACCATAGATTCTTTTGGTACCTCTCATTCACACCTTAAGTGACACTTGAAAAATTCTCTTGCATGCTTGTAAGACAAGAACAAAACCAACCTCATTGTTTCATGTGCATTGTGTGGTGAGCTTTAGATAGCATTCAATTGCATTGCATTGTGATCTAGAACTTGGCCTGAATGTCTGTTGAGGCGAAATTATGAGTAACACTTGGTATAGGAAAGGATCGTAGGCCTTCTTTGACCCGTTTGAGCCTTTCTAGCCTACCAAATGACATTATCCCTAGCATTCCCCCTTTGAGCCTAAAGCCTTTTCTTTGACAACCACATCATAAGCCTATACCATTTCTGAGTGCTTACACGCACTATCTCTCTCTTGGCCCAACCTCCTGAGCGCACTAGAAACGTGCAACCATGGATAAAGATCCAAGCTAAAGTTGCCAAAAGCAAAAAAGATACAAAAGTCCCAGAAAAACAAAGACGAAGAACGACCTCCAAAGCAAGAAGGAGCCCACAAAAAAAAATCAGTCATTCGGGATCTCGGACATACAACCCGTTATTCCTTTTTATTTTTCACATTCCGGCATACAACCCGGAATTAGCATCAAGACTTCGGGCATACAACCCAGGTCAATTCTCTTAATCCCCACAGAGTCTCGGGCATACAACCCCGAACTCCAAAAAAAAAAAAAAAAAAAAAAAAAAAAAAAGGCTCCAACTTGCAAAAGAAGTCGCACAAGTACAAAAGAAAGGGACAACAAAACGAAGCAGATCAGCGTCAGAGCACACAAATACCAAGCACGGACATAGTGCAATGCTCAGGGAAGGATTAGTCACTCCTTACCCAAATGATATCCTACCCTTTTCCCAAGCCTACATTACAAACCCGATAACAAGCCCTACGTGATCCTATGCCAAGGGTTCTCACATTAGTGGATACTTACATGACGGCCAAGCTTATGGTATCACAATTGCATGCATTGAACATCTTTCTGAGTATGAGTGTACTTCTCTAGACGTCCCAAAGTTCAAAAATACTGAATATGTGTGAAAAAGGGACTTTCTTTCTAGTGAGGGCACTTGAAACATGAGGATAGGTATAGTTCAAAACCTTTACTTGAAGCAAGACGAACAAATCTTGTCGATACTTAGGTATGTCTGAGGTACCACTTGAAGCTGTAGGAATTATCCCGAAGTCAATCTCGGTTAGCTGGGAAGAAATTGATAGAATTCTTATGCACAAAACTAATTGTTGGTACCAACTGAAGTCAAGACACGATTCTCTTCACTTCTTCATTTTCCAATATTCTTTACAACAAAAACAACAAAAAATGCATCAAAAAAAAAAAAATCAAGATTTTTACGACCGCCCACCTTCTAATGCGGGTATTTTATTTCAAGTACATTTTTACGCCCACCTTCTAATGCGGGTATTTTAATTTCAAGTACCCACCTTCTAATTATTTTAATTTCGGTCGGGCGCCCACCTTCTAATGCGGGTATTTTAATTTCAAGTACATTTTCTAATGCGGGTATTTTAATTTCGGTCGCTAGGGCGCCCACCTTCTAATGCGGGTATTTTAATTTCAAGTACCCATTCTAATGCGGGTATTTTAATTCGTTCTAATGCGGGTATTTTAATTTCGGTTCAGGTACCCACCTTCTAATGCGGGTATTTTAATTTCGTCACCTTCTAATGCGGGTATTTTAATTTCGAGTCATTTTACCTTCTAATACGGGTATTTTAATTTCAGTTCTGGCGCCCACCTTCTAATGCGGGTATTTTAATTTCAATCAGGCGCCCACCTTCTAATGCGGGTATTTTAATTTCGCGGGTATTTTAATTTCAGTTCAGGCACCCACCTTCTAATGCGGGTATTTTAATTTCAGTCAGGCGCCCACCTTCTAATGCGGGTATTTTAATTTCAGTCAGGCACCCACCTTCTAATGCGGGTATTTTAATTTCGGTCAGGCACCCACCTTCTAATGCGGGTATTTTAATTTCAGTCAGGCACCCACCTTCTATTTTAATTTCGGGTATTTTAATTTATTTTTTTCGGCGCCCACCTTCTAATACGAGTATTTTAATTTCAGTCAGGCACCCACCTTTTAATGCGGGTATTTTAATTTCAGTCCAAGCGTCCACCTTCTAATGCGAGTATTTCAATTTCAGGTTAGGCGCCCACCTTCTAATGCGGGTATTTTAATTTCGGTCAGGCACCCACCTTCTAATATGAGTATTTTTATTTGAGTCCAGGCGCCCACCTTCTTAATGCGGGTATTTTAATTTCGGTCGGGCGGGTATTTTAATTTCGGGCATTTTTAATTTTTTTTACAGGCGCCCACCTTCAAATACGGGTATTCCATTTCAAAGCTCTGGCACACAAAGCAGAGTATGCATCAGGATCTCGGCACACAACACGAGATTTCATTTCATTTCAAGGCTCCGGCACACAAATCGGAGTATGCATCAAGGTCCTCACACACAATCCAGGACCCCTACATTCAAAGCTTTGGCACACAACCCGATGTTTTCATCAGGGTCCCGACATACAACTTTGTAGTCCATTTCAATCCATGGCTCTGAGTTCGGTCGCCCCTCTAGCAATGAATCATTTTCCTCCCCAACAAGTTTTCCCGAACTACAATCGGTCTGACTCCCATCTCAGGGATATGTAGGTAGCTCGAATTCGAGCACGACCGTTCTTCGTCCTACACTTGCTAGGACCATTCTAACAACACTGGGGCAAAATTTTGATCGGACGATCAAAATTTGCCACAACATCCATTAGTTACCACCTTTCGAACTACATTGACCTGATTCTCGTGATTGACGAGATATGTAGGAAGCTCTATGTAGAGTTCGGTCACATCGGGGCGAGAATCATTCTTTCCCCAGCAAGTATACAATCTTGCACCCTCCCAGCGTCTCGTAGCTCGACACTGGGGCAATTTTGGAAGCGATGACGTGGGTACGCGAATGTTTTTCGGCCCTGAACAATCCTTCCCTTTTTATCATTTTTCTTTTTATCACAACCCTGCCGACGGACGGAGAGTATTGTCAAAGCTCTATCAACGTCTGGCTTCTTTCTCCGTACATATCCTTTTAGTAATTCTTTGTCGAGCCAAAATAGGCTACACGTCAACGTCTTCGTCCGAAAACTCTTTCATCGTCTCCGGTCGAAGAGGGACAAGCTGTTGACACCTAATTTTGGCTCGACGTGCTTAAAATTAACGTTTTAGGGGCCCTAATTCGTTAAAGAGCACGGAATAACATTTTTACACATTTTACATTTTTTCGACAATTTATTGATGATTATCCTTATTTTAGGAATTTTATCAATTTATTGTCATTTTTAAGAATCATTATTTTTGCACATGTACAACGTAATACTACCATTTTGTGCAATTAATAATTGTTTCTTTATTTTATAGCAGTACATTTTTATATCTTATACATTAATATTTATATTTTATACTTACATTATTATTTATACATATATTAATTAACTATATTTTAGTACAGTCCGTCAGTGCAGAGAAAATCGGAGCAATTAATTTTTAAACGCAGAGCAAAAATTCGATCAAGTCAAGGTCTCGTCACCTTTTTAAAAGTTGACATTTGAGGTGATGGGTTGGGTTCTTGATCCATTGATTAATAGATTTTTATACATTGGTTAAAAGGGTGAAATCCCCATTGGACAATAACCCAAAGATTAAAATGAGCATTGAGGGGACAAAGGGGTATGACTTTATATTTTTTGGACAATAAAATGGGTCACTTTATTTTATAAAAGAAAATTGGGGGTTTTTTTTTCCACAAAACCCTTTCATTTTTGTCTTCATTTACACACACTACACACACAACACTAACACATTTTCCAATTTTTTCTCCTCTCTCTCTCTCTCTTCACCCTTCCCCAAACAGCCTCCGCACCACACCTCCATTTTTCTTCTTCTCTCTCTCTCTCTCCGCCACCACAACACGCCGAACTTCGGAATCAACTCTACCACCACCATCTTCACCCCACTACGCCGCCCTTCTCACCACAACCCAACTTCAACTCAACACAAATCCGCTCTTCTCACCACCACAATGCCACCCATTTTTCTCCTCCACCGATGCCCTTTTTTTCTCTTTTCCTGAAATTTTAACGTTTACCAAACCACGCCACCACCATTAAGCCACCATAAAGTTATAAACCCCATCTCTAACAAACAAATTTATTTCTCTTCCTCTCACCATTAAAATCGAACCTCCTAAACGCTTTTTGTTTTTTTTTTTTTTTTTTTGCGAACCAGACAACGTTGTAAACCAAAAGATTCCTTTCTTTTGATGCTTCATTGCTATTTTCGGCGATATAATCTAAATTTGAACACCCTTTCCAAATGGTCCATCTCTTCCTTCACCATCACCATTGCATGAACTGTTTATTTTGTTGTGTTATTTGTGGATTTGTTTTTTTCTTTTCGTATATTTTGATCGGAAAATTCTTTTTTTTTGGGTTGTGAATTTTCCGGATACTACCATTGGTTGGGATTTCAATTTTTTCAACATTTTTTTCAAGTTTTGTTTTCCTATATTTTTTTGCTCTCCATTTTGCGAAATGCCATGTTTTTTTATTTATTTTTGTTTTTATTTTGGTGTTAATTTGGGTTGTTTTGTATATTTTATCTTTTTTTGTTTTGAATATATTGATTCTTATTTTCTTTTCTTTTTATTTTTGACATTTTTTTTTTTCTTTTGTAACATTATTTATACATGTTTTTATACTTGCTATTATAGGTCAAAACAAATTTTGTACACATTTTTTTGTTAATTGTTTGGATTTTTTCACATTTTTTTTTTTACAAATATCTTGTTGGTTCTACTATTTTGGAATGTTTTTTGGAGCATTCTTGTCCTTTTTTTTTTTAATTTTATTTAAATTCATTTGAACAAATACTACACCAAATGGCCGATGAAGAAATTTCCGTCGATTTCCAAGGCCTCCCATGTACAAAAGACGGGTTTTTTTGTTTTAAGTTTATTCATTATTTCTTTAATCCATTCGATAGTTATTTATTCTCTTACTAACACTTTTACTAAGTGTTTATACAGGTACCCGGAGATACATCCCGAAGACGACACTCGGAAGGAACCCGAAGACTTCATCGAATCACTGTTTGTATTTACTTTCCGCATTTTTTTTTATAACTGTACAAAACATAAACTCATAGTATAGTGGAAACTTTATTTTTGGAATGACGGGTTGATATATTTATTTACTTGTCGCCTTGTTTGTTAAACTTAAAATTGTCATTCGCTTTAGGCAAGACTTAGGCCGTCAATACTTTCATAACTAGATTAAATTGACTTGGTATAAATACTTTGTTAAATAAATTCACACTTTTGACGTTTAGGCAAAAATACTAGTCCATCCTTTATTTTATATTCTTTATACACTCTTAATACAACTTACATTTTATATTGTTTCGTGTACACTAATACATATTTTAATTAAGTTAAATCACATTTTGACGCTAGGCAAATATTAAGTCGTCCATTTACAAATCTTTTATTCTTTAGAGGCATTACACATTTTCACTCATTTTTTATCCACAATTCCTTATACTTATTTTTTACCAATACTTTTTACAATTATTTTGTTCCTTATTCTTTTGATAGGATATTCATTAAACAAACACTCTTTTTAACTAAACGGTAGAAACAAGTCAAATAAACTTCACTTTTCTGAATAATTTCGTTATATAAAATCTTTACACCAATGAATATTCGTAAATTATTTTTACATTCTTTATGCACTAATATACCTAGTTATACAATTCTTTATACATTTTAGGTTTGATGTACACTCTTTTACACTTGAAATATGTTCTTTATATGTTTAATATACATACATTCTTTTAATATACATAGACGCACATTCTTTATATCCTTGATATATTTATTTTTACATAGTCTTACATTTTTTTTTATATTCTTAATATAGTTACACATTCTTTACACTAACATATATATACACTCTTTGTACTAACAGATATACTTTTATACTTACGAGGTACATTCTCTTTATACTCTTTTATATATTCTTTTTTTACTATACATTCTTTATGAATACTTGATATAAATACATTTTTATACACTGTATATACTTAGTATATTATCACCTAGTGTAGCTTTTCATGAAGTCATAACATTTTGAAAACAAGTAATAATAATGATAAACAGATACATAATCCCCCTCTAGTGTTCAGTTAAACTAAGTCTAAGGACTGCCTTCGGACATGCTCTGAGGGATGCTTAATACCTTCCCCTCGGGGTAAATAAAACCCTTATCTAGAATCTCATAGATTTCGTGGACTAAAAATGGAGTAGACACACAAATACATGTAGGTTTCTTATTTTTCCTTAAAAATTAGTTCTCTACATTTTTTCAACCTAACTCATCAAAATCCTGCATTTTTAGGTTGCTTCCTTGTAGAGCTTGATTCAAATAATCTCTACATTTTCCCTAACTCTAACGCCCCTACCCATGCCCCTGGTTGCACTAGATGGACCAGCTTCTTGACCACCAAAAAACAGCCCCTGTTTGACTACATTGAGTTGCTGCATTAGCTTGTCTTGAAGATTCTCCTCTTACACCCTAGAAATAAA
This sequence comes from Lycium ferocissimum, assembly GCF_029784015.1. Classification (NCBI taxonomy): domain Eukaryota; kingdom Viridiplantae; phylum Streptophyta; class Magnoliopsida; order Solanales; family Solanaceae; genus Lycium; species Lycium ferocissimum. Next base: position 36,399,472 of record NC_081343.1, read on the forward strand.
ATCAAATGCCAAATGTTATATAAACTACAACAATGATATAGTATTAAATCTGAAAGTGTAAATCACATCATACCCTTGTACTGGACAAGACTTTTTGTTATGGCCTAGTTGGTGACATGTTGAACATGTCATCTTCACACCCCTTCTGGACAACTTGCCACATCTTCACACCCCTTCTGGACAGCTTGCCATACTTCTTTTTAGGTTCATCTTTGTCCTGTCTTTTCTTTTTCTTGGGTCTGCCAGGCATTACTTTTGGTGCTGGAGGCTCAATCTCCATGTTATTAGTCTCAGGCCACATCTTCATGTTGGGGAGTGGGTCAAGAAAGTATGAGTATGCCTTTAGAAATGTCTCTTTTCTATACCAATGGTCCACATGATTATATGGTTCATCATCTAGATAATAGTATGCACATATTGCATGTTGGTAGGGGATTCCTCTTAACTGCCATGTTCTACAAGTGCATGTTTTGTTCCTTAAGTGTATAATGAACCTATAATCACCAGTATTTGTTTTGCCATATAACATAGAGTTCTACCCACATACAACCCTAGATTTTCCCTGACCAAGTTCTGAATTTCCCATATTCTAATATAAGGTTGAGAAGTGATCCTTTCTCTAAATCTGTTGGATATGAATTTAGCATGCACATCTTATTCTTGTTAAGTGGAGTGCACTTATGAATTGGATGATAAGTTTTTACCATAAAATCCCCAGAATTTCTATCAACACTAGCATACAACCTCCAATCACAAATCTTAGACTTACACCTACACTTCACATACTTCCTATCATTTGGTTTAAGTTTCAACTGAACATGTTATTCAACAAAGATAATTAGCTACTGCCTTCCTAAACACTTCAACACTTTCAAACACCATGCCTAGCTCAAAAATACTTACAACACAATCTGGATCATACCTTAATTTGTTGCTCTTCCTTCTACTTGGCAAGTTAACACCCGGTTCAACATCCACATCCAACTCATCATCAGTATCTTCACTATACTTATCAGCAGAACTATCAATATACTGCTCATCCCCTGCTGAGTAGCCAAAATATTTGGAAGCCTTGTTCTTTCCAATATCTTCAAAACCCCTATCTATTTTTCCCTCACCTAGAGGTACCTCAGCAGTAACAGTTGGTTCTTTTCTTTTTGGTTTTGGCTTTGGCTTCTTCAATTTAGTTCTCCTTTCATTCGTCGAAGAAATCAACTCTTCATCAGCTTCACTATTATCTTCATCAGGTATTTTATCTAGATCTAACTCACTACTAACCAGAAATGAGTCCCCATCATCAAAATCAGATTTAGCAACCTCTTCACCATCAACAACATATTCAACATCAGATTCAGCAGTCGATTCCCTCTCTACACCACTTACTGGAACTTCAACATCAGGAATATTGCTTTCATCTTCAACAGCAGCCTTTTCTCTCTCTTTAGGCACTTCAATATTTTCTCCAAACCTAGTATTTATATTTCTGACATTTGTTGCCCTAGATGCAGTATTTACTTTATTTTCACCTAACTCTGGCCCACAAATAAGACTGGTAGGGCCCACTTCTTCCACCACCTCAAGGTTTTCACACACATGCTCAATATAGAAATGCAGCTCATCACCATTTTCCAAGTCACTCACAAGTTTTGTCAATTCTTTATCAGTATTCACTTAAACAAATGTGCTACTTATCAAGTCTTTGTAAAAGAAACCACCCACTACATTATATCAAAACCTTTTAGTATAATACAATAGCTCAAATAAAGAGAAGTGGTCATTATCAATATCAGCTATCTCAACATCCTTTTCATCTATATAGTTAGGGATACGGTCCATTGGAAAGTTACCACCATGGTGAAAATGAACCTCAATAATTTCTGACATCTCTTCTTTTTAAGATTCCCAATCGGTTACAAAAAAGCCCTAATTTTTGCCTGAAATAACAAGAATACCAAGCACTATATTTTTTCGACAATAATAAAGTCTAAAGCACAAAAGTTACCTTTTCAACAAATGAAATGTGTAGCAAAATAACTTTGAACCCTTCAGACCCAAAACGCCAAAAATTTGACTGAAACATTAAATCAAGCTAACGAAATAGACGACACTAAGAACTTAGGGTTTAGTGTGGGGGGAATTAACATTTGGATGTGTTAAAATTGGGTGGATTTGAAAATGTTGCTGGAAAATCTTCAGATGATCGATGAAATTAGGGTTGGTTTTAGGTTGAAATGGTTTTGGGAATATGATCGGGTGGGTCTGAAGTAAACGGATATGTAAAAGGAGTTAAATGGGGTGAATGGTCTATGTGGCAAAGTAAAAAGACGTGGCAAAATTTAAATGGAGGGCTTATACATGTTGGCAGCGCGTAACTCCACGCGAAATTTATCAGTTCACCAGCTGGCCCAACGTGTCCAAGTGGCATAGTATTAGTGGTATTGGAGGGTTCAGATGGTATTATGCTCTGTTGGGGGGTCTAAATGGAATAAATGGACAAGTTCAGGGATTTGTCGATGCGTTAAGCCCTTGAATATATAGAAAAACATCAACCATGCATCCATCTAAGAAACTCGACACCTTGACATGAGAATAATTATTCAAACCAGTTATGTAATAGTACTAAATGGGGAGTTGAGATGTTGACATGAGACGAGGAATGCACTTAGAGTTCCCTTCAACAATATTATATGCCGATGCAACTTTATCCAAGGACTGAAGATGTAACAGCTTACATAGCCTAACTAAAGAGAGGATTCATGAAAGGACAAGAGGGAGTATTATTAATGAGGCAACCAAATGGCGTATTATTAGAAATGTGTACTCTTTTTCCTTAACTAGAATTTTTCCCACTAAGTTTTTTCTACTAAGATTTTAATGAGGCACATTATCTATCAAATAGACGTCCAAGAGGGAGTGTTATAGATAAATATCTTTTGTTATGGATGTCTATCGTGTTATAGATAAATATCATTTATTATGTCTATCTCTAAAAGAGAAATTAGGCTTTGTAACTTTGGGATCAAGTCAATTTTCCCCTATAAATAGAGGGGTTCTCTTTCATTGTAAAATACATCCCTCAAGAGAAATAAAGAATTATCCTCTCTTTCTCCACAATATTCTTGTTCTATTATTATTATTATTATTTTATAACAACCTAGCTATTATAATTTATAAGTAACCCAATTGTGTGAGTATTTCTTTTAGCGTAAGTATATTTAATTTAAACTCGTTTATTTATGTATGTATGCACAAGTGTCCAATATCCAGAGCCATGAGACCCGAAACTTGTAAAAATAAACTGACACAGTTTATTATCACAACACACACTTGAATATATAGAAAAACATCAACCATGCATCCATCTAAGAAACTTGACATCTTGACATGAGAATAATTATTCAAACCGGTTATGTAATAGTACTAAATGAGGAGTTGAGATGTTGACATGAGACGAGGACAAAATATGCAGAAATCAGTTGTATTTATGGGCAATCTCCAAAAGACTAGCGCAAAGTTGTTTGGGCTTGCATAGCATTGCCATGTGATCAGCATCCTTAATCTCCTTTGCTTCTGTAACACCAATGTTGTCAATTTGCCATCGTTGGAACTCTGCTGGTATGCCTTTATCCTCTGTGCACACTATGTAAACTCTCTTCACTGATCCATACCCTTCATCTGTGAAATACTTGGCCTTTGACAGATCATCGAGAAACAGAGAGCTTGGTCTCACCAATGATGATGCTAATGCAAGATCCTAGCACATTATCAGTCAAATGTGAGGCTAGCTCCTTTTATTTCCAAAAGGGAAAAAAAGATCTTTGAAAAGGGTATATAATTAGTTAACTGAGTTTAAATTTTATGTCTTGACAGTGTATAATTTCTTTACACTATTAGGTTAAGGTGACCTATTATCAGTGGCCAGCCACAGTCCACAGTGCTATGGGTTTGCGAACTCAATAGTTTTTGCTCAAATCATGTATTCATAACCCAGTAAATAAAAAATAAGAGCGATCCGGAACTTATAAACTAAAAATCTTAGTACCATCTCTGCTTAAAATAATTTAGGAAGGCCAGTATAAATAACATATTTATTTATATCATGTTGAAATGCTATATCAAGTGTAATAGTAGTCAAACTTAGATTTTCAAATCATAATTAATAAGGATAATTTAGTAAAATAAACCCCAAATAAATACTCTCTCTGTCCCAATTTATGTGATACTTTTCGTTTCCCAAGATTCAAACTGCATGAACTTGACCAGCATTTTGAAATGTATTTTTTCACCAAATTGATTTGAGAAAAGTAGTAACTTATAAGTAGTACTTTTCATGTAATTTTCAAATAATAAATTTTAATCTTAAACTATTGAGTTAATTTAATCCAATTTAGCTTTAAAATTTAGTCAAATTGACTCTCGAAAAGAGAAATGTATCACATAAATTGAGACGAAGGAGTACGTAACTAATATGCTCTTCCATTCTCGAAAAAAAAAAAGTAGTAGTACTTATGTGTTTCCAAAGAGTAAATCTTACCTCAGGAGAACATAGCTGGTAGAGCTTGTGGGCCAAAAATTTGGGGCCAAAAAACATGGCTGTCAGTGGCTCTTCAGGTGAACCATAAGGTGTAAACTGAGTGTCCAACCAATTCTCTGCTGGCGTTCGCTCATAATACTTCACAAATACATTAAAATTTGGTTAAGTCAATCATACACACAGCATAACAGGTGTTCTGTTTTAATGGCATCTGACTTTGATCATTAATGTCAAGATCGAGCATTTATTTTAAATTCGTCTATTAAACACGGATCCAGTCGCTTGTCAAAATTACTACTACTACAGTTTAATTAAGATGACTAGAAAAGTGATTGGCTAATTAAATGGTCATCACGTTTCGGGAGAATTTAGAGACATACACAGAGGCAGAGTTTTATATGTTTTTGGCACACATCGATCAATAAATTGATACTTTGATGTGGTTGGCAAAAAAGGAAAATAAATAAAAGAATCCGATTTGCACTTGAGAGTATGCGTAAATTTTTAAACGGGGCGATCATATTTTTTTTATAATAAATGGAGGGAGATCGTTCTCTTTCCTATATAGGTAAACTCCAACTCTAGCAGCAATTGGTTAAGGAAAGAGAAATTTTGTTAATTAGCAGACAGAACAGTAGTGTCAGTGGCAGCTTAACTAATTTGGAGGCCTAAAGCTAAATTTTAAAAATAGGCCCTAATTTTTTATTTTTTTAAAAAAAGTTTGTCTGTGTACCCCCACGGTGCACATACAAAAAAATCATGATGCAATGACAATATCCAAAAATATATAAATAGTCACCTGATTCAAAACATAGGAGGAGATGTGGACAGAATCAGGCATGAAGGCAGCCAAGAATACAGCAGCATAGATCTTTTGTGGATATTTTTCCATAGCAAGTCCCAAATTCATACCACCAAGACTATGCCCAATTAATATAACCTTCTCCTCTTGTGGAAGGGATTCCATCAACTCCATCAATGGCAAAGTATAGTCATGAAGTGTGCGGAGTTGCTCGATTTTTCTCGAATCAATGCCAGAGGCTGTCAAGTCAAGGGCTGTGACTTTGTGACCTGCAGCCTCTAGCAATGGCTTTAGCTTGTACCAACTCCAACCTCCATGGCATGCACCATGTACCAAAACAAAGTGCTTTCCTTGTTCCTCAATAATCTCCATTTTTAGGCCTTGTGAATTTTTTTTTTCTTTGGTTTAGTCCTTGAGATAGAAGAATTCTAGGATGGGTTATCTAATGGTTTTGGTGGGCATGGAGAATTTATAGCAAAGACCTGTCAGAATTTTACATCTGGCCAGTAGTTAAATCTCATTGATCCATGTATGTGCATTTATATAATTGTCAACTTTTCAGGGATAGAGAGAGAGAGATTGGAGAATTCTTATTCAACAAAGTGATGTGGATTTTAATCCCATTAAAATATTTTTAGTTTAACTTGTCCCATCGAGATATGTTATTCTTTTATTGCAAAATACACCTTCTGTTTCAATTTGTTTGTTTAACTTTTCTTATTAGTCCGTTTTAAAAAAAAATATCTTTTTCATTTTTTGGTAACTCTTTAATTTTAACTTTTCGCATGAAATATTTAAGACTACGTGATTAAAGGGCATTTGGTACATTCTGCATATCTTTAGTTAACAACAACAAGATTAAAAAATATTCTTTACTTTCTTAAATTTCATGTCAAGTTAAAACCAGATAAATAAATTGAAACATAAGGAGTAGTGTTTACTTGGTCACTTTTCGGTTTGTATTTGAAAAAAAAAATAGCCAAATGAAACTCTAGAACAATATCATCGAATTTCATTTATGAAATTTGAAACTCTATAACTATTTTTCAGTTACATGAGTTGAAAGTGGTTATTTGTGAATTTTACCCTCTTTTACTTCCTTTAGTCGTTTTACCTAAAGTTTGAGATTTTGACACATTGATTAAGAAAATTTATTTATAATTAAAAGTATTAATTATAAAGAGTATTCTCTCCATCTCAAAATAAGCGTCTATTTACGCGCTCATTAAGGAAAGCAATACATACAAGGTATCATTTACTAATTAAGTTGCCCAATATATTCGATGTTTCTTGAGAATTGAGCACTATTTATACGAAGAAGTATTTCTTTAATAGAGTACTCCCTCCGTTCACTTTTACTTGTCCACTTTGGACTTTTCACGCTATTTAAGAAATAATAAATGGAGTACATAATTTTTATTGGACTTGAAAAATGATTTGAAGTGAGTAATTAATACTATGAGTAAAACAGGAAAAAATAGATTGTCTTCTCTTGATATGCTAAAAGTGACAAGTAAAAGTGAAAATCTATTTTTAGAATACTGGACAAGTAAAAGTGAACGGAGGGAGTACTTCATAAGGATATAGTTGGAGACAATTACTGATTATTGTCTTGAATTCTTAAAGCAACAATTACTTTGGGACATTTTTTTTTTTTGTTGCTAAAACGGCACTTATTTTGGGACTGAGGGAGAACTTGATTAAATTACCTCTTATCTCTTTTGAGTACGTAATTAATGACTACATGTCCTTTTTAACTAGTTAGTTGGAATTGGGAAAATATAATTAATGCATTTTTAGTTTCTTAAGTCACAAATATTCTCTAGTGTGTGAAAAGAAATGTAACAGCTAATATGGAACGGAGGGAGTATTTGTGAGTTAAGAAATTAGAAATGCATTAATTATCTTGTTAAGAGGACTCTCTGTACCATAAAAAGTTTTAAGAGGCGTGCGAAAAATAAACATAACAAGTAAAACGGATCGAGGAGTAAATTTTAATCCTTTTATAATGTTTTTGGTCTAACCTGGCTCCTCGAGATTTGTTATTCTGTTACTAATTGGACTTTTAAATTTTGAAAAGACCATCCAAGAATTATTAATTATAAAAAGCAATTGACTAAATTACTCTCATCAATTTTTAAAACGGAAAAGGGCCAAATATACCCATGTATTATGAGAAAAGGTTCAAATATACCCTTCGTTATACTTTGAGTCTAAATATACCCCTGCCGTTATACTATTGGATCAAATATACCCCTCCTCCATTAAAGTTATCCAAGGTGGACATCCTATCCTACGTGGCATTAACATTTGATGAGGTGGATATCACGTGGCATGCCACCTCAACACCCCTAACTCATTTTACCTCTCTTCTCTATTTGTTTTTCTACCACTAAAATTTTCTTCCTAGGTATGAACCAACTTCTACTTGTCAAGCAATGGATGGCCACCTCCCTCAAACTGTTCACTGACCATTTTGATATATGGAACTTCCGCATTTATAACTACCCTGCAAGTAAAATGTAAAGATCAAAAGAAATCAATTAATACAGCTGTTGAAAAGAGTAATAAAGGAATTTGTGTTCAAGCACAAGAAGTAGCTCAAGGATCTTTATTGCATCTTGATCAATAGAATATCGATTTTTCTAAATACATGCTCCGTATTTTGGTTGTGGTAATTTTCTAGGGCACTCTAAGTAATGCCGCTGAAGCCACGGCCCTCCATCTTCTCAAATTCAACCAATTCAGCATTTACATCTGGAAAAACCCATCAAAGCTTGAAGCAAAACATAGGCCTCAATAGAGAAGAGGGGGTAAAATGGGTTAGGGGCGTTGAGGTGGCATGCCACGTGGGCATTCACCAAATCAAATGTCAATGTCACGTAGGATAGGATGTCCACCTTGGACAACTTTAATGGAGGAGGGGTATATTTGATCCAATAGTATAGCGGCAGGGGTATATTTGGTCCCAAAGTATAACGAGGGATGTATCTAAACCTTTTCTCATAGTACAGGGGTATATTTAGCCCTTTTCCTTTTTTAAAATGAACAGTTAAAGACCAGGGGCGGACCCACATGCAGTTTAACGGTGCTCGAGCACCCATTAATCCCGACGTAAAAAATATATAACTATATAGGAACTGCTCAAAACAGAAATATATTAATGTTATAGCACCCAGTGAACAAAAAGCCTATTGGGTGCTCTGGTCGGATGGGCAATTGAGGGGTGCATCTTTGCTCTAAGTGTGACGATTATTTTCCTCCTTTTTTTCCATTATAAAGTTCTGTTCTTCTTTTTTACTATCTTTGATTACTTTTAGTTTATAAATTCCTTTAACATTTATATAATTTCTTGTGAACATAGAAAGAGAAAAAAATCACTGCCCAATCACCTCTTTTATTTTTCTTGAGAAATTTTGGCAATTTGGCTAAGAAGTTCTTCAAGCTAATTCATTTTTTTTTCTTCAAAAAGTGAAGTTTTTTTTTTTTTTTTTGTATTATAATGATAATATTAATCATAATTTTCTCATTACTCTTTAAATTACCACGTTTAAATAACTGTGCACTTATACTATGTGATCTATAGTAACATTATATTAATAGAAGCGAGCACCCACGAGCCGACAATCCTAGATCCGCCACTGTTAAAGACCATATGTCTTCTTTAAGTAGTTGGATGGAATTTTGGAACGATAGTTAATGTATTTGTTACTATTTTCATAAGTGACAAATAGATTAAACCAAATCCTTTTGACTAAAATAAAATGATAAAGGGTCAAAGAGATCAGTAATGCGATTAGGGATAAACTATTGGAGATTGGATGAATGTCTATGGCTAAGCTTTCTGATTAAAAAAAAAAAACTATTACGCATCGACCCAAGCAAAGTTGATTCATCTATAAGTAAGAAAAAAAGAATATTATAGCATCTTTAGTAATCCCTCCCGTTTAAAATAAGTGTCAATTTAGTCTTTATCACAACCTTTAAGAAAATACTAACTTCTAGAAAAAAATAAATATTTTAACTATACTATCATCAATTAAATACTACCTAGTTAATATAGTTTCTTGATTACATAAAACTTTATTATCTAGATAGGGGTAAATTTTGAAGAAAATAATTAATTTCGTTTTGATTATGTAAGTAGACACTTATTCTGAATCAAAATAAAAAGGCTAAGTGGACACTTATTATGAATCGGAGGGAGTAACTAATAATTATCCTTTGCTTGCCACTTTTTAATCCTCTCCAAACTTAACTTTTGCTGGGAAAAGTTTACTGCCAAATAGTACTCTCTCCGTCCCATATTAATTGTCATGTTTTTCTTTTAGACGCTCTTAAAGAAATTACTATAAATAAAAATTAATTTTTTAATAATTTATCCATATCTCTCTTCAACAAATATATACTCTGTTAAGAACAAAGTCAAGTTAATCTTCTTGATATTTGAACAATCATAATATCAACTAATAATCACTTGTTTGAACTCTTCAAAGTTATTCTCTCCGTCCATTTTTACTTGTCATGTATTGATATGGCACGCCTATTACCAAAATAAAATAAATGTAATATTTTGTGAAATGCATTGATAAATAATTATAGTAAATAATAAGGATACATTAGAAACTAAGTGTTAAATTCTGTCTTGATTTTCTAAACTGAACAAGTAAAAATGGACGAAGGGAGTCTAATCTAGTCTAATCTTTGTGTTATATAATCAATAACATGTGGCAAGGGACATGAGTCGTGTATGAGTCAGCATGTAGCCTTCCCGGAGGAAGCTCTTTAGTTACGGAAGCGTGTCCGGTTCCGGAAGACCGTTGGAATAGCTCTGGAAGAGAGACCAACGGTCTACCGTTACGAATCATGCTCTACGCCTTCCGAGGGACGTTAATAAGCTTTATTGTCCTCTTTATTGCTTATCATTATTAACACATTAATTCTCATTATTAGCAGGGGCACGATTCATGGAACGTGTACCCCAAATTCCATGTATAACTAGGGCTTGTCATTCTATTATAAAGGACACGAAATCCAAGAGGAATACACAACATATTATACACATTTGCCCCATTTTAAACTCTTTGTACTTTATTCTCGAATTCACCGAGGTTCTAATTGCAAGCTTGACCGGAGTCATAAGCATAGGGTTTCGTCAAGACCCAGGCTATTCTAACTCTATTTTGCTTATATTTCGTTTATACTACGTATTATTACATAATACACCATTTTATTGGTCGTTTTGATCCACGTGTCCTTGACCACGAACACAAATTCAACTGAACCGTTTTCCGGGTAAACAATATAATTTTAGATTCTTGTATTATTCATAGTTCTAGTCATTTGTAAAAATTACTACAATTTATCAGGAAAAGTGAATTGGCTAAATGATCAGCTTTTCTATGAATTTACTACCCCATCAATAAAAGGATACTTTTATGTAGTTGACAAAAAAGGGAACAAAGGAAAATCAATTATGCACTTCTCTCTTTTATTATTAATCGGATATGAACATGTGTCTCTAATCTTGCACATATCTAGTAAAATTGTTGTAAAACTTGCAAATGCCATTACTTAACTATATTCTACGTAGAATTATATATCTCCTAAACCAAAGTGGTTTTGCAAGGGAAAGTCTATCAATGAGAACATATTACCGTCAAGAGATTGTGAATAACTTTGGCAAACCTAGAAAAGAGAGTAATGTAGTAGTTATTAACCTGTATATGACCAAAGTTATGACAGGCTGTGTTATGGCCTTTTGTATTCTTCATCCTCGAACAACTTGGTTTTAATGAGGAGTGGATAAACTTAATTTATAGATTTATTTCCAACAACTTGTATTCCCTTATAGACGGGGGCGGATCTAGGGCCCGCCGAGGGTAGGGGTGTCAAAAAAATATGAAAAACCGACCGAACCTAACCATACCGAACCGATTTATAGTGTTTTTCCAATAAAACCGTGAATTTTTTATTTAAGTTTATAACCGTCCGGAACAATTAGGGTGATCTTTTTAATTTATACAAAAAATCGTAAAATTCCCGAACCGAACCGAATAGCCTTACATGTATGAAATATATTTTATATATTACAGATATGTTAAATTGAATAATAAATATATTTTATAAGTTCTGAATTTTAGCCACTAAATTTTGGGCCTTTAGTTGATTGGATTTAGTTTAAAAAAGATACCTCATATATACAGTCATACGGTCATAGATTTAGATGATTTAAGTAGGCATTTTTGGTTATAGTTAGCACTAACAGAAGTTTACCTTCATCTTGGTCTCTTCTACTATGTTGCTTGATGTATATGTATCAAATTCAAGCTGTGGTTTCTGTGGCCTATAAGCTAATGTTTGTTTTGGCTCAATTCAACATTGTTGTCTTTGGCAAGTTATTCTTCTCCCTGGTCAATCAGTGAGGATTCACGTCGTTGTTGTCTTGCTACTTGATATAACACATTTCAGTTTAATTACTTTGTATAGTTTATTTAATAGCTTTTACATTAAGTATTTCATAAGAAACAAATAGAAGCTTTATTTGATGGTGTACTACAAATAGGTTTGTGGAGGTCTGTGTCGTTGCAATTTAATATTGGTATATTCTTAGCCTCTTAGGTGACACTTTAAAACTAAAATAACCGAAAATTAACCGAACCGTACCGAAGAAAAACCGAGATGATGGGTAGGTCTCGAAAAGTCTAATTTTGGTTATACAAAATAAAATAACCGAAGAATTGGGATGGTATGTTTTTTTTAAAATAACCGACCGAACCGTCCCATTGACACCCCAAGCCGAGGGTGTTCACCCGAACACCCTCGAAAAAAAATTTACACCGTATATATAAGGTATTTTTTCATTATTTATGTACATATATAAATTTTGAACACCCTAAAAACAAGAAAAGAGGTTGGTTCAATGGTCTAGAGTGTTCAAAATTCACTTTGAGGTTCCAAGTTCAAATCCTGATCACTTCTGTCACCCAAATTTTGTTGTTTCTATCGATAATTAAAGCAAATTAGTGGCATGTACTATACAAAATATTACTCCATCCGTTCCAAAATAAGTGTCATCTAAGCCAAAAAAAGTGTGACCCAAAATAAGTGTCACCTTAAAAATTCGAGACAAAAATTAACAGGTGTATACAACTATGCCCTTAGCATTAAAGAAATAGTCCTATTTAATATTGCTCAATTCTAAGAAAACATCTAATAAATAGGGTAGTTAGTAAACTCCATATTGTATTTATTATATGAATGTGGTTTTTGCTAAAGTAATATTTATTTTGGGACAGAGGGAGTAACTTTTTTTCAGTGAGAAAGAAAATGATAAAAACAGTTCCGCATATGTATTGGACAAAAGTCGATTGAAGATCTAGACATTGGATTTCAAAATCAGTCGTTTTGGGTCGACATTTCCAGAAACTGTTAGAGTTGGAGAAACGTGTAGAAATAATGATGTAACGTCGAGTTGTCTTCTACCTCATCTTGCATTGACAATCTTTGCAGATGCCAAAAATGTATCCAGCAGCATACATCAATGGTAGTTTCCACCATCCCAAGCCCCCATATATAGAAATAGAAATTAAATAATGAAATGTATACTTTGTGTTAATTATTATCATGAAATGTAAGGTTAGTATAAGTTTCGGAAAATATTTTTTTTATTAAATCCAAAATATACTACTATATGCTTTAATCTATAACACTAACTACTACCTTGACTTCTTTGGTTGACATGCGGGATGAGATAAGTAAGAATATCTTAGGAGACTCTTTTATCTCACCTTCTACATGACATAGTGATGCTGTCATTTTAGTACAAATGGTGGAATAAAATAATCTCGAGATTAGTTAATACCTCAAATCAAACATGAGATAAAGTTAATGTTATATCCCGCATTTTGTGCGTCGGAATATTTCGAGATCGAGTAAATCGAAGAAAATAAGTTTGACGAAAATTTGGGGAAATGCTGGGCGAATTTTTAAGTCAACTATGGAGGCGCATATCTCATAGTATATGTGGAGTTTTAAGGTGTTTTAAAAGCCTAAAATGAAGTTCGTCGAGTCTAGTTTGTAATGCGGCAAACCGTTCATTGATAGGACATCGGAGTAGAGAATTATAGACGTTACAAACTGAGCGCCGACGCGAGAAACGATCTTTGCTACGATCTTGCTACGATCTTGTAGCTACGATAAAAACCGACGTTGGCGGTTTTTAAAAGGGACGAAACTTCATTTTATTTCGGCAAAAAGCTCCACAAATTTCCAGAAATTTCAGCAAGAAAGAAGAGAAAAAAAAAAAGAGAAATCTTGAAGCCTTGACTTTGATTCAAAATTATAATTTGTTTGTATTCCTACTAAGTTCAAGATTCTCTACAAAGTGGTATAAATATCATGGCAAGAAAGAGCTTCTTTTGGCAAGTGGAAAAGTTGGAAAAGGGTAAGAATTTAATTTTCTTTTATATGTTATGTATGGTTGTGTATGTTGTGGTGTGTAGGAATGAGGGAAATTCATGAAAAATATGGACTATATGTTGAGGCCGTGTGGTTGTGGTATAGTATGGAAAGGGATGAATCAATTTTCTTAAGTATTTTGGTTGTTGTTGCAATGGAATCTATGATGAGAAATGGAAGTTTGATAATTCTAGTTCAAGTTGTAGTTGTCGGGAAGTTGTTTTAGAAGTTAAAGTGAATTGAATATAGTGTTCTTGTGTTTATGGAAACTATTGTTGTTAGTGTGAATTGTTGGTGTGATTTATGAAGTTGAAAGAAAGAAATATGTTGTCATTATTCTTGTTGAGTTTGGATAATTTTAGGTAGTGTGTTGGTTCGGCCGCTTGAAATGTCGAGCGGATTATTTGAAACATTCTTGACTATTGTTTGGAAGGTTTCGAATTGGTATTTGAATATGTGAACAATTATGAATTGAACATAAATGAGATGCCATGGAATTGTGAAAAAGAATTGGTGATGTTAGAATGCATTTGGGATTGAATATGGATATTGTAGGATGTGAAAATGAATGGAAAACATGAAAGTATAAATGTTGAAGTTGAGTTGTGAAAGTTGAAGGTTGGCCGTGTGTTGTGTGTGTTGTGTGGTGATAGTGATTTAATTGTATTTAACATGATTGTGTGTTGTTGAAATGTGTGGAGAATAAATGAAGTTCATGAAATCATGTATGGTGAAGTTGGGCCGTCTAGGGGCTGTTTTCGGTGGAACATGGTGAACCAAATTATATGTTGTATTTTGGTGGTTGTTTGTCATGGATTATGTGATGTAAATGAGAGTTTAATGTGTCAAGTTGGTGTTGTACTTGTTGGTGGGCTGATTTAGAATCTTAAGAAATTTTAATATAGTTTCATGAATTTGTGGAAGATAATGTTGTCCATGTGTGAATTGTTGGTATTCTTGTTGAAGATTTGGCCGAGTTAAATTCTCGGGGGCGTCCAAGTTATAGGGGAAGTGCTTTGCCCAAAATTCGTAGAAAAAGCAATGGTTTGGAATTGGATCCTTTAGCGACTGGACTAATGTTCGATGCCTATTGATGTTGTTGTAGATTTTTGAGAAGACGAACTTACGTTGGATTAGCTTAGGAAGCAAGCCGGGTATGTGAAGCTTACCCTTCTTTTCTTTTTGGCATGTCTTAGACGGAACTAAGGTATGACATGATATGTGCCTCGGGGTAATTCCATTCGTAAATTTCAAGTATGTTTGTGAATCGTATTTGCTCGTGCTGTGGTTTGTATGTTCTTGGTATGGTTGAGTTTGAAAAATTGTGTGTAAGCGATTCGTATAAGTTCCTTGATGTTCGTATCTTTAACGCGGTTGAGTTATGACCCTTATGTCTTTTGTAGGATTAAACTTTTAAGGTTTCAAAAGAAGTTCTATTTTCAAAAGAATTTTGTTTTCAAAAGAGACTTGTTCCAAAACGACTTCGAAACTACGAACGTCCGTAACTTTTGCATACGACCTCGAAACGCCCCAAAACATAATATGTAAGTTCATAAGACATCACTCTCCCCTACCCCTCGTAGTCGGGCTCGGACGGGGGTCGGCACCCGTCCGTGGGGCCCGCGGCCTTTCTATGCTACCTTTATGGATTTTTCGGAAAATTTAATATTTTCTTCACTATGATTATTTATTTATACATCGAGTTGGAAATAAGGGTTTTATGCCCATGATTTTGATACGTAACAACGATTTAAAGTTCGGTTTGATATGTCCCGAGCGAGATTCGGGAGAAAACTATGATTTTGGATTTTCAAAAAAAAAAAGGGTTCGTTTTGATCATTCGGTTGAGTCATGGATGGTGTACGATATGTGTGTGGTTACTTACGATGCGCTCGTGCGTTACGTGTTACCTCTCTTCATCGGATCCCGGGCCGGTATATGATCGTGCGCACTATGATATACTGCGGGTGTTATCTTGTGTTACGGTTCCGAGACCTCGCCATAGGGCCGGGTTCCGTTTATGGGAGTTATCTTTGTGATATGGCTTATGATGTGTTGTGACGATGTGTTGTGTTCGGGGATACGGAGATTTGAAACTTACGGTGTTATCTTGTGTTGTGGCGCCGGATAGGGTGGCGACCACGTTACGTCACGGGTCCTATGGACCGTATTTGATATGTGATGATGTATGATGATATGATGAGTTTGATCACCGATGATGAGGCAAATCCCACATCGGTTAATGTCATTCCATGTGACATTATGATGCGTTCGGTATAAGTATGTATGATACGTATGTCGGATGTAAGTACTTGGGTAGTTGGGTTATTACGACTTTACTTTACGTACTCCTACTTTGGTTATGGCCTCGTTGATGTATCTTGTGCTTCACATACTCGGTACATATTTAAATCTTATTTTTCTTCGGGGGCCGCGTTTCATGCCACGCGGTACCCACGGATGAGTAGGTGATGTTAGCGAAGATGCTCATTTGGATTGGCGAGCTCCATTTCTCCGAGTCTTTGCCGAGTCGAGTGCTTTGTGTGGTGTTCGAAGTTATGATAGAGACTTTGCGAGCAGTGTCGAGTGTATGATATGTCGGGTGTTTTGTAAGCGGCTACGTAAGCGGTGTGTTTGTATGCATTATGCTACCGATGTGTTTGGCAAGCGGCTATATAAGCGAAGCACCTCTGTTATGCCTTATATTACAGTTTTCATACGATTGCAGATTTTATTTGGTTTGAAAGAAAAAAACGAAAGGCATGTTTGTTTTCTGAAAAATTTTCATTTCGTGCGTATGTTATGTTTTGTGGGCCCAGTATGATTGTGTGTATTACGAAAGTCTGCGGGTTCGCTCGGCCCTAGGTAAGGGTCGGGTGCCCATCACACCCTATCGGATTAAGGGTGTGACAGTTAATCTCAAATTTTATTTCGGAATTATTATCAGTATCCTACGTACCAAACGACTCTTTACAGTTTACTTTTTTGCATTATTGATTGACTGTATACTTTGCCTAATATAAGCATGTGCTCATACCAAAGTAATCAGCCTCATTTGGACACTAAAAATTAAAGCCTCTTTTTCCCCCTTACATTGACAAAGGGCATTCCTTTCTTTTGAACAAAACCAGGAAATCCTTTAGGGTCTGTTTGGAAAGCCACCAGGTAATTGGAATTGGTGTAATTACTAGGGTAGTAATTACAGACCTAAGTAATTACACAGTATAGTAATTACGACGACATGTTTGTTTGTCATAACATAATTATAGCGTAATTATAAGTATATTGTTTGGTTGTACATGCGTCATTACACATTTTAATTAGTTTTAAAAAATAATTATTTATACTTGATAAATATGTGCCTTTACAAATAATATATTAGTTTTGGTATTTAAGATACATATTGTTTCTTGAAAATATATTACTTAATAATCACATATTTGTAAATAATATTGTAAAAATAATTGTCTATATTTTCAAATTAATAATATTTTAATTTAATTAATTAAAAATATTAAAAGCACACATTTGTAAGAACATCATGGGTTAGAAGTTTGACAAAACGATTAATAGTTATACATATAATGTCATAATATTATTTAAATATTCGACAAAAAAATAATAATCTATCAATTGTAAGTAGAAAATGAACAATATGCAATGTAAAACAACAAGTGAATAGTACTAAAACAAATAAATTGAAATAAAAAATGTAACCTAAATTCAAAATTCAAAAAAATAAAATAAATAACATGATACTTTTATGTCAAAATTCCAACATAACCTACACAAAATTCAAAAAATCATCTTCAAACTCCTTCTATATTGACGAGAATAAAATTTTAAAGTTGATACTCAGATCTGGCATGTTAATTTCTCTGCACTGCGTAGTCTTGGCAAAAAATTCATATCTCGAGACTGGAGAGTCCAAATCATGAGCTGTTTGATTCTACATAAACCAGACTTCAATCCCTACTCTTTTGAAAAATATGAATGTTTAACTCGACATGGATTGATCCACACAATTTTCTAAAGTTGACGCTACGATTTGATGTTATTCCGGACAATGTGCTTCATGAGAGATTATTCTCCTTTTTTTCATTTGATTTTTTTTTGTAGGTCCTTGAGAGGGTGTAAACGGTCTTGATATCAGACCGAAAGGATGCACGAGACGTCACTACCATCTGCTGAAGCTGTAAAGAGCAAGCAAAATTCCCAACGACAAATCGTCCACCAAAGTTCATCCATTGTTGATTGGCGAGGAACTACTTGAAGTGTTGTCCATCTGACTTCATGGAACTTGTTGCATTAATCTGTTCGGTTTTGGTGAGAGGCAACTTAGTGCATCCCTGTTTAGTGGTTTTGTTTTACTTCAGTGAAGAATAACTTGGTGCTTCCTCCCTTGCGCCGTTGATGGAGAACGCTTGAAGTAGCCTTTTCCAACCTTGGGGAGAAAGCTCATGGAGAATCTCATCCCTGCGATTTGGTGGAAGAAGCCCATGTGACATCATTTTCTCACAATTTTATGAAGGCGTAGGGAGAATGACTTGTCCTTTCATTTTTGGCGTTGACAACCTCTTCTTTTTATTTAGTGAAGAAGTGCAAAGAGCTAACGTCCTTCTCGCGGCATGAAGTGTTTCATCCTTTAAGTTTTGATGGAGAAGTATTATGACACAATGTTCACCATCCTTATATTTCATTTTTCTTTTTGCAAGTCTATGAAGGAGTACAATTGGTCTCGATATCAGACCAAGAAAATGTCCACGTGATCTGTGAGGAATCACTTGGTGTGTCCACCCTTGAGGTAGTTTTTTTGCGGACACAACTTGGAGCCTCCACTTTTCTTGCGGCGTTCGTAGAACAATTACATGGTGAATCTCATCCTTGCAGCTAGTGAGATTGACACTTGGAGTAGTCCTTTTCAACCTTGGCAAGAAAGTTGATGGCGCATCTCCCTCTTCAGCTTGGCGAGAGAGACACTTGAAGTACCTTTTTTTTTTTTTTTTTTTTTTTATGCAGTTATGACAAGCAAGTACATGGACTAAGTAGATATGCCCCCTGACAGGGAGAGTAGACTCATTGATGCACAAAGATACATCTAGTATGAAGAAGTTAATGTAAAAAGATCGCCATGGAAAATCTCTTCATCCTCCAAGGTTATAGAAACTTGTCTTTAGATTCTCCAAGCGTGTGAAAACTAGCAAAGGAAACTTTGTGCTGGCAACTTTTCTTTGGCTCCGCGTTAAAGGATGAGTTTTTTTTTCTACTCATGTGACTGCACTTAGAAGGAAATTCTAAATTGCCGACGTACCTCGGCAAAGAGGATCAAGTCATTACGTAGTTCAGAAAGACTAATTCTTTTGAGTTTTTTTTTTGTATGCAGTTTATACTCATGCATCATGGAGTGTTGAAACGTGCAGTTTAAGCTCGTGCGAAAAGGAGCGTTGCAACTTACAGTTTAGGCTCGCGTGTCGAGGAGCATTGTGATGTACAATTTAGGCTCGTGCATCGAGGAGCATTTTGGAAAATAACTCCAATAGTGTAAATGGATTTCGAACCCTTTGTGATGAAGCATTCTTGCACCACCTCTTGACATTGGACTTGGTGCTTCTACATGTTTGCAAATGATTTGTGCTTACTTTTTCTTTGAGGATTTGATGCTTATGTGTTTTGTGAGCAGCCAAAGTCTAAGTTTCACCATCTTTTTTGTTGGAGTGGTCATCCACCTTGCAAGTGCTTGGAAGTTTCAATGTTGGAACTTCAACTGGTTCAGAGCTCCCAAATTATAGCAGGACTTTTCCTTGTTCAATCTTTGGAGATGCAATAAAAGGCCTACATCTTTGAGTTTCTAGCATCGGGCTCTTCCTATTGTGAAGATAAGCACTAGCATGATTTGCCTTGGGAATGTCTTCATCGTTAATGATTATCATTCCATCCCTAACCAATATCATGATCTTCTCTTTTAGGATCAAATATTTTTCTGTTGGATGAATGATGATGCGATGAAATTTGCAATACTTGGGATCGTTGACTTTGTTAGCTTCGTCGGGTCGCTTTGATGGAAGAAGTTCAATAATCTTCTTGGTCAGCAACTCGTCAAGAATTGAAGGGACACCAGAGTTAGAAAAAGGATACATTTTTGCTTCTAACTCCTTCAATATTGGATGACGCTTTTCTTCTGGAGGATGTTGACTTGTACCTTTTTCCTTTATTTTTTGTTTGGAAATGAGTTTTGCGGATGTTGCTCCTACCATCATGGTTTCTTCAGTTTGGTGCCTTGATGGTAGCTTGACTTCTTTCTCTTCCTTCTTAGGATAAAAAACATGTGAAGTATTTCCATGGTTCGCAATGCTCAACTCCATGTCGTGTGCTCGCGTTGCCAATTCTTTAAAAGTTCATGGCTTAAGTCCTTAGAGAACATATGCAAGGCCCCAGTGCATTCCTTGGATGCTCATCTCGACAGCAGACATTTCTAAGAGACAATCTTTGTAGTCCAAACTCAATGCTCGCCAGCGGTTGATGTAGTCAATCATTGGTTTATCCTTTTATTGCTTGGTGGCCGTCAATTCTATCATGCTTACCATAGCGATTAAGGAACTCCTTTTCAAGTTGATCCAACTATCAATTGATTCTCGTTCGAGATCCGTGTACCAATTAAAGGCGTTTCCCTTCAGCAAGCGAACAAATTGTTTAACAAGCATATCATCATGTGTACCAGCATTGCTACAAGTCTCCACGAAATGTGCAGCATGTTGTCTTGGGTTTCCCTTACGGTCAAATTGTTGCAACTTTGGCGGTTGATATCTAATCGGCATAGGCAGTCCATCAATTCGCTTGGTATATGGTTTATAATAGTACAATGATGTTTGTGATGGTCCGCCATATTAAGCCCTAATGGTGTTTGCTATCATGTCTTGCAGTTGTTGGATAGACAACATCGAAACTGAAGCAACTTGATTTTCACTTGGAGCGTTGGGCAACTTGATAGTAGATTCAACATCTATTTCTTGTGGTGTTGGGATGTGACTTGACTCATCAGGGCTGTAAAGTTCCAACTTGTTCATCAATTGGGCTATTTGAAGATCTTTGTCTGCCACGAATTTCTTCAACGCCTCAATAATTTGCATCATTGCTACGAGTTGTTCCTCTGCGTTTGTCGCACTGGTCATCATGGCATTCACCACGTTCGAAGTTGAAGAATCCACCAAGTCCTCAGACTCGTAGAAGGTAGAGCATGCTTGAGAAACTTCTCCAGACGACAAAAATGAGGTGTTGCCCCCAGATCTTGCAGTCGTCATTGTCGGTTTGTTCTTGTCTGGCATCTCCAAGGAGATGAAACACTTCGATCCCTCCAAATCACTAGCTTTGAATATGCTACGAGTCATTGGGCAAGCAACAACAATAACACTTGTGGATGGAACATCAAAGTTTTTCTCTGAGGCCATCACAACAGTAGATCTCAGAGTTTGCAGATTTGATTTTAGAGATGAAGAGATGAAGGGCAGAGTTGGTCCCACTGGGCGTGCCAAAAATTTATTCGCAATAAATTTTGCTAGCAGAAAATAAATAACTGCAATTATAAAACAGATGTGAGAAAAAAATCATTTTATTGATTAATTTGTGAATACAAATCTGGATGTATCCCTTGATTCTAATCTCCGTGTTGTTCGCTTTGATTCGAGGACCAATGTAGCGTATTTTTCAAATAAAGGATGGACTTCTCTACATGTGTTGAATCTTGAAAGAGCTTTGAGCAGCACTTTGGATTGTTCTTGACGGAAGACGTCTCTCGGACTTTTCTTCTTGTTGAAGACCTATGGAGAAGACTAATGTGGATATCGTTGCTCTCCTTTGCCTCTAGTCAAGTTGCTATGCCACTTTCAAGATCTCTTCAAAAGGAGATGTGTGACCCTTTATATAGATGTGAACTAGAACTTGGGGGTATTTTGGTCTCCAAGTAATTTTAGTAGGCCTTGGGCTTGAAGAACATGGGTTGGGCTTATCTTGTCCACTTTATGGACTAACCCAGATGCAATTTTGAATTCATTCAAGTGATCTAATTTTGACTTAAATAATTAATCCAACTTTATTAACCAAAATTTGACTTGGTCAACATGTCAATAACTTAGAATTTAATCCAAATTTTGTATGGATTAATTTAATTAAAATTTTGATCTCTACAGTAATTTGGATGGAAAGTCTATATCGGAGGCACAATTGTGAAAGTTAAACAGCTAAATAGATCGAATAATAATACAGTCAATAAAGCATATTATTGCTACTATTCCCTACATTTTCATTTTATACGAGAGGTTATTTGATTGGTCACAAAGTTTAAAAAAAAAAAAAAAAAGACTTTTACAACACATTAAAAGTACTATGTCTTGAATATGCTATACTGTTTTTATGGCAATAAATACATATCATCAATAATGCATATTAAAGATCAATAAGATAGCACATGGTTCCCATATTTTAGTTCTGATGATCTCTATCTTCTGTTGTGAAGTGAAAACGTGATTTTCTTGGAATTGGAACACAATTGTCATGCCAATGATTCTCCGTGTTAGGCTCTATCAATCTTTAAGAGGACCGAACATTTAATTGGAATTGCATACAAGTTACAACACGAATGTCATGGCAAATGCCTTAAAATTAATGGTCCATGTTAGGCTCTATCAGTAGTAAGAGGGCCGAACATTTAATTGGAATTGCATACAAATTTCCTCAATTCAGATAATTTTTTAAAATCTAACCAAAAAAAAAAAAAAAAAAACATATCTCTTTATCTAGCACCGAATGTATATTTATTATATTGTAAATTAGATTCCTAAATAATAAAGTTAATAAACGATGAGAAAAAGCTCATTGCTAAACTCTTTTTGTATTTTAATTAGGGAAGTCTCTTAGTTTACACTAAGCCTGTCAAGCATTTTTTTGCACGGATTGCCCTTCGTTTGGGGTGGTCTTTAAATTTTGCCACTCAAATTTGTGGTCTTTAAATTTTGCCCTTCATATTTGTGGTCTTTAAATTTTGCCCTTTGCTTGAAAAGATGAGCGAATACATGAAATTACGGGTTGAACCCAGCTCAAGCATAAAATAAAAAAATAATTTCGCAAGGCGAGGACTAGAAGTGTATCTTAGGATCCGCATACAATCTTTAAGAAAAAGTTAAAGTTATGCCGGATCCGGCATAACTAAAAGTCTGCCCCTCAAGGCAAAGTACTGCCCGGGCGTACTTTTAGTTAAACATAACTAAAAGTCTGTACGGAAGATATAAAATTTAAACTTTGCCTTATAAGGCAAACTTTTTTTTGGTTGAAAGTCTATTTTATTCCATCCAAAAAACTTATGCAAAGACAAAGTCAAGCCGACCTTCAGCTGTACATGGTAAAATTCCTACTCACTAACTTGTATAAGTCAAACTAGGAGCAACTATTACATTAAAAAAACAACGGCCGAGTTTTAATCAACTACACTTAGCTAGGGATAGCAATTCATAGCGGCAGAGCTCTCGCCATTTGAAGTTGTTCTGCCTTGGATGTGAATATGTTGTGCAATCTCTCTGCCAGTCTATCGAAGAAAGCGAGTATTTTGAAATGCGAGTAGGTTCCTTTCTCTCCAAACCAATGCCACTAGCATACCAAAAATGCGACAAGTAATGGAGCGTGGCTGATTTGTGTCTAGCAATGTGTGAGATCCATGTGATTTCATCTTGCCCATTCTTCTAGTGTACCCCGGCCATACCAACAATACTGTACCACAATCCTTTTGTGATGGGCATTCAAAATAAAGATGGGAAAATATTTCTTGGAGTGCCTTACGAAGATGGGAAAATATTTACGAAGTCTATCAACGATTGCTAATCTACCTTGTATTGTCGGCCAAAGTGTGAATTTGTATACGGGATGGACATTTGGTTGTAGCATAATACTTTTCCATGTAACTTTGGTATATATGCTTGAAAAAATACATATATATGCTTCAAGGCAAAGTTTGCCCATAAGGCGTAAGTATGCCCCCGTCGGCATAAGTTTGGATAAATCCTTAACAAGTTTATGCGATGGGGGCATACTTTTAATGGGCAAACTTTTATGCCGGGATCCGGCATAAACTTATGAAGGAATTATCAAAGTTATGCGGGCAAGCATACTTATGTCAAGTCCGCCCATAAGGCATAAGTATCTTAGCGTCCCGCATAACTTTGCTAATTCCTTCTGTTGTATCTTAGATGGGGGCATAGCGAAATTTAAACTTTGCCTTGCGAATTTTTTTTTAAAATTTTATTTGTGTGGGGGTTCGAACACGAAACCTATGGGATTTAGCGAAGGGCAAAATTTAAAGATTTCAAATATGAAGGGCAAAATTTAAAGACCACCCAAAGAAGGGCAATTCGCGAATGCCCCTGTCAAGTCTCGAAGTGGGCGGGCCGGGCCATATAAATCTTGGTCACATGGGGCCGGCCGGCCATAGTTAGTGGGCCGGGTTGGGGGCCGGGTTGGAGGAGGGAAAGGGGTGTCCGGCCCAGGCCCCTACCCGGGTAGGGGTACATAGTGGGCCGGGCTGGATTTTAATTATTTTGAAAAAAAAAATTCTAATACTAAAATTTATTAAGTTTGATACTTTAAAATCTAGTTTTTGTCAACTTTATTTTAACCATCAAGTTTCTTAAATTATACTTTGGCCCTATTTTCAATCTATAAATACCATTCATTCTTCTCCATATTATCTCACAATTCCCTACTCTCCTCTTTCCCTAAATTTCCTACTCATCTAAATCTCTCTCTCAACTTCCAAGTTCAAATTTCAAAATTTAAATTTAATGAATAATGATAATCCTCCACCTCCTCGTCCAATCCGAAGATCAATTTCAAGTCCGGCGTGGTTGCATTTTGAGTGAGTAGACGAGGAACATGTTAAATGTCAACATTGTGGTCAAATATATCTCCATAAGTCCGAACCGGTTTTTGGGGGTACCGGTCCGTTACGTAGGCACTTGGACAAAAGGCACAAATTTGAATTTTGAAGTTTATCTCTTTTTTAAATTTCTCCATCGATGCTAGCGTTTTGAACCTTTCATTTGTAATAAGTTAACCGCTCAAGTTTGTATGTTTTGAATTTGCAATCTTATCAATTTAAGTTTGAAGTTTTATTTTAAATTACTTATGTAGTCTTGTATCACATTCTCAACTTTTTATAATTTTTAGCACTTAAATAGCCGTTGGGAGTTTTCATTCCAACAACATATTCAAGATATACACAAATATACCATTAACGTATACAAGATATACATAAATTAGGAACTTTTTTTTGCTATAAATAAGCTAATCTTTTTAAACCCCAAAAAAAAAGGTTGAAATCAAATCACACAGTAACTAAATGGGAACAATGCACATGAGTTTTGATACTAAGCCAAAGTTCTTAATTTAATTATCTTATCTGATCCTAAGTCCCAATGTCTTGTGCAAATTGTCACCTCTCCATCATCGGCGGAGACATTTCAAATACGCTAAAAAATATTAAATATTATTATATATAAAATATTTGAAAATAATAAGATCTGAGACATTGGTTGTTCTACATTTTTGTACTTCATCACAATCTATCTTCCAATTTCTCTGTGAGTTGATCCTTTTATTTTATTTTAACGATTCTGTAAACTCAGCTATCAGTAGGGATGACTGATGACACAGCATTTTGACATAACTATCTTCCTTTTAATTATGCTAATTGATAATTTTATAATAATATCCATGATGCTCAATAGTGTTATCATATTAATTTGCTCGAATCATGTTCACGAAAAGATATTTCTTTGCCACCATAATTTTTGGTGTTACCAACTTATTTTTTCAAGCAAATAGTAGAAAAAAGAAGAAATGGTGGAAGTTACAAAATCTGTCATATATATGTAAAAATACCTATTTATGATTTTTTTTTTTTAAAAAAAATTAATTTGAAGTGGGCCAGAACCAGGGCTGTTGGTGGGCCGGGCTACCGGGCTAAATGGCATGTCCGGCCAAATTTCTCCCTAATTTTTTTTACAAAATTGCTTAAATTTCACCACCCTCTTACCGGGTTGGGGGGCCGGGCCGGGCTAGTTATGGGCCAGGTTAGGTGGGCCGGTCCAGGGCCGACCCGGCCCAATTGACAGGCTTAGTTTACACAACAAAAATGAAACCATATGTATACATACCTATATATAAAAGAACAGAAGAATGTACACAAATATAGTACTTAACTATAATAAAGACTATGACAAAAGCACCATGTGCATCAATTTAATTTCTCTCTCAGTTTATTTTCAATATTAGTTTGTATAGACTTATATGGTTATTTTTAATTGATGCTAATTTTCCATAATATATATTCTTCATTTGCTCGCAAATTTAATTTATTTGAACTTAAATAAAGTAATTATTCAACTGCTAAAATATTCATTAAAGAACGATCGAGACCCTTTTGATAGATTTTTTATAAATAACCATGGTTCATAAAAACTGCCATTTACAGAAGGCACAACGTTCTAGTGTTTGAATACGTGTATTTTGCAATTTGAGTTTAAATATGTACATCTTTTGCAAATAAATGTGACTCGATAATGACTATTTCGTTTATTTTTCATAACCCACTAGTTCATTCTCCCTTTATATTTAATTTGTTTACTATTCTATACAATTTGTGAACAAAATAAATTATTTCTTCACAAATCAATATTTTATTAGTTCATAAGCCAATCATAAAAAAAGTATTTATATTCTTACGCTTAATGACAAGGTTTTATAGTAACATAAATATTAGAATTTATTTAAGATTGCAAGTTTCAGAAATTTATCATTATAAAAATATCATGATATACTAAGATTACAATTTTATTTTATTTTTCTTAAATTTCATAACTACTCAAATAAATTCACGTAAAATAAAACAGATACGGAGTAATAATAAGTAATACGCAGATTCATGTAACATGTTCCTCAGTTCTCAACTTTTGGGATGATGTGTTTCTAAATCTTCAAATGTCCCCACAATCTCACCACCTTTATTCTCTCTACAAAATACAAAATATCGGAGATGCTATCTCATGGAATACCTTATACACATTGTGACTTTTATTATTTTATCATGGGAAATTTGAGTAAATACACGGCCAACACGACAAATCGCACTTATATAGTTGTATTTTTCAGTTTACTTCGCATAGTCAAGAATTTTTCAACAATGTTTATACAATATTTGACTATTTATAGACCTGTATAAGCAATGTATATAGCTTGTATATAAGTGTATAATAGTATATAAATATGTATCAATCTTGTATAAAAATATATAAACATCGCTAGCTACGATGACAAATTTAATCCACAATTTACAGTTGCAATTCTTATTTAAAACCAGCTCAAATCTGCATCAAATGAATTCAAATTTTGTAGACAACCTCCTTAGACTGTTTCAAACAAGTCATCTAAACAATACTCCTAATTTATCACAAAAAATAAGATTCGAAATTCAAACCACTTCTTCAAACATGTTCTAACAACAATGGGTTACGTTTTAAATTTAATTCTCACCGCCCAAATCTTAAAAAAATCAGTACTCTACTTGCGTTTTCTACTCTAAATGTAAAAACAAATCGAATTGATTAACTGATAGTCAAATTTCATCTATAGCAGAACTCTATGAGAAAGATGGAGGATTTGCAGCGAGTGTTCATTCGGGAACTGAAATTTTGTTAGTCTAGGTTATGCTGAAGTGAGGGAGTGGCATGGGAAGAAGAGAATTTCAAAAAGTCTCTTGTTTTTCTAAAAGATGGTGCTACAAAGAGGTTAAATAGCCAACTTGAAAATATAATCTGCAGAATTATAGTAAAAAAACCTAAAACATCTCAACAACATAAACTATCCAACATAAATTCAAATTTAATAAAGTAAACTCATCTTACAACTAAACTATTTATTATTCAAATTAGCAGTAACAAACGCAGTTTTTAACAAAGTCACTTCCAAGAAAATACATAAACAATGAATTTCTTGTATGCCAAATTCTATGAATGAGAGAGTTGATTGTTTTTGAATGAGTGAGTATGGGTAGAATGGAAGCGCTACTGGAGGACTTAACTGATGCTTATGGCTACAGCGTTAAATAGGGTCGTGAAGTAGGCAGAGCAATAATAGAATATGGCAGATAAAAGAAAAATGTTTATGTTTGCAGCAAATTTTGATGTATGAAAAATAAATTACAACCACAAATAAAATATGAAGAAACATGAATAGTTTATTAATAAACAGTGCGGGTATAATTTTGTTTATTCCTTGATTCTTCTCTCCTAAATTTTTTCTGTAGTTCGAGAGCCGTTAGTAACGTATTTCTCGAACGTAGAATGACCTTCTTGTGATGCATTTAATCTCCAAGAACGTCGGATTGTTTGATAAAGATAACATTTGAAGCCTTGATCTTTTTGTGGATATCCCAGAGATTTATGGGATTTTCGAGATGCCCTTAATTTTAAGGGAACATGTATCCCTTTCTATAGGCGTGAGCTAAGGTTAGGGAGAGTAGATTCCAAAAAACCCCTAGCAGAAATTGGGCTTATCTTGTTGAGTCCTACAAAATTTCAGCGTCTAAAAATGCCCCCTACTTCAAGGCTTGACGGAGTATAGTCTTGATCAAACTCAAAGATGAGACTTGAAGTACCCATAAAATTGTTACGCCTCGTACGTTCGAACGCTAAGTTATGTTGTAAGTTAATCTACGTGAGCTCAGGGAGCAAGATTATCTTTAAGATTTCAAGTGCTTAAACTATGTTTAACAAGTGTTAAGTAAGTTTCGTGGAGTTTAGAGGTCAAGCGAATCGCAAGGGTTACGTTTCGTCAAAATCCTACGTTGATCAGAAGTTACGGTAGAATTTGGCCCAACTTTCCGTGTGTATATCTCCAAGTTAATGAGGAGTTATGGGATGCATTACCTGTCCAAATTCAAGTTCATCAAGTCTAGTTTCCAACGCACTAAATCGTTCGTCAATTGGGGTTCTGTACAAAAAGTTAGGTACGTTTTAAGAAAGCGTTGCAAAGCAAACCCGAGATACGGTGGAGATACGGACCGTACATGGAAAGTACGGCCCGTAATTTTGGGCGTACAATATATACGGCCTGTACATGCTTGGCCGTACTTTGAGGCGGTGACCGACTTTGAGTTGTTTTAGAAGTGTTTGTGAAGTCATTTTTGTTCATTTTCAGCTCTAACTTCGTCCCTACACCCCTAAGAACCCTTTCTACCAGATTTTGAAGGCTATGAGGTGAAACCAAATACTTTGACCCAAGAACAACATAAAAGATTAGCCTAAGTGAAGAATAACCCTTCTATGGCGTTGTTGTGATGTTGAGGGTAGTTGTGAGCAAAGAGAAGCTAGGTTTTGGTGTTGTGGCTGCTGTGTAAGATAAGTACATCATCTTCCTACTTGTGCTTAAGACTATTTTGATCTTGGTTGATGTAAATGGTTAGAGGAAGCATAAACTAGCACATAGAAATGCGAGTTGAGAAGGCTAAACCTTGCAGCACTACTAGAAAAGTGCAAATTACATGGGGATTTTTCTGGGGATTATATTGAAAAATCCGCATGTAATTTAGTTACATTTTGAGCTTAGTCCACTGAACTGTTTTTTTTTTTTTTTTAATACCGGAAACGTATATACTTATTTGAAATTTTAATTATCATATGAGATTGTTACTTTATGTGTTTTTGAAGGGTTTATCTTATCTGCCACTAACTTCTTCATGTGCCTTATTTCAGATTTTTCTTTAAAGAACATCAAAATCTACTCTTTTATGGGTCTAATAAAAAAATTAATATATAGTATTTGAAATTACTTCGGATATTTTTCATGGATAAGTGCTATTTTAGAAAATATATATTTCAGTTTTGGTTTTGATTTGAACCTTAATTCTTTTGCATATACGAGTTATTTTTTATAAGACACTTCATAGAATTTATATGTCTTTCCTAAATTCATAAAAATAAGAAACGATTTCTCAATGTATGATCTTCGCCAAGTTGTTAATGATCATACTTTATCATGTTAGTTTATTAGATATCGAATCACTTGTGTCCCTTTGGAATTTGCTAATTTTCCTACTTTTTTTTTTTTAAATATTTTTATTACATAGGGGGTAGGGAAAGGGGAAATGGGGAGGGGATTACAATGTGGGGATTCGAACCCTCACCAACAAGGTGAAAGTTCAGGTGAATAATCAACCGAAAATTTCTTTGGATCCCTACTAATTTTCCTACTTTACTTTCTTCCCCAAAAGTAATTTTTTCTCTAAAATTATCTTATTATATGACGTCGACGCAGAAGTTTTAATAATTATAAAAACTTATCAATAAGATATGATTAACTTGCAATTATATTGAATTAATTATGCGGTAAAAAATATTATATGCTGTAACTAGTAGTTTAATAAAATTAGAGATCTCAAATGTTGATGAATAATGGAGGACACAAACAACTAACAATCTTGTTGCCGCTTACGGCATGTAAAGGGCTCAACCATATGTTCTATAGCCGATGTGGTACTGGAGTGATTCCACTACCATCATTTTACGTAATATTTCTATTCATTTTTTTTTTTGGAATTCTTTTCTTAAGGTATATTTCCAACAAGTTTAATTTATATGTCTTGAATTACACTAAAATTTTCTTTTATATGAGAAATGCCTTAATTAAATATATGTACCTTGTTGTTAAGTACTCTCTCCAGTTCAATATAAGTATTCACTTAGTCTTTTTATTGTGGGTCAAAATAAGTGTTCACTTACTAAATCAAGAAATATTTAACTTTATTTTTTTATTCGCCCCCATTTAGTCAAGGCAATAAATAAGCAAAAGTCTTATTAATTAAGGATAATTTAGTCTATTTACCTATTTTTTGACTAGAAATTAGTATTTTCTTAGTGAAAAAGGTTAAGTGGACACTTATTTTGAACTAGAAGGAGTAGTGGTTAACATTATTTCCCAATTTTAACAATTAATACAAGATCAAGTTATTGTAATAATATTAATTAGATGTTAATTAATTGAAAATAAAATCAAAAGATACCTTATACTTAAGTGATATTTATTTGTAAATGTTACTTAATGTATATAGACTTAAGTAACATATTATAATTAAATAATATGAATTTTAAATACATATGAAAAAATAATAAATACCAAGTAGGAAATACAAATAATATATACCAAGTAGGAAATACACTTTAAAATAATAGTTACATCACTTTAATAATAAATGCAACTTAATCATTTTTTTAATTTTAAAAATTAAACCTATGATGTTCAATTAACGCAATTAGTATATTTCTAATGATATTAGCCGAAAGATGCCAGATCTGATCGTTTCTTAGTTTTTTTAATCACTTTATATCAATTATAAAAAAAATTATGATAATTGTGTTATTGAATTACTCCTTTCTTCTCAATCTATGTGGTTAGGAATCATTTTTAAGGGTAATGTGAGAAGTTCAAAACTAATTAGTTTTGAAATATAGAATTGTAACATTCGTTTTGGGACAGACAAAAAAGAAATGTGTGTCACATAAATGGAACAGGAAAAGTATTACTGGACGTCCAAATACCAAACATACGATGCCTAATGACATGCATGTAATCTTCAATCGAAACAAATTTCATTGATTTTATATGGAATCAACATTTTAACTAAATTTATCAATAAATATAAAATAGATAAAATCAATATTGAAGGACACTATTTGAATATTAACTTTTATTATTTAGAGGTTACTTGTAAATTATTTAATTTGCATACAATCACTAATTTTTGTAACTTGTAAAAAGAATATGATTCTTTATACCTCTAATAAATAGTTATCAGCTAAATTCACATTAATAAAATCCCCAAGTAATTTCCAATGTAACAAAATCCCCAAGTAAATTCCTAAGAAATAAACCCCAGCTAAATTTGCAGTTGCACAATCTCCAAGTGATTCCCTAGGTAATAAATTTCCAAGGTAAATTCCCAAGATAATAAATTTCCAACGTAAATTCCCAAGAAATATTCCGCAGTTAAATTCGTAAGAACAAAATCCCCAAGTAATTCTCTAGGTGATAAAATCCCCAAGTAAATTTTCAAGAAATAATCCTCAGCTAAATTTGCAGCAACAAAATCCCCAAGTAATTCCGCAGGTAATACAATCCCCTGGTAAATCCCCAAAAAATAATACAGAAGTAAATCCGCAAGTACCATTACCTGGGGATTTTCCGACGAGTTCACAAAGGAAATAATTTATTTTATTTTTTTGGTTGTTTACCTGTGGAATTACCTACGAAAATGATACTTGGGGATTATTTTTCCAAGTAAATCCCCAGGTAATAATTTGGCGCAAAATTTGCTTGCGAATTTACCTGGGGAAATTATATCCGCAGGTAAAAATTCTAGAAATTAGGAATTTTTAGATTTTCGCATGAAAATTCGCAGGAATTACATGCGGAAAAAATTCCCAGATAAAATCCCCATGTTATTCGAGCTTTTCTAGTAGTGTTGTGGACTGTTCTCTTGTTATTTTTGTGAGATGCAATGTTGGAAAACTGAATGAATACACTTGTTATTATGTTATGAGTAATGTTTCAAAGTAAGATATTCATAAGGGGAGACATGGGATATATGAGTTCCAATCTGAGCTTGCCGCTCGTCTTGAAATATTGATGACTTCTTGTTGATATATTGTGACTTGTTGTTATGTTATATTCTTTATGGGTTGCTCTGGTTGTTGTTGTTGTTGATATGTGAGTTAGAGGAAGTCAATGTCATAAGAGAGAGGGTCCGGAACCAAAATGCCCAAAAAAAAAAACAGTTTCAACCAAAATACCCCAACAAAAAAAAATGTTACGAAAATACCTTTAGCGCAGTAATTTACTGCGCTAAAGTAGTTAACGGAGACGGTTCCGTTAACTGCTATAGCGCAGTAAATTACTGCGCTATAGTGTTTTTTTTTTTTTTTTTTTTTTGGTTAACCCTTCTTTCGTTACACTTTTTAACGTACGTTGACCATAGATTAATCATGCTTCGGGACCCCGAAACTTCAATATTTTATATAGAACTCTACTTATTTTTGTGCGATTAATTAGGTAGGATCAACACATCAAGGGTACACAAAAGTTCGGATGGCCGTTTTAGAGGTTGAAAAGTGCTCGAATGCCATTTTTGTTCAAGGCTCGATGACATTAGCTTGAAGTTATTTACGAATACTTAAACTTGTTCATTAATAATTAATCAAAAGTTAGTCAAAATGGCAGCGTTCATACAAAAAAAAAACTTAATTAAATTGCATCATTCATAACCTTGAGTAGATGAAAATACTTAACATACTAATTCATTAATAAGAGCATAATGATATATTAAACTTAAAACTAAAATCACAACATTCTTGAGTAGATGAAAATACTTAACATACTAATTCATTAATAAGAGCATAATGATATATTAAATTTAAAACTAAAATCACAACATTCTTAATCATCATCAGAGTACAAGTCCTCAATATCGTCCTCAGAAAAATATTGGCGGTTTCTTAAGACACATCTTTTTCGGTAGCAGTTAGTTCTCTACCGGTTGATGATGCTTGTTCTTCGGCCAACTTTAGCATGTAAAATCTACATCGTCTTGCCAGCATCCTGTTGTTTTCTTTTCTAATCCTTTGCACGGCAAGCTCGCAAGTTTCTGGACCTACTTGAGGCATGGTTAAGGAGTACCTTGTTGGTATTGGAGCGTTGAGATTTTTCAAGTCACGAACAAGACGTTCTGATTCGGCAAGCCGATGTGACCATTCTGCGTAAACCGCAATAATATTCCCCGCGGATCTGAATATTTCACACTGCAGAAATCATCATTACGCTCTATAGGAAGGTGGGGATTTAGCTCATCCAGTTTGAAATCACTGGTATCGCTCGAAAAACTGCTATGATTTGAGCTCTCATCATCACTGCTATTTGATTCTTTTGGAAGGAGTGAAGACCAAACTGAGTTTCTACTATTCGACATTGAATATGGTGTAGTCTAATAACAAAGAAAGGGCTACTTATATAGTTGCAAACCCCCAAGTACCCTGGGGGGGGGGGGTTCTTTATGACCCTACCTACTTACCTTATTGTAAGAAAAATATTAATCTTCATCGGACATTTCACAGTCCGAATCCCACTGGATATAAATCTTGTGCTACCATATATACCATATTCTACCCTATGGTAACGTATTTGCATCCGATTGTTCTCTTCGCTAAAACGATTAAGAGCCAAATTAAACTCTTGTGGAGTTCGCGAGGCATTGACATAGCACATTTTTTTGGCGTTTAAGCCCTACGACGCTAACTTGTGCTCCGGTCTTACTGCCTCCCTAACACGCCAATCCCACTCCTCTCATTTTATTATTGTATTCTCGATTGAATCTATCGTTAGGGTTATTTGAGTAATGAAAATAATCATCATCTAGTTCCCGAGGTCCTACCCATTGCTTCAAATATGTTTCTTTGGAGTGAATGATATAACACGACTAATATCTCTAAATTGGTCAAAAAATGACATAGTAGCTCAATTTTGTGTGGAATGTTGTGTGGTTGGTAACAACTATTCATCAAATTACGTTATATAAAGTTTGATTCGAATCATGACGTTTTTCTGTTTTGTGATTGAGGTGACAATATGGTGCGGTTGTATAGCGCGTAAAAATAATGCGTTATGACAGTATAATGCATTAAATTACTGCGTTATACTCTATTACATTAAATTAACGCAGTTATTTACTGCGCTATACTGCTTGAATGTAGTATAACACATTTATTTCATGCGTTATGCATCTCTCCACACTTAATTTGATTTGACGTAACACTGCAAGACACTGTAATTGCATGCATGCGTTGGTTCTATATTCAAACTTCAAATCTTATAAATACCGAGTTCGTATAACGCAAAAAAAAACAAAAAATTCAAAGTTTCATCTAGTTTTTGCGTTTTATATTCCTCCTAAATTATTCAAAATATGGCAGATGTTCCAAGAATTAAAGTTTCTTTATTCTGGGACGGACAAATTATATTCGAGGAAAATAATTTGCACTATGATTCTTCCCCAAAATACCATGTTAAGTTTCCACTTGACTTAAAATTTTCAAAACTACTCCAAGCCTTGTATAATAGACTACAAGTTAGTAGAAGTGATTTTGATCTAAATATAATTGGAAAATATCCGACGTCATTTACGCCGCAAGGTGTAATTAGTTATGGACAGTGGTACATTCAAGACGATGAATCGTTGACTGATTTTTTGAAGGCGCCTTATGATTATAGGAAATGCATAACTTTAAACGTCCTTGAAATGTATATAGAGAAGGTCCCCATTAATCGACTTGAATTCATGGCTAGGGCTCCTCGGGAAGCCCGAAATAGACCTCGTCGGGAAACTCCGTCTATAATTCAGGCCGAAGTCACTCAAGCGGAACCTACTTATCAACATAATTACCCTAACATGAGTACCTATGAAAGCATTTTGACTAGCCAAATGCCTCTAGATAGTTTAAGTCAGCAATTTGACGGGCAGTGGTAAATATTCATTTTTTACATTATTATTATTATTATTATTATTATTATTATTATTATTATTATTATTATTATTATTATTATTATTATTATTATTATTATTATTATTATGTGTAGTGGCACTTGAATGCTACTAATGATGTTGATTATATTATTTAGGGGTTATACACCTGATGTGGATCATATCGGACGGTCTCCTCAATCGGGATGGATGAATCAAGTTGGGACATCCTCAGCCTATCCAACAACTCAAAGCGATGGTCCTTCCTCAAGTTTCGGTGCAGTTGATTACTATCGGTACGTCTATTTTTTTTTAACATCAATAGTGTTATTTGATGTGTAGTGGTTAAAACATCCTAATTTCTTATGTAGGGAGAATATGGTGGTTGCACCAAATTATAGGCAAAGGCGTGCTATGGATGGTCCAGATTATCCGAATTATATAGTGACATCATCCAGCGATGGTGAGGAAATACCTAATGCAGAGGAAAGTGACGATGAGAAAAGTGACGATGAGATTAAGGTTGGAACTAATCCTCAACATCAAGTAGAACTGTTGCAAGACATGATGAACAGTCTGGCACACGAGGAGGAACTGAATTCACGGCAACCATTTGAACAAAGAATCGACTCGGTTCGGTCCGCAAAGCCAATTTCAACAGCAAGAGTCGACCCCGATTCAGTGGCATTACGATGAGATCCCCTATCTTGATCATCTTCAAGATCGCCCAGATGCCTTTGTCTTTACTAGGGATGATGATCATATTCGGCGAAGTTTGTGGAAAGAGCAGTGGATCTGGTAAAACAAAAGGCTCATATTGAAAAAGGGATGATTTTCAGCTCGAAAAAATCATTGCAAAGGGCTGTTAAGATTTATTTCATCCGGGGGATGAGGAGTTTAAAGTTGACGATTTCACACGAAAACTTTGGCGATTGGTCTGCAAAGCGAAAGTATCAAGGTCGCGAACGGATGCTCCGGTGGTAAAGCTATTTGAAAAGATGTGGACTATTTCAAAGTTTTACACAAAGCACACTTGTGATATGGGTGACCTCCCAGATGATCATTGCAATCTAGATACTAATTTGATTGTGCGTGTATTAATTGGGGACATTAGAGAAAACCCAAGGTATCCCCTTCGCCTAAGTTTATTTTATTTTTGGTGTTAATATAATGTTACTTGTTGTTATATGCTAATATTTCAACTTTTTCAGGTACCCTATTAAAGATTGTATTAGAGCGATCTGAAAGTATATAACAAAAGCAAGTTATTAGGAGGAAGGCGTATCTTGGGTATAGGCGTGCACATGAAATAGTCTTCGGCAATTGGGATGGCTCTTTCAAGACGTTGCCGAGATAAATGGCGGCTCTACAACACTTCAATCATGGTACTGTTGTTGAATGGAAGCTCAAATCGAAGCTTTGTGTGTGCTTAATATTTTTGATTTTGTATTTTGGGCCTTCAAACCATGCATTGATAGGTTTGCTCATTGTCGGCTTTGTAATATCAATAGATGGAACACATGTGTACGGGAAGTATGACATAAAGCCTAATAGCGGTTGGAATGGATGCAAATGGAGCTATATTCCCTCTAGCTTTTGCAATTGCAGCTAATGAGAGCATTAGTACGTGGAGTATGTTTTTGGACTACTTAAGGCAACACGTTATTAAGGATCGCATGGCAATATGTGTGATATCAGACAGACATGCTGGCATATTGCACAATATGTTCAATTTGCAGGGTGGCGGCCACCACCTACCATCGTTATTGTTTAAGGCATTTGAAGGCAAACTTCCATAAGGCATATCGAATCCCGGAAGACTTTGCAATTGGATGTGGGCGGTCGCAACGAGCATCGGAGAAGAAGTTTAACCTGCAGATGGACATTATTAGGCGGGCGAATGAGGAAGCCTTCCACTGGTTAAATGCAATTGATAAAGACAAATGGACATTACACCAGGATGAAGGTAGGCGATGGGGTATGCTGACAACAAACAGCTCTGAGTCATTCAATGGCTTGTTGAAATCTGCACGGGGACTACCCGTCACCGCAAGGTGAGAATGACATTTAAGCGAGGTTGTGGAGCGGTTCGTCGAGAGATCAAAAGAGGCCAAAGCACACGACGGAAGGTCTAAGATAGATGCCAAAACCGTTAAAAACTGCTCGAGTACCACAAATATAAGGCTCGAAACATGACGGGATGGAGTACAACCCCGCAGAGCGCATATTTGAACTCACAACAAGTGTGCACCAAGGTAAAGGAGGTAACGTTCACACAATTTGTCGATTCCAAGAACATGCACGTACGCGGCAAGTGGCAATCATATCACGCCATGTTCTCGTATGCCTTCAAGTGTTTTATCACAATGGGAAAGAACGCCTCCCTCGTACATGGCCGAGGAATATACGGTTGAAAATTATGCAAGAATGTATCTTTGGAAGGTTCTACCCACTTGGTAGTGAGAGTTATTGGCCACCAGATCCATTTTCAATGGTTGCAAATAAAGCATTTATCCGTAAATTCAGAAAGAATGCATACTCGCGTATTCATAATGAAATGGATGTTCCACCGGGGAGATACACTCAAAAATGCTCATTTTGCAATTATGTTGGTCATGATAAGCGCAAGTGTCCCTTACGGCATGGTGGTCAAACTACATCTCGTGGTGGAAGTACCTCTCATAGTGGAGGAAACTTTAGTGGTGGAAGTACCTCTGCTGGTGGTGGCACGTCTCGCGGTGGTGGCGGAAGATCAACTCGAAGGGCATTAATTAGTATGTTAAGTATTTTCATCTACTCAAGAATGTTGTGATTTTAGTTTTAAGTTTAATATATCATTATGCTCTTATTAATGAATTAGTATGTTAAGTATTTTCATCTACTCAAGGTTATGAATGATGCAATTTAATTTTTTTTTTTTTTGTATGAACGCTGCCATTTTGACTAACTTTTGATTAATTATTAATGAACAAGTTTAAGTATTCGTAAAGAACTTCAAGCTAATGTCACCGAGCCTTGAACGAAAATGACGTTCGAGCACTTTTCAACCTCTAAAACGGCCATCCGAACTTTTGTGTATCCTTGATGTGTTGATCCTACCTAATTAATCACACAAAAATAAGTAGGGTTCTATATAAAATATTGAAGTTTCGGGGTCCCGGCTTTGATTAATCTATGATCAAAGTACGTTAAAAAGTGTAACGAAGAAGGGTTAACCAAAGAGCGGAAAAAAAAAAAGTTATTTAGCTATAGCGCTTAACGGGACCGTCTCCGTTAACTACTTTAGCGCGATAAAATTACTTGCGCTAAAGGTATTTTCGTAACATTTTTTTTTGTTGGGTATTTTGGTTGAAACTGTTTTTTTTTGGGCATTTTGGTTTCGGACCCTAAGCGAGATGCGGTCCACATTTACTTAGACTAGCTACTAGCTTAACTGCGCTAAAGGTATTTTCGTAACATTTTTTTTTATTGGGGTATTTTAGTTGAAACTGTTTTTTTTGGGGCATTTTAGTTTCGGACCCTAAGAGAGATGCGGTCCAAATTTACTTAGACTAGCTACTAGCTTAGAACTACAAACTTAGTTGCCTTCAAGCTGGCTCTGAAAAAGACTTCTTGAACTATAATAATTTGCAGATAACATCTGGGAACTATAATATTTGCAGGTCTTACTCTTACATGTTATACACTAATTATAAACTTTAATTATTTGATGATAGCATTTGTATAGTAAACGGATCAATATATCATTCGGGAATTTAAATGTGTTCTTAAAGTTTTTGGCCGACGTGCACACAAGTTCTTGACCTAATCAGTCTATACAATTATTATATTGGCTTAAAAGGAAATAAAAATTTGAAAACAAATATACATCTTACCCTACATCCAGACTATCAAATTGAAAATCTTATAGTGCGAGATTTTTTTTTTATTTTTTCTTTCTAAAATTGTTGTCTGATCTGTCCGCATCATGCAATCTTGTCTAGACCTACTCCATCTATATTCTGGCACGTCTGCCTCATTAATTTATTTAGAGACGGAGCTAGAATTTAAAGTTTATGGGTCGAGATTGGATTGGGCTCTTCTCGGTTCCTTATCTCTTCATTTTCTCCAAGTTCTACATTAAATTAGAGGCACATGACATGAATTAAAATTAATGACTAAAATTTAATTGACTAAAACAAGACTCTCTAACCATGATTTATATAATTACTAATTTATCCATAAATATATTAAAATATATTCTCTCTCTTCCTATTTTAATATTCCATTTTTTTCAATTATGACAATTCTTTAATAATGATATTTTTCGGAATATAGACAACTCTTTAAGAAATATACAATTATCAATTGAGTAATGGGGTCTATATTATGTGAATTATTAAGCATCATAATTGAAAAAAATGGAAAATATCACCAATTGGATAATGTGGTCTATTTCTGCGTAGAGAAAAAAATTAATAGGGAAAAAAATTAAGTGGGAAAAATAATCGGTAAAGAAGAAAAGATATTTTACTGCGTAGGAAAAGTAAAATAGGAAGAAAGAGAAAACAATTTTAATATATTTATGGATAAGTTATTAATTATGCAAATCATGGTTAGAGCCTTGCTTTAGTCAATCAAATCTTAGCCATTAATTCTAACTTATGTCATGTGTCTCTAATTTAAAATAGAACTGAAGGAAAATGGAAAGGAGAGAAATGGAGAGAAGTCCAATCCGCCAAGATTCTAGTCCCTTAAAATTACTGAGTTTTAAATTAGTTATTTATACGTATTCAATAAACTTTTAACACTAATATATGATTCGTACCAAAATTAGTGGGTTATGCTGAATCGGTAATCAAAGTACTAGCTTCGCCCCTGCATCTATCACATGCTGATAACATTAATCATCTCAAGAATTTATTTTGGAGCTCAACTTGTCTCATTTTTCCTAAAAAAGATTTTCAATGGTACTTGCAGGGCCCATGTCGGAAGTAGTGGCGTTGTCTAATTTCAGGTTAAAGAGCAATTACTCCGATTTTTTAATCTATAAATGATGATGTGACCGGTTTGGTCTCTTGCGAAGACAACTTTCGTCGAGCATCGTGTGACTTTTTATCTTTTCTTTGTGCCATGGGCAAAAATCATCCACCGTATTTCCTTGATAGTTTTGTACTAATATTTAATCAAAATTCATTAAACAATGAATTATTGGTTTTAAGTCATTTTTGACGATTTAATCAACAGTTTAAAGCACTTTTCTTAGTGAGAGGCGGCTGCGGACAAATATTTTCTAATCTTAAGTTGCTATATTCTTTTAGGAACAAAAGCAATTTGTACATCACCAATTTGTACCGGAAGGAAATGAAAATACTAAAAATAATAATTTAGGCACAAGAAAGCATTTTAACAATTGCTATATAGAAGAAATTTGTTAAATTAGAAAGAAGAAAAAGGGATAAGAGTCTTTAATCAATAACTCATAAGCTCATAAACTCATGGTTATCAGTTTGTTGAGAGTATATTTAGGTTAATAATTATTCGAATTAGTGTGAGCAACTTATCTAATATTATCTACAAGATTAAATTAAGTTGTTAGATCAATTCCCGAGTTTAGCAGAGTTTGTTAGATTTACTTGTATTTAGTTAAGTAACAATTATCATTGAATAAAGTCATTCAAATTGACTTTCATTCCCATCAATCTCTTTATATAACACCTTTATTTATAGTACTACAAATTATACTAAAAATTAAAAAAATTATTTCAATATGATTATGACACATCAAATCTAACTAGATATGAATTAAATAAATTAGCAAATATCAAATCCTAAACTATTTAAGTTTTCTACCCTTGGTTTAATCCGTACATAATCTGCCTTAAATCAGATCTTCAAATTTGACCATGTATAACATCTTCTTCAACTTTGTGAACAACTTCAATTTAGTGGCTTTGTTAAAACTTCAACAACTTGTTCTTTAGTCTTGCAATAATTACTAATTATCTTCTTGTCTTAAACAAAGTCCAGGATGAATTGAAATTTGATGTATATGTGTTCGCTATGACCAGGAAAACCGAGTTCTTTGTTAACTTTACTGCGGACTTGCGATCACAAAATACTTTTGTAGGATTATCTTGCTCGTGTTGAAAAAATTCAAGCATCTTCTTAACCATAGAGTAGTGCTACTTGTTGCAGTCGTGTATTCTGCTTCAGCTGTTGAAAAAGTAATAACCTGTTATTTTTCTTGAAGACCAAGAAATTAAAATACACAAGTCCCCAAATAGAATGCATAGTCAGACGCATTTTTGTGTATCATATCACCAGCCCAATCACAATAAGTGGATCCAACAAGGCTACTATCATTAGTCTTTGAATCAAATATACCATCAAAGTGCTTACCTCGATAGCATCTCAGAATGCTCTTAGTTGCTTACACGTGGAATTGACGCGGAGACTCCATAGTATGTTAATTAATTGAACTCCATAAGTATTATTGTCAAGCCCCAAATTCGACTCTAGATGTAACAGACATCCGATGTTATGAACGACACCGGAAGCACCTTATTGTAATCAATAAACACCTAACCCTTTATGTTAAACAACTATCTTAATAAATATAAAACAAGTCATTTATAATTGAATGAAAGCATAATCATTCTTAGAGATAATTTCAGCCGAAGTCAAATAAAAATACTTAGTTGTAAAACATGGCAAAATGCCTTAACGATTCATACGAGACTCTAACACACTACCCACAATCTCACAACTATATATGGAGCTTCTAAGAATAATAAATAAATGTCTCACTCATCGGGACACAGCCTGGAAAACTGAAATAAGTAATGATAGAATGGTGCCCCACGAACAATCATGTGGGGTCACCGAATAGTCTCGAAAGCAACAAGTTCTTTTAAGTCGTAGGCGTATCACGAACCTGCTCCTCAATGTTACCTAATACACCATCAAAAGAACAGTGGTATGCACAGTACTCATTACTCAGTGAGTGTCTCCGGGACAATAGTTAATATAACAAAATAGTATAATAAGGATGGTAAGACAGTGTTAATAAAAGCAGTTTGAAATTCGGAGATAAAATAAATCATCAAACTTAGTAACACCATTAATGGAAACAGTTAAAGGAGAAATAAATCAATTTCAACTTATTATGTCATTTATCACCTTTAAGTCTTTCAATCATGAACTCAAGATCATCAACAAGTCACTTACAGGCAACTAAAGAATAACACATGCCAATACAGGCCCAAATCAATATAACGAAG
Organism: Lycium ferocissimum; assembly: GCF_029784015.1. Lineage (NCBI taxonomy): Eukaryota > Viridiplantae > Streptophyta > Magnoliopsida > Solanales > Solanaceae > Lycium > Lycium ferocissimum. The sequence continues at coordinate 36,442,134 of NC_081343.1, forward strand.
GGACGACTATATAAGGTTCCCTAAACTGTATAGAAGCACCACATTTGGGTTTTTCACCTCGATGACTATCCTTCCTCCCGAATAGCTAGACAAAACCACATTGGGGTTATGAACCCTCAATGGCTATCCTTCCTCCTGAATAGCTAGGCAAAATCACATCGGGGCTATTGACCCTCGATGACTACTCTTCCTTCTGAATGGCTAGGCAAACCCCACTAGGATCCATAGTGACTATTGACACCTAATTTTTGACCTCCCATAATTTTTTTTAATTACCCAGAGTTCTTGAATATTAAACAGAGTTAAATATGTATTTTCAGAAGTCAAAATGATTTTATAAAATTATTTTACCAATCTTGTTTGATAAAATAGTTTCTATAATATTATAAATCATTTGGAAGTTAATTTACATATTTTTTTCAATTATAATACTTTTGCTAAATTTAACCAAGAGAAAAAATAATTTACCACAATTATTCACTTAATTGTCTAAGTTGTTAAAATGTCAATGTGCAAGGTATTTTACTCTGTTTAATGCAAGGAATCTGGTTAATTAAATAAATTAACCATTTTTACCCCTCAATTCTTTTTTAATCAATTTATTAGAATTTTGTCATAATTAATTGAGTATTTAATTATGATTAATTCTGAAAATTGCCCATTAAATGGCTGTAATTGAAATAATCAGTTAATAGCCCAATCATGGCCCAATGAAAAGTCAATTAGCCTTTTAGATTGTTGTTTATGACTTTGCATGAGAAGGCCAAACTCATTGGTCTCACTAATCAAGGTAATTTTTTGCAAAGTCACTTTAAAATGGCTAATTTGGACCAATTGAGGCTATAATTGAAATGGTCGGGTCTTAAGACTAAGTCAATCAAAGGATATATTTGCAAAAAATTAATTTTTTGTTTATGTAATTAATCTTTTAAGCACGATTAAGAGTCTAACTAATTAGTCTTTGCCTAATTTTGGTTATCTATTAAAACGAGTATCAAGACCCAACACATATATACACATATACACGGATATACATGTGATATACATGTATATCACGTGTATATATGAATATGCATAAAAGATCCCCCTTTATTTATTTTTAAATTCTAGACCGAGTCCAGCCCAATGCAAGGCCAGACCCGGCCCATCGGCTCATTAAAGGAAGGGGTAATACCCTTTCCTCTTCATTTCTCAAACCAAACAAACCTTAGAAGGTTCTAAGGGTTTCTCTCGAGAAACCCTAATGCGCTTCCTCCTTTACCTCTCTCCTCGTCATCTCGCTATTTTTGGCAAAGTTTCAGAGGTGTAAGGCTTTTAGCAGGCCTGGTATGGACGATTTGAGGCAAGCATTAATTGCTTGGCCTCCTCTATCCTTCATTGCAACTAAAAAAGGTATTTCCTTGACTTGTTTTGATTTCTTTCTTGCTTTTCTGTGTTCAAACAGTCAATTATTGTTAATCTTTAATGGTTCTTGTTTGTTTCTGATTTTGAATAACGCGTTCTTATTGGTTCTTGAAGAATTTTGGGATTGAGTTTTGTTGGTCAAAATTGGAGATGTTCTATTTGACTTGATCCTAGCCCTAAAATGCTATATGTGAGGAGGAAATCCCAGGTTTGGGATTTATCCCACATCGATACACCTAGGGCTTGGGGATTTTGGGAGTTTCTATAAAAAGGACCCTAAGTTACATTGTTGGACACACTTGGACACTGAAAATTATCAGATAGTTTATTACACTCAAAATACCTAAGTTTTCTGAGCAATTTGCTTTTAAACTTTAAGGGTTTGAGTTAGCTTTAAAATTTAAAAGCTTTGTTTTTGTGTGTGGGTTCTGTGGTTTGTGCATTCGGGGTTTTGAGGAGCAAACGAGGTTTCCAAGTTCGAGTCTCGATCAAAGGATGCGCACAAGACATATAATTCTCTTGCCCTCATTAATTTCTTGACCTTTTTATGTTTATGTGTAAGCTATGTGTTAGTTATGTGTGGTTTAGTGTAGTTTTGGTTAAGTCTGTTTCATATGTTGTTGAAGTTAAATAGACTGATTAGATTAGTTGTTATGTAAATATAATTTAGGTGTCTTTAGCTTTAAAACTTGTTTGCAAAGTGTGTATTTAGTTTAACTCCTACCTATTACTTTCTTAAGTACATGATGTAAACCTGTTTATAATCCTGTTAATTCAGTTCTTGTGGAATGAAATTCTACACCATGGTTAAAGGAGATAATGACATTCTTTTTTAAAAAGAGACTAAACATGTTAAGTGTTCAAGCCCTTTTGATTTTATGTTATCTATCCTGTTAAGCTAGTCATGTTCAAAAGTGTTTAAATACCACTTGTTCAGTCCGAATCTCATCAGAATAGGATCTAATAAGGACCATTATTATGCTCATTTTTGTCTCCATGTTTCTTTAGCAGAATGGTAGTAATCTCTGCTTGTTCTCTAAAACTTGGGTTTGTTGGTTGACTTCTACAACATCTGTTAAGCATTATGTCCAGTTCTGACCTAGGAGTCTGCTAGTCATGCTAATATAGTTGAAATTTGGTTATGATTGGTTATCCTGTGGATTATCTATGGAAAATCTAGACCAATGGGGTTGAACTTGATCAATATGATTACATACACCTAAGGTTGGTTTTAATTGCCTAAGATATGTCTATACATGTTTTAGCTAAGTATGGAGTTCCTTGTGACCTATGTGTGCTTAATGCCTTAGAATGATTTCTCTGTAGTGTGTGCTAGAGTCAAGTGTCGGTCTAAAGAAGTGTTATTGAGGGTTAATGGAACCTTTGTGCTTATTGGACCTGAAACTATAACTGTTAAAGCTAGAGATAATACTTACTTGACTTAAGGGCGGAATTAGACCCTCTATATGCTTTCAAACTATGAAGCTGGTACTACTTGGTGCGTTGTTGGTTTTAATATTACATGTCACGACCCAACCCCCATGACCGGCACCATCTAAATCCTAACGGGCGAACCAACATACATACCACCTAATCCATTCAATACGGTTTTTATATAAATCAAGCTAAACAATTATTACTCATTTAACAACAAAAGAACAAGTAAATCATGTCATAAATACTGTAGTAAGTGTGGAAGTTCTAACTATTACAATTCCCAAAATCCAAAAGTCATCGTACAGGACTCTAAGCCAAAACATGTCTAAGAACTGAAATCTGCTTAATAAATATCCATAATGTCCAGAATAAGAAAAAACATCTTAAGTAGAAGATCTCCGGGGGGACTGGCATGAGAAGAAGCTCACTCCAAAATCTGTCAGCAATTATCCTCCACGCTAGATGTGAAGACGAGTAGCGGTCACTATATCAAAATCTGCACTCAAAGAATGCAGCAAGGTAGTATCAATACAAATACTATGTACCGGTAAGTATCATAGGCCGACTAAGATTAGTATCATGCATATCTTATGGAATCAATAAAATAAATAAGCCAGTCCATCATACACTAATATCAATGCATCATAACAAGTCAACCACGGACAATCACAACAAATCACCAAATCGCCAAGAATCACAAACACGTTAAACACAACGGAGATAAATTTACCACTATAACCCCACTCGTTGTACACTCATGCTATCTGATGTCATAGCTTAGTAGTCATGGCCTGTAGGGGACCCATGGTGTCCATGTACCACTCGTTCCGGAGCACTCCTCGGACCCGAGAATAACCTCCGCTCCGGAACGAACCTTGGACGCGGGATATAACAATAAACCTCTCATTTTCGGAACTATCCTCGAACCATGAGCCCATAATCTAGGCCACATGTGTGCCTTGTCATACCTTTTACAGAACAGTGTTTCTTACCTTCTCAGTATCCATATTCACCTTATCATTTCATGTCACAATACCCTCGAGAAGACTATATTAACTTCTCATCACAATACAACCACTGCAGATTAAATCACATAGAAATAATGGCATGAAGCCTACACAACATTCAATCACAAACACAGAGGAGCTTAACCACACAATATCATGTAATGAATACTAGACATGCTTTCTTCTAATGAAATCACAAATATACATTCAACTAACCAAAGTCTAACTCAAGTAAACCGTAACCTACCTCAAAGTAGAGCTGGAACAATGTCTGTCACTCTGCTATAGCCTTTCCTTTCCTCAAGGCCTCAATACGTTCGCGGTCTAAAAATAGAAGGCTTAATGAGACACATTGCTCAAATTGCAAATACCAAGGCAAGAATTACCCTTCCCTCTCCCCATTCTAAGGGGGGATGATTTTCTAGGTGATAAACAACCTATCAAAGCTCCTAACATTTATACATCATCAATTCATACCACATTCTATCAAACATTCCCATTACAACCAGTTTTTCATAGCAAAGACACCATTTTATAGAACCCTAAGTCTCCAATCAATTAGTTTATGTCTCTAAATGTTCAATTTATGACAAATAGCAACTAACCAACGCATTTAGATGATAAATATGTGATAATAACCCTAACCCATCAGTTTAGAAGCTTTATTAACATGCTAGGGTTTTTATTTCAATTTCACCATTAAAGACCCATGAAGATGATTACAATAATAAAGGGGAAAGGAATGATAGAATGAAAAATAATGGAACTTACCTCTCAAGGTTGTCTTGCCCTAGCTTGAAAATTCTCTCTAAGTATTTGTTGGGAAGTGTGTTGGGGTGTTATGAATGAGAAAATAAAACTAAGGCATTTAAAACCCGGCTACTACCTTCTGTCGATCGTTGCGGCGGTCGCTCCGCCGCTGCAGCGGTCCGGTTATAGCTGTCCCCAACTTTCCCACCTAACCGCTATGGCGGTCGGTTCACCTCTATAGCGGTACCGCCATAGCGGTCCACCTTCCGCCACAGCGGCCACCAAAGAAATGGATGGCCGCTTGCAGCGGTCGAGGTACCGCTATAGCGGTACCACCGCAGCGGTAATCCCACCGCTGCAGCGGTCCATTTTGGGCAGTGAGGTCGGTTTTCTGTCCAATTTTTCCCCCTATCACCCTAAATTTCATCCAAGGCCTCAAAACACAATACAAAACATGCACACATACAAAAAGATGCCCTACGAATCCACCCGCGGCCTCGAAATTCCCAATGGAGTCCTAAATTTCCATAATGACCGGAAGAGTCGTTACACCAGATACCAATTAAGACACCGTTCATCCCCAAATGGACAAGGATGAGAATTTAGGGAGGAGTTACCTGACTCGGCGAAAAGCTGAGGGTATTTGCTGCGCATATCCGACTCTGTTTCCCAAGTAGCTTCTTCCACTGGTCGATTCTTCCATTGAACTTTCACAGAAGCTATTTCCTTGGACCTCAACTTGTGACCATCCCTGTCTAAGATAGCAATGGGCTCTTCCTCGTACGACAAATTTTCATCTAACAAAACTGAATCCCAACAGATGATATAGGAACTATCGCCATGGTACCTCTTCAACATCGACACATGGAACACTGGGTGAACGCCTGATAAACCCGGAGGTAAAGGCAACTTGTAAGCCACCTCCCTCACACGTTGAGAATCTCAAATGGACCAATGAACCTTGGGTTAAGCTTGCCCTTCTTTCCAAACCTCATTACACCCTTCATGGGTGAGACCTTCAATAACACTTGCTCTCCTTCCTCGAACTCTAGATCTCGGACCTTGCGGTCCGCATACTCTTTCTGCCTATTCTGCGCTGCCAATAGCTTGGCTTGAATCACTTTCACCTTCGCTAGGGACTCTCCCAGAAGATTAGTGCCCCAAGGCCTCACCTCAAACGCATCGAACCATCCAATAGAAGACTACACCTCCTCCCATACAACGCTTCAAATGGAGCCATATCAATGCTCGAGTGATAGCTATTATTGTAAACAAATTCGGCTAAAGGCAAGAACTGATCCCAACGCTCGCCGAAATCTATCACACACGCACGAAGCATATCCTCCAGACCCTGAATAGTCCGCTCAGACTGCCCGTCAGTCTGAGGATGGAAGGTTGTGCTAAGATCTAACCTCGTACCCAACTCCTCATGCAAACACTTCCAAAACCTGGATGTGAACTCAGTACCCACGTCGGACACGATGGAGATAGGAACCCCGTGGAGTCTAAATACCTCCCAAATGTAAAGTTTAGCCAACTTCTCTCCGCATCATAAGTTATCTTCACCGGCATAAAGTGAGAGACTTGATCAACCTATCAACAATAACCCGGATAGAGTCAAACTTCCCTAGTGTCGTCGGAAGACCCACTACGAAATTCATGGCTATTCTTTCCTACTTCCATTCGGGAATGGGCATTCTCTGCAATGTACCCCCAGGTTTCTGATGTTCATACTTCACCTGTTGGAAATTTAAGCACTGCATAACGAACTCTACAATATCTCGCTTCATCCTAGTCCACCAGTAATGTTGCCTCAAATCACGATATATCTTAGTGACACCAGGGTGGATAGAATACCTCGAACTATGAGCCTCTGTCAGAATGGTCTTAATCAACTCACCCACACGTGGCACACACACTCGGTCTTTGATTCACAAAGATGCCCTCCTTATCAATCACGACCTCCTTGGCCTCACCACGCAACACCTTATCTCGTATTTTACATAGCTTAGCATCCTCGAACTGCTTAGCCTTAATCTGCTCTAAAAATGATGACCGAGCCTCAACACAAGCCAACACCTTTCCTATGTTAGAGATATCCAGTCTCATAAAACTATTAGCCCGAATCTGCACCTCTCTAGCCAGCGGACGCTCTGAAGAAATTAAACAAGCCAGACTTCCCATACTAGCCGACTTCTGGCTCAATGCATCGGCTACCACATTAGCCTTACCAGGGTGATACAAGATGGTGATGTCATTGTCCTTCGCGGTTCCCCATCCACCCCATTTGTTTAGAGTTCGGATCTTTACGAGTGAACACATGCCGCAAACTCGTGATGGTCTCATACACTTCACAATGGACACCATACAAGTAGTGCCTCTAGATTTTTAACGCAAATACCACCGCTGCCAACTCTAGATCATGAGTAGGATAATTCTTCTCATGCACCTTCAACTGCCGAGAAGCATAAGCAATCACCTTCTTTTCCTGCAGCAAAACAACATCCAAACCAGAATGTGAAGTATCACAATAAATAACAAAATCCTTGCCCTCAACGGGCAATGCCAGAATCGGTGCGGTAGTCAACAATGTTTTGAGCTTTTGAAAGCTCTCCTCACACTCATCGAACCACTGAAACGGTACCTCCTTCTGAGTTAACCGGGTCATATGAGAAGCAATAGAAGCAAACCCTTTCACAAACCGACGATAATAGCTAGCCAGACCCACAAAACTACGAATCTCGATCACTGATGTGGGCCTTGCCCATTCCTTGACTGCCTGAATTTTCTGAGAATCCACCATAATACCCTCTTTTGAAATAACATGCCCCAAAAAAGACACAGAAGACAACCAGAATTCACACTTGGAGAATTTAGCATACAATTCCTTTTCCCGCAATACTCCAAGAGCAATTCTCAAATGTTTCTCATGCTCTTCCTTACTCTTAGAGTACACCAGGATATCATCAATGAACACTATAACGAATGAGTTTCGGTAGGGCTTGAACACACTGTTCATCAAATCCATGTACGCAGCTGGGGCATTTGTAAGCCCAAAAGACATAACCAAGAATTCATAGTGCCCATACCTGGTCCGAAAAGCAGTTTTAGGAACATCCTCCCCCCGAATCTTTAACTGATGGTACCCTGACCTTAGGTCAATTTTCGAGAACACCGAAGCTCCCTGTAACTGATAAAACAAGTCATCAATACGGGGGATGGGATACTTATTTCGGACAGTTACCTTATGCAGCTGTTGGTAATTAATACACATACGCATAGACCCATCCTTCTTCTTAACAAATAACACAGGAGCACCCCACAGAGAGGCACTCGGGCGAATAAACCTCTTACTCAGAAGATCTTGCAACTGTTCCTTCAGTTCCCTGAGTTCTGCTGGTGCCATCCTATAAGGTGTAATAGAGATAGGACGATTCCCTGGGTCTAAGTTAATCCTAAAGTCAATATCACGGTCCGGTAGCATACCGGGCAAGTCAGCGGGGAACACATCCGCAAACTCGCGTACCACTGGAACCGAATCAAGGGATGGAGTATCTGCACTGGTATCACGAATATGTGCCAGATAAGCTAAACAACCCTTCTCTACTAGCTTCCTAGCACGAGCAAAGGATATCACTTTCTTAGGGAGGGGATTAAGGTTACCCTTCCACTCGAGTCTAGGTGCCCCGGGCATGGCTAGTGTAACAATTTTAGAATGGCAATCGAGTATAGCATAATGCGGGGATAACCACTCATACCCAAAATAACATCGAAATCTACCATGTCAAAAATCATCAAATCTGCCCAAGTACTATACCCCATAAAAGAAATTGCACACGCAGGGTAGACGCTATCCACTACTACAGAATTCCCAACAAGAGTAGACACAAAAATAGGAGTATCAAGAGTATCACACATCATATCCAGACCCACAACAGAATAGGTAGATACATAGGAAAAGGTAAAACCAGGATCAAACAAAACAGAGGTCATACGGTCATAAATAGAGATAGTACCTGTGATAACCGCATCGGATACCTCAGCCTCGGATCTACCTGGAAAAGCGTACAGATGACCGCAGCCTCCTGTCGCCTGCGTACCACCGCGATTACCATTACCAGTATGAGCCCCGCCCTTGTCGGGCTGCTGTCCGCCTCTACCTGCCTGAGGACCGCCTCGGTTAGGCTGAGCACCACCCCTACCCGCGGTGTGGCCGCCCCGACCTATCGGTGCGCGATCCTTACCCCCCCGATCTGGTGCATATGGAGCTCGGGGAGCCTGATACTGAGTCCCCTGCCCACTCTATCTAAGTCTGGAGCAATATCTCTTAATATGCCCTATCTCACCACACTCGAAGCAAGCACGGTCCAGCGTAGGCTACTGAACAGAAGATGATGAAGTAGTATAGCCTCCCTGCTGACCGGAAGCCTGATAATTTACCCCTGATGGGCCCCCAGCTGACACCTGCATCGCGGACTGAACCGGACGCCCCGAATAAATCTATGAACTCTGACCCCTCGAGAGAGAGTTGCTGAACATCCTACCCCTATGGGCCTTCTTCTTTACATGCTTTGCCTGACTTTCCTGTCTGATACCCTCAACCGTACGGACGTGCTCCACTACCTTCTGAAATAAAGCCCCAGTGGCTACAAGCTGAAGAGCTGATAACTGAAGCCCAGTGTTCAACTCCTTCACAAATTGCCGTATCCTCTCCCTCTCAGTGGGTAGAAACTGAATAGCATATCGGGATAGGGAGTGGAAACGGGACTCATACAGCAACCGACGAGTTCCCCTGATCGATAGTAGCAAACTCATCCTTCCTTCGGTCCCTCAGAGTACGTGGAACGTACTTGTCCAAAAGCACAGAGTAAAATTGGACCCACGTCAACGGAGGAGACCTAGCTGGCCTACACTCCACATAAGTGTCACGACCCAACCCCGTAGGCCGTGGCTAGTGCCCGAGCTGGACACTCGTATACATATCTGTTAGATATAGTTAACCCGAAATTAAACACAATATGGAAGCTTGCAAAGACAAGACGTCATCTCAGAACGTCACATTAATATATGTAGGTAACCTGTCTCCTGAGGAGTCACAACTAATCAAAAGATAACATAGTACACGAGCCGACAAGGCTGCCATAACGTATGGGAACGTCCCAAAATATATATACACAAGCCGACAAGGCTGCCACTACGTACGGGAACATCCCAAAATAAGTCATATTGACACAGCTGAACAACATCTATATACAACCCACACATATGTCTACAGACCTCTAAGAGTATCAACAGTGTCATATGATGGGACAAGGCCCAGCCGTACCCCTGGATAAACATATATATACATCAAAAGATCTGTACCAAAAGTCTAGGCTCCGGAATAATGGAGCACTCCAAGACAGTTGAGTAGAGTCCTAAGTTGGAGGATCACCAAATCGAGGATCTGTACCTGCGGGCATGAAACGCAGCCCCCCGAAGAAAGGGGGTCAGTACGAGATATGTATTGAGTATATAAAGCTTGAAATACAATAAGGAAGATCATAACTGATGTAGAGATTCCAGGAGACAAGTATGATAATCAAGAAATCACTGTACCTGTGCCTTATGACATAAAATCATGCATAACTATATCATATACCATATTCGGCCCATTATGGACTTGGTGAATAAGTCGTATACATGTATACCATGCCCGGCCTATCATGGGACTCGGTGCCATCATCACATCATCATATCATCATATATCATCATATCATCATATATCATCATATATATATACCATACCCGGCCCTCTAGTGAGGGACTCGGTGAACAATGCGAAAACTGTGCACGAATACATACCCGGCCCACCAGGGGACTCGGTGAAAGATATAATAACAATATGCACGAGCAGAGTAGTGAGCAACCACATGCAAACTAAATCATCATCTGAGACTCAATAGAATAAGTAGAATAAACTAACACTCGGGTATCAAAGGCGATAGTCATGTTAAGTACCCTTTGAATGTCACTATGGACTATATCAAATAGAGCCTCAGGAACCATAGACACGTATCCAGATAACATGAAATAGCTTATGGAAGTCAAGGACATTAGCCATCCTAGTGTCTCTAAGAATAGGAGCTTATACATTCGTCATTTGTTCGTTTCATATAAATCATGCCAAAAGAAAGAAAGGATAGCTTTATACCTTTAGCGCTTATCTGTGACACAATACGTATAAGCTGCCCGAAGTGTCTCAACCTATATTAAGACGTTAAGAACTATGGTTAAGCTACAGAAAGGTTCAAAACGTATTCCAACGTTAGTAGCTCACTTCTAGAAAATTAGACGGCATTTCCCCTATATTCAAGCCGACTATAACACAACCAAATCAACATCCATAACCACACGTTCAAGTACTATATCAAGACTAACAAGATCCGAGAATACTCCGAACAGCCCGCATAACATTCCAATCAGCCCACACATTACAACATTCGATAATTATCTACATACGATTACGACATATTCATGTTATTCTTAATAATCTATAGCCATAACACTTCATCGAAACGACCTTATAACAGCCCAACCATTATAACAACACAATGTATAATCTTAACTATACTTAATCTTCCAATTCAACAAGAATAACAACATGCCCAAAACAGCCCCTAATCACAACATAAAAAGATGCCCGATAATCTTACGAACATCTACGAATACACCAAGCAAACCATATACGCTTCTTATACGTTTTCTCATACACTCCTTTCATCTAAATTCGTGAATCATACCAGCAAACACACGACAACAACATCAATCATTCGTACACAATCAATTATTCAACAAGTTCTTAAAACAGCCCACAAAACAAATACAACTTCAACTTTAACCATTTAATTCCTTCACTCTCATCATATAATCCATGACAACAACAACCACAATGCTAATTAAAAGTAATTCACCATTTCTAATTAGGACAGCCCCCTACACGGCCCAACAACACCTCAACATTAACATACACAATTCCTTATATTCAATTCACATTTACCAAATTATAGAAAGTCCAAATCACCTCTAAAACATGTAGAAGAGAATTAAATCTTACCTTAACAAGCTTAACTCCTCAACGTTGCTGAAATTGTGGATTAAAATGACAAGTATTCTTGCTGCCCCCAATAATCAAACTCACGTTGCTATTGATCCTTCAAATGGTTGGAATACCTTGGAAAATAAATTTTGGCTATCAAGTTCACAATTTAATTCAAGAGCAGCCATGGTCGTGAGCTGCCATGGCCATGAGCTCTTCTCTCTAATCCAATTTTTGTTGAAGATGAAATGTAAGTGAATGACTAAGTAATTAGTCATCATCCAAGGTTATATATGCTGCCCCTAGAAGTGACACGTGCCCTACTCATAGCATGGGCCAATCAGATTTGGCCATGCTATAGTGGGGTCCACTTAACCCACTAATGACTTGATTAATAATAATTAGTCTCTAATCCCCACTTAATAAACTAATCATGGTTAATTAATCCCTAATCTCCACTAATATTTCTATACCAATTAAAATTTATAACCAATTCGTGCATTAACTAAAATCGGGAATTAAAAGTCCTTATTTCATATCCCAAAATAATCTTGTCCTTGAACTTATCTCGATTAGCTTAAAAATATTCCAACGTACAAAAATACGGGATATAACAATAAGCCCTCCACCAAAGCTTGTCATCACCAAAGAACTGGAACGTCACAAACTCTACCCCGTACTTATCCACGGCTCCATCTTATGGAGCCGCTCATGATAGTCGATAATGAACTCATATGCGTTCTCCGACTCAGTATCATAAAACACAGGAGCCTTCATTTTTGTGAACCTCCAAAACAGATCGTGCTCCTCTCCAGTCATCACTAGCCTTGCATCAGGCCTCGAGAAGGCCTCAAAACCCGGAACCTCATCCAAGCGAAATGCCACAGCTGCTGCATGCTGAACCCCCGGAGCCTGTGCTCTGTCCAGCTCTGGAGCTGCTACCCTTGCCCCCTACTTGTTGCCCCCTACTTGTTGGACCCACTGGTATAGCTCCGGTATGTGCTAACCCACGCAAATGATTCGATGCACTTGTGCCATCGCGTACGGCACACCCCCCGAGCACTGCAGCTCCCGGTGGAACCGGTGCATCGTTCCGGGTCGGGCGGTGCGGTCGTAACTCCCACTGCCTCATTAAGGACTACTGGAGGCACGGGGTCAACCACTGGGACGCCACCCCCAGCTGGGGCCTCCCCTCTGCCAGCTCCTCTGCCTCCACCTCTTCCTCTAGCCGCAGCCAGGCGTGTTCTCGCCATCTGCGAGAGAATAAAGGATAGTCAGATACCAATTTGAATCAGCAAATAGCAATTGGAATCAAGTAGCATGAAAGAAGAAAGAAAAGGGAGTTTTCATAGCGTCCGGCAGACTCTTGAAGATAAGTGCAGACGTTTCCATACCGATCTACAAGACTCTGCTAGACATGTCCTGGTATGCTGAGATCGACGAACCTAAAGCTCTGATACCAACTTTGTTACGACCCAACCCGTCATGACCGGCACCCATCTAAATCCTAACGGGCGAACCAATATACATACCACCTAATCCATTCAATACGATTTTTATATAAATCAAGCTAAACAATTATTACTCATTTAACAACAAAAGAATAAGTAAATCATGTCATAAATACTGTAGTAAGTGCGGAAGTTCTAACTATTACAATCCCCAAAATCTGAAAGTCATCGTACAAGACTCTAAGCCAAAACATGTATAAGAACTAAAATCTGCCTAATAAATACCCATAATATCCAGAATAAGAAAAGACATCTTAAGTAGAAGATCTCCGGGCGGCCTGGCATGAGAAGAAGCTCACCCCAAAATCTGTCAGCAATTATCCTCCACGCTAGATGTGAGGACGAGTAGCGTCTCTATATCAAAATACGCACTCAAAGAATGCGACAAGGTAGTATCGGTACAAACACTATGTACTGGTAAGCATCATAGGCCGACTAAAGATTAGTATCATGCATATCTTATGGAATCAATAAAATAAACAAACCGGTCAATCATACACGAATATCAATGCATCGCGAACAAGTCAACCACGGAACAATCACAACAAATCACCAAATCGCCAAGAATCACAAACACGTCAAACATAACGGAGATAAATTTACCACTATAACCCCACTCGCTGTACACACATGTTATCTGATGTTATAGCTCAGTAGTCATGGCCTGCAGGAGACCCATAGTGTCCATGTACCACTCGTTCCGAAGCACTCCTCGGACCCGAGCATAACCTCCGCTCCGGAACGAACCTCGGACGCGGGATATAATAACAAACCTCTCATTTTCGGAACTATCCTCGGACCACAAGCCCATAATCTAGGCCACATGTGTGCCTTGTCAAACCTTTTACAGAACAGTGTTTCTTACCTTCTCAGTATCCATATTCACCTTATCATTTCATGTCACAATACCCTCAAGAAGACTATATTAACTTCTCATCACAATACAACCACTGCAGATTAAATCACATAGAAATAATGGCATGAAGCCTACACACACATTCAATCACAAACACATAGGAGCTTAACCACAATATCATGTAATGAATACTAGACATGCTTTCTCTAAATGAAATCACAAATATACATTCAACTAACCAAAGTCTAACAAGTAATGCGTAACCTACCTCAAAGTAGAATGGAACAATAATGTACTTTCTGCTTTATAACCTTTCCTTTCCTCGAGGCCTCGATACATTCGCGGTCTAAAAATAGAAGGCTTAATGAGACACGTTGCTCAAATTGCAAATACCAAGGCAAGAATTACCGCTTCCCTCTCCCCATTCTAAGGAGGGATGATTTTCTAGGTGATTAACAACCTATCAAAGCTCCTATCAAAACATTCATGCATCATCAATTCATACCACATTCTATCAAACATTGCCATTACAACCAGTTTTCCATGGCAAAGACACCATTTTTATAAAATCCTAGGTCTCCAATCACTTAGTTTATGTCTCTAAATGTTCAATTTATGACAAATAGCAAATAACCAACGCATTTAGATTTGAAGACTCTTCTACTGCTTATGTATTGTTTTCCATTCTGTGACATGATTTGATACTACTTATGTATTATTATTTAGACTTTTAGTATTTGGATTTAGATGCTCTTATATGACCCGACCAGATACTGAGGTGGATTTCATTTACTTTCGCACTTGTTAATATTATATTATATTATATTATATTATATTTGTGAGACTTACGTTATTTTACTTTCTTCCGCTATTTTCTATTATTTGTGAATGTTGAGTTAAGGGTTCATCTACCGAGGTGGGAAGGATAGGTGCCCACACGATTCAGTGAAATTGGGTCGTGACACCAGTATTCTATGCCCCTGCGAAGTTCCTACCGCAGGCTCGTTATCGCGCAGACGGGAATTCCTTCGCATCAGCGAGGATGATGTGTCATTAATGAATCCGCATTTGCGGATTTTTCTCCTGAGATGCGGTATCGCGTAGGAAGACACGAGTTCAGCGTAAGAAAGATCGCTGATATCAGGAACCTTATATTCACTATTTCGAACCCGCTTCTTCGAGGCACTAAAATTAAAAACCTAGAGAGTTCTAAGGGCAATTTGGGGAGCTTTTGGCTTGATTCTTCACTGGGTAAGCCTCTTTTACTCTATTTGTGTTTATTTATGGTCTAAGTATAGACTCTATGGTGGAATTAAGGGATTAGTTGGGGAAGATGGGGTTGTAAATCCTAGTGTTGATTTTATGAATCTTGTGCTATAAAAATGGGTTTTGTTGGAAAATCTGATGAAATCTAGTCTAGGAAAAATTGGGATATCTAGATATTAAGTTGAATCTTCTTTAATTCATGGAATTTGATTGTGGAAAAGTCCAGATTTTTCTCTAAATTGTGTGTTTTCTATTAATGATGCGATTGGTGATAAATTGAGGTAAAGTAGTGATTTGGGGGATGGTATTGGACTTCGTAAGGGTTGGGTGAACTATTTTTAACTTGAAATTCCAAATTTTCCCTTGAGGGCCTGGGTTTCTCTTTTAAGCTTGTTTTTCAATTCAAATAAGTTTATGGTAATACGTGTATCATTAGTCTTAGTTGCTAATGTAGATTATCTTGTTGATTAGATTTCGATATTTAGGATGCTCTTCATAATGGGAAGACTCATGTTGGATAGTTCGTGGCACCTGCTTGGCGCTGAGGTAGGTTATGGTTTACCTTTCTTAGACTTTGACTAGCGAATCGCATGTGTTATGTAGTTATTGCCAGGGAAAGCATGATAGGCCTTCGGGCATGGTTGTGGTGTTAAATCCACTGATTTAGTGTGACTTCTGATTATTTGGGCTTGCCACCGTACTTTATGCAATTATTGACATGTGTTGTACTCGATTACGTGATTGTGGTTATGGAGGTTGTGCCAGTTCTATTTGTTGTGTTGAGTATCTAATACATTTCCATGATAACTTCGATAATTTATGCAAGGATTGAATTGTCATTATAGAGTCTATAAATTTCATATCATATTTATTTGTTTTGATTGCATGTGACTTCCTCATTCTTGCATTCATACATGATGAAAAAGTTATGGAAACGGATTCGAAATGGAAAGAAAGAGAAAGATGAAAGTAACATGATATTGCTATAGTCTGAGGTTTGTACTAGATATAGTGGCAGAGTCACGGTCCGAGGTCTGTTCCGGGGTGGCTAGTACATTGACGCCGCGGGTCCCTCATGGGTCATGATTATTGAAGCGACAAGTGCCTATAACATGTGTGTACTAGTTTGAGATATTGGCCATTGCATTACATTCCATCTGTATTGTGCTTCTTATCATTGCATTGCATATTACTTTATTGATTTCTTGTTGGTGATTCATTTGAGTTGTGCCTGTTGTTGAGCGATTCTTAGAGACTTGGCAGATTTGTGGATTAGAAGCTTAACCTAGGCTATGACGGTGAATATCGAGACATATTGTGCCTGTAGATTGTCCTATCTGTTCTACTCGTGGATTTTTTATTTTATTTCATATGTGTTAATTAATCTTAGTAGGCCTATGATGCTTACCAGGATCCATGTCACAGCCTCGCGAGTGATCCCGAGGACTTCATACTGGAGATTTCAAGGTGAGCCTCACCAGATCGGCAATCCTGGATCCCCTCCTTTATTTACCTGTCTACTTTGATTTCATAGACAAACTATATTGATGTATTTTTTAGACTTAGTATTCTTTAGAGTTGTTTATGATAGTTGCTCTTGTACTGCGTTTTAGACCAGATCTGTTGGGGTTATGTCTTTTATTTCTGCACTTAAGTATTATGTATGGTTAAAGACTCTTCATTGTTGGTATTTACGATTTCTACCTGCTTCTTATATTGATAAAGTGTTGATTAAAGGGATGGTCCGCCCACCAGGGGAGTTAGTGTGGGTGCCATCATGACTCGTGATTTGGGTCGTGACAATAAATACATTAAAATAATTAATACTTATCTTCTGCTGTCTTTTAACAATTAATCTTGCCTTAAAATGATTTATTTTCTCCAGTCGGTTTGTGTTTGGTCTTGTATATACTCACTTGATTACAATTAACTTTTTGGAAGGCGGTAAAGTAATCAATTTGTATGAGTTATTTTTCTCAATTACATGAGTTCCTTCATTCTTATTTATGTTTAGATTTTAACAGCTTCTTCAAAAGTAATTGGATCATAAGATGCAAATAGTGCAAAATTCACAATATCTTCGTCAGATGAATCTTATCATTATCAATAACATAATCTTGCAAGAGGGCTAGTAACAAGTGATGTTTTTGTGGACGACTGGATATCTTTGTTTGAACAGGATGCGTTTCTTGTTTCTCTTAATGTATCACGACCCAATTTCAATAAGTCATGCATTCCCACTTCGGTATGCGAATCCTTATTCCAACAATCATAAAACCATAAATAATAAATAAATAGGCGGAAGAAGATAGAATAACGTAAGTCTCACGATAATTAATATAAGAAAATGAAATAAGAGAAATACACCCTAGCATCTGGTCTGGCCATACAAGAGCAACTAACTAAATACTACAAGTCTGAATGATAGCAATGCATCAATAGTCTCAAAATCATGTCTCTGGAATGGAAATAAAGACATAATAAAGGAAGTTTCTTCGGGATAGCGGACGTCCTCGTGCTCACTCTAAAAGACTCGAATCAGCAAATCTCGAAGCTTAGCCACGAGGAGTGGAAGTCGATCCCTCCTAGTACTGTGCATTCATAAAAAAATGCAGCAAATGCAATCAGTACAAACAACAAGTACTGGTAGGTAACATAGGACGACAAAGAATAGCTAACGCATATAAGACAACAAAGCAAGATAAACACAAAAACCAACAAGTACAAGTCAACACCTATGTTATAACATTTAAACCCAACTGTGCCAAGTCTCAGTATAATCAATCCAAATATCACAGAAAGTCATCACCTATGTTATAGCATCTAAGCCCAATTGTGCCAAGTCTCAGTATAATTAATCTGAACCGGTACATCACAATAGTATCATAATAAGTCGTCAGAAATTAAAGGTACAATGCAATGCAATAATGTATGTAGGATGAATGCAATGCATATGCACCATACACATGTACTCCGACGATGGAAAATCACATCTTGGCAGTACATCCCACGGGGGACCCGCGAAGTCCATGTACCACTCTCACGATTCCTGCAAAGACCTCGGGCATCGAACACTCAATCCTTCCCGACAAGAAACCTCGGGAAACGTACACTCAGTCAGCTCGGATAAATGCTCTCGGATCACGGACTTTCATCTTCCTTTTACGCTTTCCGGCAGTAACCTCAGAGTCTACACTCTCTCACTTCCATCATCAGTTCTAAAACCATGCAGCATCAATGAATCATGAAAATGAGTATGAATACGATGAAATGTAATATCAATGTACCAATTCAATCCAAACAGTACCACCCAGGGCGCAGAAGTAGTATCTATAATAAGGTTATACAATAAGCCACAATGAAATCACAATCCCTTTTCAATACCGAATCAAGTAAAGTACTGCAATATCATAGGCATGATATAACACTAGTCACAATTTACCAATGTCTCAACGTGGCCACGAGGCAATAAGTAAATAGAACAAGATAAGTAAATCAACACAACGGGGAGGCTAGCCCCCAAATCATACAACAAGGCCCAACCTAAGAAAATATCTAACCCAAATTTGCACCCGAAGGTTTACATGCAATCTCCGATAATATCATCTAAACATACGAAGTCTCACCATAAAGTAAACCATAACTTACCGAGAGAGCCAAACAAAGAAGGTCTCTAAATCAAACCTTAGTCTTCCCCTTCCGTTGAGCCTCGACATAATGAAAGTCTAAACATATCCGAGTCATGAAATTAGAATCAAGAAGAATATTGTTCAAACCCTACTTTTATTCAAGACCCAAATTCCCAACCTATGGAATGAGTTTTACCGAAGGACGAAATTAGGAATCTATAGGCCTCAACATGAAATTAAAGTTCTAGGTGATCAATTCCCATCAATGATATGCTAGAAGAACTAACAAATACTGAAATTCGGGTTCTAGGCAAACCCCCCAAATTTGGGTATGAACCCTAACTTCCAATTCCACAAATTGGCCACTAATTAGGAAGGAATCATGCAATAATAGATTCTAATCATCAGTTCCATGCTTAATGAAGCTAACCTAATAAAAAAATCAAGATTTAATAGTCTAAAATGAACAACCCATTGAACTCTCTTTTAACCCTCAAGCTCTTAATGAAACTGGCATGATGATGGATTCCTAAGGTGATAATGTAATCATGGAATGGAAAGGAAGGTGAAGGGACTTACCACAATGAATTTACCCCCAAGAATTGCCTTGAAATGCTCCCAATAATTCAGTTTTTCGGAATAGTAATGAATGAGGAGCTTAGGGCTTTTAACACTCATTTAATGAATCTATGTTCCCGATACTGCTTTTGCGACAACGAGACCGCTGCGGCGAGACTGCTGTAGCGCCCCTAAAACTGCTGCGATGGTCAACCAAAGAATGCACTAGGCTACTTTTATGGCATGGCCACTGCTATAGCTATGCCGCCATTGCGGTTCTGGTGCTCGCTGTAGACACCAAAAAATCCCCAACTTTCATAATCTCAACCCAAAATCCCAACTATCACCCGAGGCCATCTGCTCACATACCATATATGCAGACACACATAAAAACACGCTATAAACGAACTCGTGGCCTAGGAATTCCCAACGAACGTCTCGTTGACCGAGTCAAACCCCGATACCTCAAAACTAACTTCCCAACCCAAGTCCCAAAATGCTTCCGAGCGCATTAGGAACCAAACCAAATATACACACACGTTCTAAAAGACTATATGAACCTCTCAAAATTGACGGATTCCCAAAAAAGGTCCGTTTACCCAAAGTCAACTTTTATGTCAACTCTTTTCTGCTTTAACCCTAAATTTCCCAAAAAGTCACCCAAATCATATCCAAATATCTCAGAAAGCATGTCAACGTCCCCTCGGGTCAAATGTGAGCTAAACCAGCTCGGGGAAGGGTCAAAAGTATCGAAAAATTATAACGACTAAACGGGTCATTACATCAGATACTGATTAAATCATCGCTCGTCCTCGGGCGACGAAGAGAAAGGAATGGAAAATTTCCTGAATCGGCAAAGATATGAGGATATCGGCTATGCATATTAGACTCAGTCTCCCAAGTTGCCTCCTCAACAAGACGATGTTTCCATTACACCTTCACAGAAGCTATTTCCTTAAACCTCAACTTTTGAGCCTGCCTATCCAAAATCGCAGTAGAATCCTCCTCATAAGACAAATTCTCATCAAGAAATAATGAGTCCTAACGAACAATATAAATACTATCGGCATGATATTTCTTCATTATAGACACATAAAAAACTGGATGAACGGCTACCAAGCCAGGTGGCAAGGCTAACTCATAAGCAATATTGCCCACACAGTCAAGGATCTCAAATGCCCTAATATACGTCGGACTCAACTTACCTCTCTTTCCAAATATCATAACATCTTTCATGGGTGAAATCTTCAATAGAACCTGATCACCAATGGCGAACTCTAAATCTCGGACCTTCCGGTTCGCATACATCTTCTGTCGACTCTGAGCTACCAAAAGCTTGGCCTGAATGACCCTCACCTTCTCAAGAGACTCTCTCAATAAATCTGTACCCTAAGGTCGAACCTCAAATGCATCAAACCACCCAATCGGAGATCTATATCTCCTACCATACAAATCCTCAAAAGGAGCCATGTCGATTCTCGAGTGATAACTGTTATTGTATGCAAACTCCACCAACGGCAAGTACTGATCCTAATGTCCACCAAAGTCTATAACGCAAGCCCTCAACGTATCCTCGAGCACCTGAATGGCCCGATCGGACTGTCCATCGGTCTGGGGGTAGAAAGCTGTACTAAGATCCACTGGATACCCAACTCATCATGAAAAGCTCTCTAAAAATCGAAAGTGAAGATAGTACTTACGATTAGATATGATAGAACTGGGAACCCCATGTAACCTCATAATATCACAGATGTACAACTTGGCTAATTTCTTCGCAGAATAAGAAACCTGAACTGGAATGAAATGAGCGGACTTAGTCAACAGATCAACTATCACCCAAATCGAATCATACTTACCCAAGGTCTTCGGAAGACCCACAACGAAATCTATGGCAATCCTTTCCCACTTTCACTCGGGAATGGGCATCCTCTGAAGTATACCACCTGTTACTGGTGCTCATACTTAACTTGCTGATAATTTTCGTACTTAGCTACATAATTGGCTATATCCCTCTTCATACGACGCCACTAGTAATGCTGCCTCAAGTCCCGATACATCTTAGTCTCTCTCGCATGAATGGAATATCGAGAGCTATGGGCCTCAGTCAAAATTAAATAAATCAAGTCACTAACATGAGGAACGCACACGCGCCCCTTAATCCTCAAATTACACTCAGAATCAATCATGGCCTACTTGGCCTCACCCATCTGAACCCTATCTCAAATTTTGCTCAACTGAAATCTTCAAACTGATGAGTCCTGATCTGATATAATAAGCATGATATCTCCTCCACACAAGCTAGAACTCTTACTGGGGCTGAATTATCAAGACGAATGAAACTTTTGGCTAGAGTCTGAACCTCACCTTGGCTAACGGATACTCGAAAACAACCAAACGGGTTGAACTCCCCATACTCATGGCCTTGTAACTCAAGGCATCAGCAATAACATTGGCTTTCCTTGGATGATAAAAAATAAAGGTGTCATAGTCCTTCAAGAGCTTCATCCATCGGCGCTGCCTGGAATTAAGATCTCTCTGGGTAAACACGTGATAAAAGCTACGGTGATCGGTGAAAATCTCACAATGAATACCATAAACGTAATATCTCCAGATCTTCAAAGCGAAGACCATTGCTAACAACTCCAAATCATGGGTAGGGTAATTCTTCTCATGGATCTTTAACTGACGGGAAGCATAGGCTATGACTCTACCCTCCTGCATCAACAGCGCACCCAAACCCACACGGGATGCATCACAATAGACTGAAAAGTCGTTATCCTCAACGGGTAATGCTAGGATCAGGCTGAAGTCAAAAGAGTCTTGAGCTTTTGAAAGCTCTCCTCACAATCATTGGACAACTAGAGAGGAGCATCCTTCTGAGTCAATCTAGTCAATGATAAAGCAACAGAAGCAAAACTCTTCACAAATCAGTGATAGTAACTAGCCAGCCCCAATCCCTCACAGCCTCAATCTTCTGAGGATCAACTGATCCCGTCCTTAGACATAACGTGGCCTAAGAATGCCACAGACTCCAACCAAAACTCATACTTTGAAAATATAACAAACAAACTATTCTTCTTTAACAACCCAAGTACAATGCAAAGATGGATCTCATATGTAGAGTGCGAAGATGGCTCTCATACTCCTCTCTATGCTTAGAATACACCAAGATATTAATAATAAACACAATCACAAAAGAGTCAACGAATGGCCTAAAGATGCCATTCATCAAAGTCATGAATGCCGCTGGGGAATTGGTAAGCCCAAATGATAATGTAACGACCCTTCCGGTCATTATAGGTAATTAGGACTCCGTTGAGAATTCCGAGGCCGTGGGTGGATTCTTAAGGCGTCTTTTTGTATGTGTGCATGTTTTGTATTGTGTTTTTGAGGCCTTGGATGAAATGCGGGGTGATAGGCAGAAAAACTGGACAAAATCGAGCTCATTTCCCAAAATGAACCGCTGTGGCGGTGGAAGTACCGCTATGACGGTACCGCTGCCAGCGGCTATCCATTTCCTTGGTGGCCACTGTAGCGAGCAATGTACCACTATGGGGGGCATCGTTTATATGGTGGATGGACCACCATAGCGATCCGAGGTTTCATGGTGGCCGTATGGCGGTACGCTGCGGCGCGACGACCACCGGGCTGCGGTCGACGTAAAACAATAGCCCGAATTTCATATACTCAGTTTTATTTTCTCTTCTCACAAAACACCAACACACTTCCCAACAAGAACCAATAGAGAATTCTCAAGCTAGGCCAAGATAACCTTGAGTGGTAAGTTCCATTGCTTTTCATTCTATCATTCCCTTCCCCTTCATTATTGTAATCTTTTTCATGGGTCTTTAATGGTGAAAAGTGAAGTAAAACCCTAGAATGTCAATAAACCTTCTAAACTTGATGGGTTGGGGTTATTATCGCTTATTTATCATTTAAATGGATTGATTAGTTGTTATTTGTCATAAATTGAACTTTTAGAATCATACACTAAGTGATTTGAGACTTAGGGTTCTATAAAAATGGTGTCTTTGCCATAGAAAACTGTTTGTAATGGGAATGTATAAATTGATGGTAAATAAATACTAGGGGCCTTAATAGGTTGTATATCACCTAGAAAATCATCCGCCCTTAGAATGGGGGAAGGGAAGGGTATTCTTTCTTTGGTGTTTATAAATTGAGCAATGTGACTCATTGAGCCTTCTATTTTTAGACCATGAACGTATTGAGGCTTTGAGGAAAGGAAATGCGTGTGAGTAACTCCGTGTGTTCCGGCCTCTACTTTGAGGTAGGTTACGGTTTTACTTAAGTAGACTTTTGGTTAGTTGATTGTATGTTTGGTGATCTCCTTAGGAGAAAACGTGCCTAGTTTTCATGCATGGTATTGTGTGGTTAAATTTCTACGTGAATGTGATTGATTGATTGTGTATGCTCCGTGCT
The DNA here is from genome assembly GCF_029784015.1 of Lycium ferocissimum. NCBI lineage: Eukaryota > Viridiplantae > Streptophyta > Magnoliopsida > Solanales > Solanaceae > Lycium > Lycium ferocissimum. The sequence goes on from NC_081343.1 coordinate 36,466,070, forward strand.
ATTATTCCTGTGTGATTAAATCTACAATGAATGTGTTGTGATGAGAAGCTAATATAATCTTCTTAAGGGTATTGTGACATGAAATGATAAGTTGATTGTTGATATTGGAAAGGTTAGAAACACTGTTCTGTAAGAGGTATGGAAAGGAACTCATGTGACCTAGATTATGGGCTCGTGATTAGAGGATTATTTCAAAAATGAGAGGTACTTTGATATGTCCTGCGACCGAGGTTTGTTCCGGAGCAGAGGTTTGTGGTCGAGTCCGAGGAGTGGATCCAGAATGGGTGGTACATGGACACCATGGATCCCTGCAGGTCATGGCCACTAATCTAAGACATCAGCTAGCACGTATGTACAACGAGTGAGGTTATTGTGGTAAATTTATTTCCGTT
>NC_081343.1:36466561-36508389 GCF_029784015.1 Lycium ferocissimum
ATTTTGTCGTTTTACAAAAACTTCAAAATGAAAATACCTTGTTCTTCATCTCCAAAATTCTCTATAGGCTCGGTTAATTCAACTTTCATGTCATCAACCAAGCACAATGTTGAAAAAATGGTTAGAATGAGGTCCAATGCGCTCAAGTTCCAAAATTGCATGAATTTTGACATCCTCACCCCCAAAAGTATGGATACAAAGGAAATTACGCTCAAGTAACGATCCAATGTATTTCATGATTTTACAACTAAGAATGAGTTTACGCTAATTAGATAATGATCTCTAAAATCTAATCAAAAGTCTCTCGACCAAATCAATGAATTTCACTCTAAGCTTTCTCAAGTCTTAGAGTATGATATTAAGCACAATCAATATAATCTCAAGTAACTTTCCTATATCTAGCTCAAGTTATTAGATGGGTTTTAAAGCCCCAAATTCTTGTTAATTAATCTTTCCCAACCTCAATCTTCCTCTCTCGAGCTCAAATTGAAGTAAATGAGCGGGTCTTAGGGTTAGCTAATCTCTTAAGAAATATTGAAGAACAAGATTAATTAAAACAACAAAGACCCACTTCAATAGAGATAAAAATCATTCAATACATAAGCAAAACAAGAGTTTCATCCAAACTTTAATCATAGAATATTTCCATAAACAAGATTCAAGTAATGGAATGGAGTACTACACACTTAGATATTCAATACACAACAAGGAATTGAAGAAATGAGTAAAAGAGTAAGAAATTTCTCATCTAAGTCTTCAAATCTTCTCTTCCAAAGTGTGAGTTTATGAACCCTAGTCTCCAAAACTTGTGTTGAAAATGGCCAAAGATGACAATATTTTCTCTCGTATCTTCCTTTTATAGTCCCACAATTTTCCCAATCAAAATTAGAACAAAATAGCCACTGATTTTCAGAATTACAGACCTGTCCCCTTTTTGCAAATTTAGCCATTTTTTTAGTTTTCTTCAATTTGACCTCTTTTTGACTTGGTTTATTTTCCGATCACTTCTAAATCATATAAACCTGTAAAATAGGAGTAAATGACATTAAATGCATTATTTTCTCAATCAAACATTGCAAAAGTCTAAGCTTAAAGAAGAAATAACTTGGTAAAATATTAACTTATCAGCGCCCCTCGATCTGAAACCACTATAACCCCCAAACTGTCGCTGCCTCTTCTTACTAACCCCTCCAAATGCGTGGGCCTTAGCTGCCTTGACTAAAGAAGCATGCTGAACAATGGACTGGAAGGAAGCACCCATAGCCTCAAGCTGAAGGCACGGTATCAGAATAACATTAGAGAGCCCACCAACAAATCGTCTAATCTTGTTGGGCTCAGTAGGAATCAGGGGTACTAAATAACGGGCCAAATACAATTAGCGGGTCACATAAGCATCAATGGACAATCCGCTCTACTGCAAGTGGAGGAACTCATCTCTACGTGCCTCTCTCAAAGCTCAGGGCACATACTTCTCAAAGAAGGCCCGATAAAACTGTTTCTAAGTAAGTGGAGGAGAACCCCTAGTCTACAAGAAATGTAGTACCTCTACTAGGTCTTCGCGTCTCCGCAAAACTGGTATGATACATAAACGACCCCGTGGGTCTTAACAATTCCCATCCGGTGCAACAACTCATGCATGGCCAACATAAACTCATATGCATCCTCTCCAGAAGTACCAGCAAATTTCGATGGCTCCATCTTCCGGAATATCACTACTAGCTCCTGATCAGTCAAGGTTATAACAGGGCCTGCTATGGGTCTAAGATCATCTCCTGGGGCCGGCATTGCATGCATACGTGGAGCTACAGCTGCAACAGGATGTGCTGTATGGGTCTGACTCTGCACGGGGGTCTACGGCCCACCTCTTATCTGTGATCCTCCACTCGGAGAAGTAATACTAGCGGCAGCCTGCTGGGCATCTAAGTGAAGTAAAACACGAGCCATAGTATCCTGCATCACCTGCTCTGAAGTGGCCTGGGGGTGTGCCTGTGCTGGAGCCACATCATCCCCGATAGCCTAGTCTCAAAATTGCTGGACCTCAGGCTGCGGGAGACTCTGAGATCTCTCACACCGGCCTTACTATCGTAAAAGCTCCCCGCCCCAGGCCGGGCGCCCCGCTTCTTCTAGCTCGACCGCGTCCTCTAGCTGTCACTCATCCCCTGGTGCCACCCGTAGCAGCGGGCTCCAACACCTAGTCTAGAGCTATCGTGGCTCGAGTCCTCACCATCTGTGAGAGAAGAAATAAGAATCAGACACCAATTCGATTGGTCCAGATACCAATTAGAATAAAGTAGCACTAAAGAATAAAAGAAAGTGAAGCTTCCTAAATGTCGTATAGCCTCTCGCAGATAAGTATGGAGCTCATCGTACTAATCCACGAGACTCTACTAGACATGCTCTTGTATTATAGACCGGGAAATCTAGGGCTCTGATAAAAACTTGTCATGACCCAATTTTACTAAGTCGTGCAGCACATACCTTTTCACCTCGGTAAGCGAACCCTTATTCAGACAATCATAAAAACATAAATAATAAATTAATACGCAGAAAAAGATAGAATAGCGTAAGTCTCACGATAATTAATATAAGAAAATATGGAAATAATAGAAATACACCCCAGCATCTGGTCTAGTCATACAAGAGCAACTAACTAAATACTACAAGTTTGAATGATAGCAATACATCAATAGTCTCAAAATCATGTCTTAGGAATGGAAATAAAGACATAATAAAGGAAGAGTGTTCGGGATAGCGGACGTCCTCGTGCTCACCCTGAAAGACTTGAATCAGCAAATCTCGAAGCTCGGCCATGAGGAGTAGAAGTCGATCCTGCGGTACTCTCGCATTCATGTTAACGCAAAGAATGCGGCAGGGCGAGTCGGTAAAACAACAAGTACTGGTAGGTATCATAGGCCGACTAAGACTAGCTAACACATATAAGACATTAAAGCAAGAGAAACACATAAACCAACAAGTACAAGTCAACACCTATGTTATAACATCTAAACCCAACTGTGCCAAGTCTCATTATAATCAATCCAAATAACACAGAAAGTCATCACCTATGTTATAGCATCTAAGCCCAATTGTGCCAAGTCTCAGTATAATCAATTCGAACCGGTACATTAAAATAGTATCACAACAAGTCATCAGATTCAAATGTACAATGCAATGCAATAATATACGTAGGATGGATACAATGCATATGCATCATACACATATACTCCGACGATGGAACATCACATCTGGGCAAAAGACAACCTATGGGGAACCCGCAAAGTCCATGTACCATTCTCATGATCCCGACAAAGACCTCGAGAATCGGACATTCAATCGTTCCCGGTAAAAAACCTCAGGCAACGTACAGTTCGTCCGCTCCGGTAAATAACCTCAGATCACGAACTTTTATCTTTCTTTTATGCTGTCCGGCAGAAACCTCGGAGGCTACACTCCCTCACTTCCATCATCAGTACCAAAACCATGCAGTATCAATGAATCATGAAAATGAGTATGAATACGATGCAATGTAATATCAATGTATCAATTCAATCCAAACAGTACCACCCATGGCGCAGAAGTAGTATCTATAATAAGGTTATACAATAAGCCACAATGAAATCACAATCCCTTCTCAATACCGAATCAAGTAAAGTACTGCAATATCATAGGCATGATATAACACTAGTCACAATTTACCAATGTCTCAACGTGGCCACGAGGCAATAAGTAAATAGAATAAGATAAGTAAATCAACACAACGGGGAGGCTAGTCCCCAAATCATACAACAAGGCCCAACCTAAGACAATATCCAACCCAACTTCGCACCTGTCGGTTTACATGCATTCTCCGACAATATCATCTAAACATATCAAGTCTCACTATAAGGTAAACCATAACCTACCGAGAGAGCCGAACAGCAAGGTCTCTAAATCAAACCTTAGTCTTTCCCGCCCGTTGAGCCTCGAGATAATGAAAGTCTAAACATATCCAAATCATGAAATTAGAATCAAGAAGAACATCGTTCAAATCCTACTTCTATTCAAGAACCAAATTCCCAACCTATGGAATGGGTTCTATGAGCTAGAAGGAAGAAATTAGGAATCTATAGGCCTCAACACGAAATTAAAGTTCTAGGTTATCAATTCCCATCAATAATAAGGTAGGAGAACTAACAAATTACTCAAATTCGGATTCTAGGCAAAACCCCCCAAATTTGGGTATGAACCCTAACTTCCAATTCCACAAATTGACCACTAATTAGGAAGGAATCATGCATTAATAGATTCGAATCATCAGTTCCATGCTTAATAAAGCTAACTCAATCAATGAATCAAGATTTAATAGTCTAAAATAAAGAACCCATTAAACCCTCTTTTAATCCTCAAGCTCTTATTGAAACTAGCATGATGATAGATTCCTAAGGTGATAATGTAATCATGAAATGGAAAGCAAGGTGAAGGGACTTACCACAATGGATTCCCCCTATTGACACCTAATTTTTTTACCTCCCGAAGTTTATTTTAATCATTCAGAGTCCCTGGATTCCAGGCAGAGCAAAATACCTACATTTTTGAAAAAAAGTGATTTTTTATAAATATTATCCAGCTAACATTTTACCATTTAGAATGGTAAGATAATTTCTATAAATATTATAGATCAAATATAAATTAATTGTTACATTTACAAGTTCATTACAATTATTTACATAATTGATTTAAATGGCTAAAGTGATAAAATTGCAGGTATTTTACTCTTTTTAAAATCCAAGGAATTTGATTAACTAATAAATTAATCATTTTACTTCTCATCTAATTATATTATTTTTTGCATAAATAATTTATTTGTTATCATAAGGTAATTTTGAGGATAATTGATTTTAAAATGGCTATAATTGAAATAATCAATTAATAGCCCAATCACCAATCAATTTGAAATCATGTCTCGGATTGAGGCTATTTTTGCAAATTTCCTCGTTAATTTTCTTATGACTTCATTGGGTGGAATAATTGAGATTATTCAAGCAAATCGCTATTTTTATTTCTTTGAAATTAATATCAAAAGCAATTTGCGAAATTTACGTTAAGTTACCCGAATTCTTATGTGTGTATATATATATACCTATATACGTTGATATACACATGCATATATGTATATCAAACGTATATAGGTATATGCATATATAGCAGCCCATTTCTTATTTAAAAATAATTGGGCCAGGCCCACCTCACAAAACGCCGACCCGGCCCAGCGCGGGTATAACAAAGAGGGGGTATACCCCCTTCTTTCCTTATTATCACAACCAAATGCATTCTTTCTCTTCTCTCTCTCTCTCTCTACTTTCCTTTCTCGGGTTAACCCTAGCGCCGCAGCTCAGACCACGTGTCTCGCCATTAATGGCAACAACACAGAGGTATAAACCTCCTTGATCACCATTTTTGTGGGGGCAAGAATGTTACGCCTCATAGTTTGTACGTTGAGATTCGTTAGGTGTTAATTGTGTAATTGTGAATCTTTGGAGTACCTTAAGGATATATGAGATTATATGCGCCTACCTTATGATTATGAGGGTTTAAGTTCATATAACAAGCTAGGGAAGGAATGGAGGGCAAGTGGATTAAGGAAATTAAGTTTGTCGGAACTTTGGAGAAAAGATGGGGGACAATTTTGGCCCAACTTGAAGAAAGAATATCTTTTAGCATATGAGGAGTTTTGAGGTAAAGTAAAAGCTTAAATTGAAGTTTTGGAAGTCTAGTTTCCAACGCAACAAACCGCACATCAATCCGACATTGGAATCAAACGTTATGAGCATTTTAAGATAGAATGCCAGGGCAGAGAATAACCATGCGCGAACGCTCCTGGGAGTCGCGCGAACGCGCAGAGGAGCAGGCAGCAACTCAGTGCGAACGCGCCCCAAGGTGGCACGAACACGCTGAGCAAATTCTAGGTCAGTGTAACCCGACTCTAAAACATTATATAAAGGGGTTTACCCCCTTATTTCTCATCAAAACACCCACAAACCTCCTTTAAATATTCTGGAAATTTCCCCCAACTTCCAATCATCAATTTTTAACGCAAATTAAGTATAATCTCTAGATTTAGGTTCGGACAGCGTATAGTTGCGACTATAATATCTTATTGCGAGGGATCTTCGCTTGGATTCAAGGCAGATATTAAAGATATTATGGTCCTAGCAGGAGTAAGGTATGAAACTTCCCTTATTGATGTTGATTTAGGTTTATTTACAGAGGTAGAGCTATTAAATGATCGTATAATGAATTTGTTAGCTGAGAAATTGGATAAACATCATGCGGGATGTTTAATGGAATATTTTGGTATTAGTGATGATGTTATTGGCGTTAGTGTTGTTGTGTTTGTGTTTGTTATTGGTATTGTGATTTTTGGCTAGGAATATAAACAGGGGAGATGCTGCCCAAATTTTGGTAGATTCTAAAGAAGTCTAATTTAAAAACTTGAGATAGGAATATGTCAATAAGCCTAACTGTAGTATGAATTCTCTTAAATGTAGATTTACGAGCTTGGGAGGATAATTGTTAAGTAGTAGGAGATCAAATAAGTTTGTTAAGGCTATTCTTTCTTTTCATTAGCATGATTCCTACTATTGAGCAACCTTTGACTATTTGCGCCAAGATGTGCTATTCGTATAAGATTATTTCATATTGTTACCATAACCCTATTGTAGTAATCTCTCCGTGTAAGGACGGGTTGAGAATGTTGAGTTATATAGATGATAGAATGACAAAAGGAATAACTAGTGTACATGTTGTTTATAGGCTATTATGTTGCCTTTAAGTTATCATTATATGGTTGTATATTCCTGGCCTATGAGCCGTGTAGTTGTTGCCTGGCCTATGAGCCATGGAGTTGACTATACCTAACCTACGTGTCATGGAGTTGATTATACCTGACCTACGGGTCATGGAGTTGATTATACTTGACCTTCGGGTCATGGACTTGATTATACCTGGCTTATGAGTCATGGAGTTATCTATGCTTGACCCTCGGGTCATGGCGTTATATCTATAGAGTTATGTTATCTTACCTCAGATGAAAGGCAACCTAGGTAGAGTACCTCCAGATGCTATCTTGAAATATCCAGAGTATAGCTAGTTCCTTTATTTCAGCTGTTACCTTTCCTTACATATTCGGTACATTATTCGTACTGACGTCTTGTGTGGGGGCGCTGCATTCATGCTTGCAGGTACTGATCGACAGACTGATGGACGTCCCGAGTAGGCAGAATCGGATATCAATTGGTTGGTGAGCTCCTATTTTGCTCGGAGTTGCCTGGTCCTTGACGTTTCTCCTTTTGATTTTTGATTGTATGGTACAGTCACACATTTCCTAGAAGCTTGTAGACAGGTCCTATATATATAGTGTGTCTGTGTGATAGCCTTGTCGACTTGTATATGTATGTTTGGACACTGTTGGCTTTGTACGATCATAGCAGCCTCGTGGACTTGCTCAGTTGTATATATACACGTTTTGTGTATGCGTGCACAGTTCAGACGAGATAGTTAGTATATATATATATATATACATATATATCTAGATTGCGGTGTGTGGGGATTGTCTGTCTGCAGGTAGGCCTTACCGGTTTAACTTGGGGATTACTCCCCAAGAGTTCCAGATTTAGAGTGGTTCGCTCGGGCGTGGTTTGGCTTCGGGTGCCGATCATGTCACTCCGAAATTGGGGCATGACAAACTTGGTATCAGAGCATGTCTGTCCTAGGGAGTCTACAAGCCGTGTCTAGTAGAGTCTTGTTTATAGATGTGTTGTGCACCTCATCATAGAAACAGGAAGCTACAGGGCATTTAGGAATTGGTTACCCTTCTTCCAAATCTAAATCGTGCTGTAGAGCCAAGTCATAGGAGATTTGAGTTCAACTTATTCTTCCATATTTGTGCACAGCTTATCGATGACTAGTTGAAGGAAGTAGTAGGAGGTGATACGGTGGCGAGGGGAGTAGTAGGGGCACGCCCGAGTCGAGGCCCGGCCTGAGGGCCAGGATAAGACCCTATCCCAGCCATTATTGATGACTCCACCACTCGAGGAGCTCCCAAGGGAGATAGTACATCCAATACCCCCTCCCGCACCGACAAAGCAGGATTTCAGGAGAGCGGTGCACTTATTAACCCAGATTGTGATGACACAGAGACCACCGAGACAACTTACTGGAGCAGTGACCGCTGATGGGTCCCACAGTTCGAGGGTTCGTGATTTTTTAGCACTTGACCCTCCAGAGCATTCAGGGGTTAAGCGGAATGAGGATCCGTAGAGCTTCGTTGATAAGCTTATACGTATATTCAGGGTCATGCATGCTACCGAGACCGAGGCAGCAAAGTTAGCGGCTTTTAGGCTTCGTGATATAGCGGTCTTATGGTATGAGAGGTGAGAGCATGCCAGAGGTCCTGAGGCACCTCCCGCGCGTTGGTCTGAGTTTTCAGAGGCCTTTCTTGATCATTATTTACCATTGAAGGCACCGGAGTCGAGGTTAGATCAGTTCTTGACTATGCAGCAAGGTAGTTCCAGTGTCCGAGATTACTGCCTCTGATTTGATTCCTTCGCCAGATATGCTCCGTCCTTCTTTGATTCATCGAGGGCAATGATTCACAGGTTCATAGCCGGTTTGCAGCCCGACTATGTTGAGGCTTGGACCTCTGCGGCGGTTAGTGATAAAATGGACCTTACTCGTATCCAGGTCTTCGCACAGAATTGTGAGGATCGTAGAATTCAGTGGCGGGCGGCTGAGAGAATGGAAAGGGAGTATCATAAGAGGGCTAAGACCACTAGTCAGCGGGGTAAGAGTAGGGGGAGTTTCAGACCCTAGCACCAGGGTAGGCCATTTAGGCCGCCATCAGCTCAGACTCAGGGATACAAATCAGGGTATTATATTCCATCTAGGCCAGGTGAGAGCTCCCGTACATCAGGGTCACAACAGCAGAGGAGCTCAGGATGGAGCAGACCAGTGCCATAGGCATGCGATAATTGTGATAGAGGGCATCGCGAACGTTGTCAGTTTGGGTCGAATGCTTGCTTTAGTTGTGGTAGCCCATATCACTTTGTGCAAGACCATCTGCAGAAGGGACCAGGTGGTATGGCTCAGCCGATAGGCTCTATAGCAGGATCATCCACATCCGTGCGTCCCCACGGTGTGACCCTCAGTCTTCCGCCGGTAGAGGCAGAGGGAGGGGAGGAGCTTCTGGTGCAGGCGGTGCACAGAACCGCATTTATACTTTAGCAGGTCGTCTGGACTTGGAATCCTCACCAGAAGTTGTAACAGGTATGCTGACAGTCTGCTCATATAACGTTTAAGCGTTAATAGATCTGGGGTCCAATTTGTCCTATGTCACTCCACTTATCGCGGGAAAATTCGGTATAGCGCCAGAATTGTTAAATGAGCCATTTTCTCTGTCTACACCTATTGGTGAACCTGTTATTGCTAGAAAGATTTATCGTGGTTGTTCTGTAGTTGTTTGTGGTCGTCAAACGATAGCAGATCTCATAGCATTGCAGATGGTCGATTTTGACGTTATTATGGGAATGGATTAGTTAGCTTCTATTTATGCTAATGTGGGGTGTTGGACGAAGACTGTCACATTCCACGTCTCGAGAGAACCAGTTTTGGAATGGAAAGGTAATACGGCTTCACCGCGAGGTAGGTTTATTTCCTATCTCAAGGCGAAGAAAATGATTTCGAAGGGATGTATCTATCATATAGTTTGAGTCCAGATATACCAGTAAAACCACAAACTCTTCACCCATTCATAGTTAATGAGTTCCCGTGTGTGTTCCTGTGTCTCCCACCAGAGTGAGAAATTGACTTTGCTATAGATGTACTACCAGGTACTCAGTTGATATCCATCCCTCCTTACTGGATGGCCCCTGCTGAGTTGAAAAAGTTAAAGGAACAGTTGAAATCTATTGGAGAAGGGCTTTATCAGACCAAGTACGTCACCGTAGGGAGCCCCAGTATTGTTCGTAAGAAAGAAGGACGGTTTGCTACGGATGTGTATCGACTATAGGCAGTTGAATATGGTGACGATTAAGAATTAGTATCCACTTTCGAGGATAGATGATTTATTTGATCAACTGTAGGGTGCTCGATATTACTTGAGATCAGGTTATCACTAGGTCAAGATTAGAGGGAAGGACATTCCGTAGATAGCATTTAAGACTAGATATAGTCATTTCAAGTTCCTTGTTATGTCTTTCGAGTTGACTAATGCTCCAGTTGTATTCATGGACCTAATGAACCGTGTGTTTAGACCCTTCCTAGACCTGTTCGTGATTGTGTTTATAGATGACATTCTGGTTTATTCTCGATCGGAGACTAAGCGTGCAGATCATCTGTGTGCGGTACTCAGAGTCCTTCAAGACCAAAAGTTGTATACGAAATTCTCCTAATGCGAATTCTGGCTAAACTCCATGGCTTTCCTAGGCCATATTGATGAGGGCATCAAAGTGGATACTCGGAAGATAGAGGATGTGAAGACTTGGCCTCGACCTACGACGCTGATGGAGGTTCGTAGTTTTTTGAGTTTAGCAGGGTATTCCAAAAGATTTGTAGAAGGCCTATCTTCTCTTTCTGCCCTGTTGACGAAATTGACTCAGAAGGCAGCTAAGTTCCAATGGACAGATGATTGGGAGTAGAGTTTTCAAGAATTAAAGTATAGGTTGACTTCAGCACCAGTTCTAGCACTTCCAGAGGGATTCGAGGGCTATGTTGTCTATTGTGATACTTCATGTGTCGGATTGGGTTGTGTATTGATGCAGCACAACAAGGTGATTGCTCACGCTTCTAGACAAAATTTCGGGGAAGCACGAGAAGAACTATCTGACTCACGACCTAGAGTTAGCAGCCGTGATTCATGCACTTAAAATCTGGAGACATTACTTATATGGCGTTCACGTCGACATCTATACAGATCATCACAGTCTTCCACACATCTTCAAGCAGAAGGAGCTAAACTTGCAGCAAAGGCGGTGGTTAGAATTGCTGAAGGATTACGATGTTGATATTTTGTACCACACAGGGAAGCGAATGTGGTAGCAGATGCCCTCAGCCACAAATTTATAGATAGTTTAGCATACCTGCGGGCTGAAAAAAAGGAGCTAGCTCATGAGCTTCTTCGGCTAGCCAACTTGGGGGTCAGAGTAATAGATTCGGGAGATGCAGGAGTCACTATTCAGAATACGACCACATCATCCTTAGTGGCCGAGGTGAAAAGGCATCAGTATGAAGACCTTTCATTGACCCATTACAAGGATACAACTCCACAAAAGAAGAAATCACCATTCGGAATTACTGGAGATGGAGTCTTCCGATATCGAGGTAGGTTGTGTGTTCTCGATATTGCGGGGTTACGTCCAGGAAGGTGAGGCTAATCTGTCTCGCTTGCGTCGTCCATCCAGGGTCAACACCGATGGGATTTGGGTTTGGAAATGGTTTCACCCCTATATAAAGGGGTTCCCATTTTGCATTGAAAAGAAGAAAAGGAGAAAAAATCAGAAGATCTTACAAAAAATCGAATTTGTTTTCGTATTGTAAGCACTAAAAATACTTAGGGTTTTGTTTCTAAACAGGAAACCCTTACCATTTTTAGTGAGTTAAAATTTTCAAATATTATTTTGGTTTGTTATTGTGTGGTTCGTGTTTTGGGTTGAGTATTTTGGTTTTGGAGCATCCAAGTCTCATATCTTCTAGGCTGCACATCCACAAGGTAATACTCTTCTTATTTGTTTAATTTCAATTCTATTTCAGTTAGTTATTGGTTAGCCTACTATTTACTTGCTGATATGATTTGAGTATGTCATTAGGGGTTAGTTTAAGATTTGATATATGTGTCTAATATAAATCATGCCTTGTTTTATAAAGTATTAGCTAAGGGTAATAGATTTAGTTAAATAGTCTTAGACAAGCTTTATTTATTTAAGTAGCTATGTGCAATGTCTGAATGAATGAAAGTGTATGAGTTTATTAATCAGATTAAGTCCATTTGACTAGTTTAGGTGTGATTAAAACTCAAGAACTTCTGTACCACTTAACATAAGAATGAATGGTTAGAATAAGACTGCACCTTAAAGGGCTATTGTGTGAAGTTGTTGGTACATTTGAATTTGATTTATAAACCTGTTATGTTAGGTATAACTTTGAGTGAACTATCTTATAGAAAGATGAATTATGATTGGTTTGTTGCTTATAATTTTGGTCTGTTTGTTGAGGATGACTGTTTACTTTATGAATTCGATGTTATTTACTTTATTAGGGAAAAAACTGATTGTTTTTTTGGTATAGCTGAGTAACCTTACAATTTGAACCAGACTCTGTGAATTCTGCTTCCCTTTCGGAGGAAGAGGTCTTCCCAGTCAGTTGATAAGCTGTTATTGTTGAAATATGGGTAAAAATGAAGTTAGAACTCTTTGTTTTACCTTGTCTAAATGAAATACTGAGTCCAGAGTTTAAAAAAAAAATTGTTCATGATTTCTTTTCCTATTTGGTATTAAGCCTCTAAATGAGATCTTATCTATGTGTGTGAGTTTGTTGCTGCAATATGTGCAAGTGTGTATGATATTTATAATGATTAGTTTGGGTTGTTGGATACTACTTTGAAATAGGATGAACTTCATTTCAAAACAATGTGCTTTCAAAAAAAAAATCTGGATACTTGACCTGATATCAACAAGGTTATGTTGTTAATGTTTTAACTTTGAAAACTTGATGTTATACACTTAGTTTCTAGAAATGGGGTTGATTTTATTTGTTGATCCAATCTAAAAAATCGACTAAGACTCTTTTATTTTTTTGGGGGTCAGTTTAGTATATTAAAAGGGATTACAATAAGGCTATGGAATTGAGTTTGGTTCAAAACCCTTTTTTTTGCATTAAGCTGAATTCAACATAGTATGTCTTTGTGAACTGTGTTTAAGCTTTGAACCTATGATAGCAAAGATAGGCCCTTATGTTCTGCGAACCTATAAAAGTATTTATCTACTCTGTTTTAGCATAAACAATCTTCAAATGATACAGTTGTCTAAACTTCACTTAACTTTAAGCTTGGAAATCTATCCAATGTGTTTTGACACATAGTGTAATGAAGACCTGGGTGGATTTTAAAAACTAAAAGAGGACTAAGGTTTTAATGCTAGAGTAGTTTGTTTGATTACTTATGCAGTAAGTAACGAGCCTAAAATTGAATTAGTATCCTATTGAGGCATGACCGTACGCCAATACTAGAGATTAAGGACCTATCCTCAGGCCTACCTATCTTTAAATTCAAACTTAATGGGACCTTTACTTGAACAAATGCAGAGATGACTGGAATAAGAAACTGTTTTGAATCATTTATCTTCTTTTTTTTTTTTTTTTTTTTTGTGTATCTCATGGGACATTGAGTGTTGACTGTTTAGTTGCCACTGATGAAAATAGTTGTTAATGATTGAGTTTTTTTTTTTTTTGGTACTTCTATGCTTGTATTTAATTCAGATAAGACAAAGATTTTGATATATGCATATATACCTCTATTTTACACTTAATATACATTGGTAGGGAGACTTAGTTAGCCATTAAGGATTAAGCTTAAGTCCTCCCCAATGTCTGGGCTTCGAGAAACCCATTGAATCTTGTGCGACATCGGAAATACGAGGGTAAAAGCTTTCTTTCATTGGCTACTCTATATCCCTATAAGTGTATAAATAGGTGTATATGGGCAGTATATACAAATATATCCATATGACTTTGACTTATTTAAAATGCTTCGGGTCTATCTTTTAAGGTTTTAATCCATAGCCTCGATTTAAGTTGATTATAAAGCCTATGTTGCTTTGCTTTATTTACACTTTGATATACTTGTCTAAGTTGGGTATTAATTTTGTGCTTCTTGTGTTATGTGTGCAAAACACTCTCCTTGCATTGCTGGGTCACTTCATCTACCAAAAACGGAAATCGGGGCGAGGCCCGCCAAATTCGCATCGAATCATTGGAGAGTTGAAAGGGAAGCAAATATTGTATTGAAGGCCCGGTTACATAGAAAATAATAATGGGTCTTTGGTAGCCCATTAGTGAAAAATCTCTTTCCCTTCTATTATCTGATTGTTTGTGCAAATGTGAATTAAACCTCATTATTAGTGAAGCCCTTGTGTATGTTAGGATTTAGGAAAAATAACTTAGTAATTTAGGCAATGCCGTCAAAAACAGATCAGCTTTTTCCTTTAAAAAACTCAAGAGATTTCAAAAGCTAACCTTTTTTTTTAATGTCACGGTTTAAGAGTAGTAACCAAAACGGGATCCCGCCTAATTTAAAGATTTCTTTAAGTCTAAAAAACGAGTTGGATACTCCTTTCAAAACAAAATGATCGTATTGTTGAGTATGAAATTGTTACGAGTTTAATATAGGTAAAAATGACCTTTCAAACACATTCACTGAATTTGATGAATTGAGAAAAAATGATTTCTTGGAATTTAGTAAGTTTAAAGAGGGATTACCTTAAGCATTTTGGACTTTGACAAATTGGGACTATTGGACTTGAAAACTTGGACACCATTTTTTCTGGAAAATAAATTGGGCCTGGAAGCCCGCCAAGCTATTTGGACTAAAAACGGAATTGTATTTTTTGGGCCGAGAGTATTTGGACTGGGTAATGATAGTAAAATGAACTTGGACCTAGAATATATTTGACCTAGGGGCTTCAAATGATCAAAATTGGACTTAATATAACTTGTGACTTTTTTCTTATATATATATATATATAGAGAGAGAGAGAGAGAGAGAGAGAGAGAAGAAAAATATATCCCATATTTTGTATATGTATGTAAAATAAAACCCGTAAGTACTAAACTCATTTTGCTAGAACTAGAATAGTAGCAACTCTACTCGGGAGAAATTCCGGGTGTGTCCTAGTCCCGCAACAAAGTGAGTTGAACACTTGCGCGGATTTTTCTAAACCAAAACCCCATTTTATAAAGGGGACTTTTTGCCAAATTTTTTCTTGAAAGTTATGATGTGAATAAGAATGACATTTTTGCGGAAAACTAAATACTTTTAAACAAGTAAATACATTAATCACACATTGAAGCTTGTAGGTCAACCGTATTCTTGGGATCCTTAATACTAGGGTGCCTAAAACCTTCCCTAGGGGATCACCAGAACCCTTACCTCGAACTTTGGTCCAAAAGATTTTTACTTATTATTTGCAAAAATCTTTAAACCCGGTTTTTCTAGTTTTCCATAATAAATTAGGTAGCGACTCTAAAAATTACTAAAATCCAATTAGAGCACCAACAACCTCGTAGTGACTTTTATGCACCCGCGTAAAAGCGAACCGTAACACCCCACCCCCCCACCCCCCCAAGAATTTCCTTGAAATTCTCCCAATAACTCAATTTTCAGAATAGTAATGGATGAGGAATTTAGGGCTTTTAACACTCATTTAATGAATCTATCTCAGCTCGTCGCTTTTTGTGACAACGAGAGGCGTAGCGGTCCCGATGTAACGCCACATGGACCACTACGGCGGTCCACCAAATAACGCTCTAGGTCCACGGCATGGCCACCGCTATGGCAGTGTCGTCGTGCGCGGTTACCGCCATAGCGGGTACCAGACACTAGAAAATCCCCAAGTTTCACAATCTCAACCCAAAATCCCGACTATCACCCGAGGCCATTTGCTTACATATCATATATGCTGACACACATAAAAACACGCTACGAATGTGCTCGTGGCCTCGGAATTCCCAACAGATATCTCGTTGACCGAGTCAACTCCCGATACCTCAAAACCAACTTCCCAACCCAAGTCCCAAAATGCACCCGAACGCATTGGGAACCCAACCAAATATACACACACGTTCTAAAAGACTATTCGGACCTCTCGAAATCGACGGATTCCCAAAAAAGGTTCGTTTACCCAAAGTCAACTTTTGAGTCAACTCTTTTTCGCTTTAAGCCTAAATTTTCTAAAAAGTCACCCAAATCATATCCAAACACCTCGGGAAGCATGTCAATGGTCCCCTCGGGTCACATGTGAGCTAAACCAGCTCGGGAAAGGATCAAAAGTACCGAAAAGGCTACAATAACCAAACGGGTCGTTACATAATGTCTGCTAGAACTTCCTTTCTCAATACCTAAATGGTGCAGAATCCTTCTTTGACTAATTCCAGACACTTTGCTCATCAAATGTAACATTTATGTTGATAATCACTTTTCCTATATATGAATTAAATAATTTGTAATCCTTTATCTCGTGACTATAGCCAATAAAAATGCACTTTTCTGGCTTATCATAAATGCCTTTCTCAAAGCATCAGGAACATGACCATAAGCAAGATAACCATACATTATCAACCATACATTATCAGTTGAGAAATATTTGATTTCTTACCTATCCAAACCTCTTATGTAGTTTTCCCATAATTAGATCGAGTAGAACACATATTTAGAACATAAATTGCACAGGAAATAACTTTTGTACAAAAACCTTAGAAATAAAATAATGCATCATAGATATCACCTTGCATGTCCATCATTGTGCTATTTTTTCTTTCAGCCGCCATTTTGCCGAGGAGTATATTTTGTTGTCAATTGATGTTTAATACCATAATTTTATATAATCGTCAGAAACAAAAATTCAGTGCACCTATCAGTTCTTAGTATCCAATAAAATATCCATTTTCATTCTCTACCTAATCTTCAAATCTCTTAAAAACATCATATGCATCATATTTATTTTGCAAAAAATATCTCAAGTCTTTCAGTTGAAATCATTAGTGAAAGTGATAAAATACTTACTATGGCCATTAGAAGGAATTTCAACTGACACAAGCCTGAGTGATTAACTTCAATGGTGCATTAGCCTTCCAAATCTTTCCTTTTCTTTAAAAGGCTCCCTGTGCTTCTTACCCAAAATACAAAACTTAGAAATTAATAGAACGTAAACCATCAATCATGTTTTTTCTGGTAAAAATTTTCAAAATCCTAAAATTCAGATGTCCAAGACATATATACCACAACCAAGCATCATCAAAATTTGACAGAATTAGAATAAGGCAAATCACCATAATTGAGATAAAGAGGCCATAAATGATTATGGTTCATCTTTACCTTTGAAATTAATCCTAATCTATCATCATTAGTTCCACCTGGAATTAAGATTGCATCACGAAGAGAAGCCAAAAATGAATAATAAACATGGTCTTATGCCAAGCAAAATGAATATCTAATTAGTTTACCCCTGAAATTATTACATCCAGGACAGTTGGTCTTATTTTCAAAGACATAAGCATATATTCTACCACTAGATATGAGCAGCCCGTGCGCCCAATCAACGTTCCCAATATGTTCTTTTTAATGTTAATTTCAGTTTCTTCTTCACATTCTTTTTTGCATCCGTCATTTCTTTTTAAATTATCCAAAATTCTAACAACGAATGGGACAAAATTACGCAGTGCACAAATATACTCCATAGTAATGATGCTATTATATTTGTTAGAATCCTCTAAGCAGACAAATTCAGAGGAATTACATGATGCACATGGGCACTTTGAACTGTTCACGCCTATACTGCAGGCCACTTCCACATATTTACATCTATAATACGCATAATAGAGTTTAGAAGAAAGTAAAATGTTCACCAATGCATTCAGAAGTTAAATATCCTGAATTCTAGTAGGCGCTTCGAAATGTGATAAGCTGCAGCAGATTTCCGTTCCTGCAATTCAAGGATTGTAAAGAACTCCAAATACTTGAGGTGTTATGTCATATACAAACAGGGAAAAGGCAAATTATATTGTAACGAAGAAACCGGAGCGCAAGGAGGGCATCCATTTCAGGTCCCAAATCAAATAAAAACTTATGCTAGACTTACCCATTACACTTTAAAACACCTCTGCACCTTCCAAAATATTTGGAAAAAATCAAGAACAGTACTGCGTCAAAATCCCAAGGAAAAACATATTGCAGGTATTATGTGTCAACTAAGTTGCATTAATCAAGGAAAGTATATCAATTCTGATTTTCATGGTTTTTCTTGGCATCCTCTTCAAGAAAGTGTCATACAATTCATGACAAGTGATGTCCCATCCAGGGCCGGTTGTGCTTAAAGCTACTGAAAATATATGGGGCACAAATTTTTAACTTCATTTTTTTATTAAGTTTATGCTAATTTGTTTAAAAAATTATTGTATTTATGAGACTTTTATTTTACAACATATGTAAATTGTTTTTCAAAAAACTTAAAGATTATATGTCTGAATTCACGATAAAATAAAAAAATTGGACTATTGAAATTCAAATTGTGTCACATAAATTGAGACAAGAGGGAGTGCAAAATATTTATAAAAGAAAAAAAGAGAAGAAATTTTTTTAGTCGCGTGATTGATTAGCTATATTGTCAGTTGAATATTTTTTGAATTAATTAATTTGATTTTTTTTTAGCAACTTTGCATTGTGCTTGACGATTATAAAACAATAATTGATGACTTCGCATCTTAAAAAACTAGAAAAGTAGACTTTAAATAAAAATATATATGTCGATCTTTCTCTTTAAAAATAAAATAAAATAAAATTAGGGCTTCCCTCTAAAGTTTAGCTTTAGGCCCCCAATCTTATTGAGACGACCCTGGTCCCATCTCCTATACTGGAATAGGATATAGGCTTCTATACTGAACAATGCGTACCAGAAGCTTTCATGAGGTCGCCTCTTATGGCCTTATTCACATAGTTGAATGTTTGCATTAGACTTCTCACCTAAGTTACTCGGACTCTTCGAAAGTGTTGCCGCACCCGTGTCGGATCCTCCAAAAATACACTACTTATGAAGGATTCGACACACACCCGACGACATTTTAGGCGAGTCCGAGTAACGTAGCTTCTCACAAGCAGTGTTTTAAAAGGCATTTTCAGGGCGAGCCCTGGGGCGGGGCGTACCAAAAATGTCCCGGGGCAATGGGTCTGGGCGAAAGTCCCAAAAGGCGTACGCCCAGCAATTCGGGGCATACGCCCGGGCATTTGGGGCGTAAGCCCAGAAAACTTCTTCAAACTAAAACGAAATTTGTTAAATAAGTCCTTAGTATAATGCCCAAATTTTCAAAAGTCAACATGCAATTACTCAAAATGTTTTAAAAAGCAAATCGAAACATTAAATTTAAAAGTCAAGACCTTTTTTTATTGCTAGAATGCCTAATATATGTTCTTTTCCAATTATTTATCTTGTCTTCTACTATCTCAAAAAAGTAACGAGCGGTCACTTGTACTTGTAAGTAAAAGCGTATAATAAATTATTCTAATTAGTTTTTTTTGGGGATGGATATATATATATATCATATTTATATCTTTCTTTGATTTTTTACGCTATTTCACCTATTTAAAAGTATTTATTATAATTATATCGTTTTATAAAATACTAAAAATTAAAACCCCATGGGGCTTACACCCCGTGCCTCGGGGCTTACGCCTCACTGAGGCAGACATAAAATGTCCCGCCTTACGCCCTCGCCTTTTAAAACATTGCTCACAAGTCACAATCTGCACATGTGATAGTTAATAAATCACTGCATACCTAATATTATTGTCTCACATCACACAGTGAAAGTACAAGCGGGGGGGGGGGGGTGTGAATTGTAAGCCTATTAAAAATCTAGTCAACTGCTCGTTTGGTTTGGTTTTTGATAGTGAGCCCATTTTTGCACAAAATTGTCAGTCCTTCAATTTGCACAAGTATAAACCACAACAAATAGTAAGGGTGCAGAATATAATATGAGAGCAATAAAGTAAATGACACCAGAAATTTTTATACTTTTGGTTAGGAACCAATGTATCCCTAATCACCTTTGCTAGTTGCATGAGGGTTATCTCTTTAAGCTCTTTGTAGTTTGAGTTGAGTACAACCTTTGTGGTTTTCCTCGTTCACCTGGGTTATGAGAGTTGGTTTCTTTCACTCTCACCAACAACGAACAAGGGTTGGTTTTGACATACTCTGCAACAACGCACAAAGTTGGTTTTTCACTGCGCTACTTAATAACGACTCTTTGGTGTTCACTCGCTCGCCAAAAGCGAACAAATGACACAACCTCTCAACATACAAAGCCTACTTTGACTATATTTATATCTCTCCTCTCTGTTTGTTTACACGATGAAGTCACTCAGGATTACAATGCTTATGAAAAGTAGAGCAAAGAACTTGAGAAGGTTGAGAAGAAAGTATAAGTGGCTGCGTAAATTAAATTGTTGCACTTGTCTTGTCTCTTATACTTGGTTTTGAATAGTCTAGCCGTTGAATTGGTCTTCTAATTTTGGAAAAGAATTTCCTTTGCTGCTGACTTTTCCTCCAACGTTCCTTTGACTGCGGTCTTGATTCATGCTTCCAGATTCATTATTGGTAAGGAAAGAAATCCTCATTCCCAAAAGGCTTTTCCTTTTGTAGTAAAATATTAATGCTCCATCAATATAGTAAGTGCTCTCAATTTCAATTCTTCTCCACGTGATGCCCAATCAAAAACATATCCTTTATATTTACTTCGTTGATGGCCTCTTTGCTTGAAACTTCTATTCCATTTAAGTATTAATTCAATCAAAAGTCTTTCTTCCAAAAATATAACTCAATCATCACAGCTTCCTTTAATTTCAACCATAGTCAATATATGAAGATCTCTCATATCACGAAGTGAATATTTACCATCCATGGCTGATGCAATAATATTCCTTTCCATTTCTAAATCTTGTGCCAATCTTCTGCGTAATAATTTATTCCATAAGTGCTTTCCTTCCATGCATAGATCTTGGAAGTATAATTTATTTTCATAAAGAAACTTGTAGCAATTTACCAAATAATGCGAATAGTCTTTCCTTAATATCGTAGTAAAATCCATCCACCTCTTTCCAAGCTTATGGTAGATATATTCAAATTTGAATATCTTCTTCCAAAATAACTAATAGTCTTCCCATTAGTTTCTAGACTTTCTGCTTCCATTTTTACAAATATGAGCTTTTATTTAGGCAACCCGAGAGAATTTCAAGATCCTCTTCCATTCAACGTGGATCTTACTTAGAATGTAATCACGTTCGGCTTCTTGAATTTGGACTTTAATCACTATGAATATGGACTCCTTGTAAACTTGAGACTTAACTTGTATATCTTGATACTACATACATTTTGGATCTTCCTTGAGTACCAAATCAATCTTGATCTTTTCCTTTTGTAGAATATTTTCCTTCCATAGGATCGCAGTAAACATTCTTCCCATAATTCCTGCACCTTGCTTTGAGTAAGTGTTTCTTCCATAATTCCATCTCGTAATATCTTCTTTTCCATATTTTCTTGTATCTCCACCGAATCCGTCTTCATCAAACAAGCCTATACCAAAAATAAATTTACCACAAGTAAATGTTCTTTAACTTATGTTGGTTTGTTATCATCAAAATTAATAGGTGAAACCTTGGACCTAACAATCTCCCCCTTTTTGATGATGGCAAACCATTGAGTACAAAACTTTCAATTTTAATAAAAGACAGAATCAAGGATTGTTAGAAGGATGTGAACTTCCTTGAATTAGTGAACTCCCCCTGAATGTATGTTCCTTGACTCTTGAAGCACAACTTGAAGGAGTGGCTCCCCCTCACTTTATGCTTTCTCCTTCTTCTTGTGCATTTCCTGTCTGAAGATACTAACAAAGAAAATGTTAGTATCTCCGCCTTGGATCTAACAATCTCCCCCTTTTTTATGATGGCAAACCATTGAGTACAAAACTTTCAATTTTAATAAAAGACAGAATCAAGGATGGTTAGAAGGATGTGAACTTCCTTGAAATAGTGAACTCCCCCTGAATGTATGTTCCTTGACTCTTGAAGCACAATTTGAAGGAGTGGCTCCCCCTCACTTTATGCTTTCACCTTTTTCTTGTGCATTTCCTGTCTGAAGATACTAACGAAGCAAATGTTTTGTACAGGAAAACTTCTCGCCCTTTTGGCATCATCAAAAGGGTGAAATAGATCATATAGTCAACTACTTATAGAAAAAGTATCGACTAATCAAATCTCAATATACTACGTAGACCATAACAATTAGAACATGTTAGATCTACTAAATTAGTGATCAATACAAGTCAACTGAGAGTGTTTGAGAAATTCCCATTAAAAATTCAATTTGAAAAGAAGGAATTTCGCTCTAGTTTGAGAAAGCTAACAGTTAATCATATCAATCCTCTTAAAGAGTTGCAGAAAAGGATACAAAGTTATCCACCATATATTATCATATTAATTCCTTTCTTCAATGTGAGAAAATATCTCCATTTGATATTCAATGTCCTCAAGGCAGATTTCCATGTAATCTTTTATCCGCTATAGATAAAATTGTGAAGCTCTTGAATTTTCATGATATACATGAACAAGAAAAATATGATTTCTGCCAGTCAACTTTGTCTCCTGCAAGATTTGTATCAGAGAGTATCTCGCTAGATCAAAACTGTTAGTTCTTGAATATATAAGTCAAATTTTTGAGTGCCAACCAGGAATTTCAATAATCTTTTTATTGACCAGGGTGACTTGAAAAGTATCTCACAGAAGTCTGATCTAATAATTATTGAAATACAATAGAGAGTTAATCATACCTTGACACTTCATTTGATTTGTGTACTTACCGATGTTCTTCTTTTGAGAGATAGGATGAGCTTACTAGAGTATTCATGTACAATGAATTTTCGATACACAATCTCCTGAGTAATCCTTTTGAATACTTGGCTTCGCTGAAGAACCTTTCATCTACCTTTGCATTATTTGAAACTTGAAGAAGAATGTTAACTCACCCTCGTAACCATCTCAAGTTCGAATACCTTGTAAAATCTTATGAAATTCTTTGTACACCTTCTCGTTAGTACCACGTGATATAAGTATATGCAACTATAAAATGACAATCATGATTTTTGAAAAATCATTTTTGGAACAAAGAAAAATTAACTTCCCTTACTGTTCTCTTGGGATGGTTTCAAATCAAGAATAAAATTCCGGTAGCATAGCTACTCTTTTTTTAAAAATAAACTATTGGGAGAAGCTTGACAAAATATTTTTCAGTTGTAAAATCATCTAGAGAAATGCTTTTGTCATGCATTCTGAAAAAGGCTTTATAATATGCTCATGAGAACTAACATACTAATAAATCTTAAGAATGAAACAAACCTTCTTGTTGTGAAACCTTGGGCTACAAGTTTACCCTTAGTTCTTACAACCTTACTATTTTGATCAGGTTCATCTGAATATCCATAACTTCAACTCATCTGTCTTGTCAATAAGTTCCCATATGTTATTTCCTTCATTTGCATTCAACTATTTTTGCGTTGCTGGAATCTTTCATTTATTTCAATGCTTCATATATCAATCAATTGCTTGTTGTCCAGAGTACGCTCTTCATCTTCATGCTCAATTTCACATAAATTTTACCACTTTGTCCTTATCATGACGATAGACATTTGCAACCAAAGGGATGAGAATAATCAACAAGTGATTTTTCTTCGTTTCCATATCTCATATGAAGAGTTCTTCAAGATAGAACAAAAACCAAAACTCATGTAACTTGTGAATGGTTATCAATAGTAGAAATACATACCTCTTTCCTTCAAGATTTTGAATATGTCCATATGAAGAGTTATGAAGGCCTCGAGTTATACAACGTTCTTGGGCTTTGAATAAGGCATTAGTATTCTTACCAAGATACCAAATATCATACATGTGATTCCTTCAAGGATAATCTTAGGGCCACATATATCTGAATCAAATATGTATGAGATCAATAAAGATTGCATGCTTGCTAATTCTAATAACTTATGACATGATTTAGATTAAAAAAATGCAAGCCATGTATTCTAGTTATTCAAAATCTCTAGGTCAATGTTATAATCGTTATCAACAAAATAGTAGCATGATGCAATTAATCGACTCAAACCATCTACCGTTGACTACTACCAGACTAAGCTTAAATCAATAGCTCGATATACATCACCTAATGCGAGAAAAACTTAAATAAACTTCGGTAATACCAATCATTTCAAATTTACCATCATATGTTCTAGCTCCTTCATTATTGTAGAATACATATGAACTTTGGAGCATATGTTGTTCCTTGATCAGCCTCTATGCAAATATGAATCATTCTGTTTATGGTTAGACTTAAGGAATTCTTGCAAAACAAATTAGTTTGCTTTTGATACCCAAGTGTTTTTGGGTCCTTCATGGTTAGTAAATTGTGTAGTTGGAGATGCATGTAAGTGTTTGGGTCTCCAAACATATTTAGATCTTACATGATTTCTAGCATAATTGCACGTAAATGCTTTATGTCCAGAATTACCATAGTAATGACATGTAATATGAGAATAAGAGTGTTCACCTGCAGTTGCCTTATTAGTCGACTTGAACCTTACCTAAGTTGACTTGGTTGAAGTAGGGCATTTACTAGTAGATCCCTTTTCAGTCAACTGGTAGTTCTTAAGGAGATGAGTCTACTTCCATTGATCAAAGTGGTGACTAGAAGATTTTCGCAGTCTTCATTTGCTTGTGCAACTCGAATTTTCTTCTTGAAGTAAGTCATATTTAGTCGACATTCCTTAAGTCGAATATCCAAGTCTTTCTTTTCTCGTTGAACTTTCTTGAATGCACCAAGAATTCTTTGCAAATCTTTCAAAGCTAGATCTAGAGTTTCCTGCAAATCATCACAATTATTACAAGTCATGTTAGGTGTATGACATACCTCGTCGGTTTCTTCCTCGTCACTCAAAGAAGAGGTTCTGTGATTTTGTCAGTTTTTTTTCCTTCCAGGAAGCACATGAGCGCCATTTCTCCGTGATTACTCTCTTTATCAGATTCATCCTCGTCGCTCCAAGTTGAAGTTCTGGAATTCTTCTTTTTGTTGTTGTTAGGACACTTTAATTTAATATGTCCAAGGTTACCACATTCGTAGCGAGTGTATGTTCTCTCTTTGTTGGACCCGCTTGATTGGATGGATTGAGCTCTCTGCTTCTTTCTTCTTTTCCTTTTGACTTTGTTGGATGCCTTATCCAAGTTTTCTTGATATACCTTATCTTTTATGGTGCCCTGTGGATAGCTTCCAATTTGTCCCATATTTCTTTAGCAAGCTTTTTACAAGCGGATATTTTCTCATATTCTTCTTCACTAAGAGCACAATGGAGCAGGTACATTGCTCTAGCATTTGTTTGCATACTATCCGAATGTTCTTTTGTGTAGTCAAATATGGATGTCTCTTTTTCGACCTTCTTTCCAAAGACTATATTATTCGAATACGCCTCAGCCCATTCTTAATAACTAGCCAGGTTCTATAATCTGTTGATTGAACATAGATCTTCATTCTATCCTTCCACTGATTGTAGTAGAAACTATTGAAGTAGCGTGGCCTGCGTGTTGAGAGTCCCTCTTCCAAGCTTGCGGTAGATATATTCAAATTTGAATGTCTTCTTCCCAAAATAACTAATATTCTTCCCATTAGTTTCTCTGCACTCTTCTTCTGATTTTTACAAATATGAGCTTTTATTTAGGCAACCCAAGAGAATTTCAAGATCCTCTTCATTCAACGTGGATCTTGATTAGAATGGAATCACATTCGGTTTCTTGAATTTGGACTTTAATCCCTATGAATATGGACTCCTTGTAAACTTGAGACTTCTTGTATATCTTGATACTACATACATTTTGGATCTTCCTTGAGTACCAAATCAATCTTGATCATTTCCTTTTGTAGAATATTTTCCTTCCATAGGATCGCAGTAAATATTCTTCCCATAATTCCTGCACCTTGATTTGAGTAAGTGTTTCTTCCATAATTCCATCTCGTAATATCTTCTTTTCCATATTTGCTTGTATCTTGACCGGATCCGTCTTCATCAAACAAGCCTATACCAAAAATAAATTTACCACAAGTAAATGTTCTTTTATTAAAACTTATGTTGGTTTGTTAGCATCAAAATTAATAGGTGAAACCTTGGACCTAACGCATAGTACATTCCTTACCCAGACAATGGCACAAGTTTTAGTCTATCATTATTTTATTCAATCACGTCTTACTGTAGGACTAAATTTCTCTCCCATGATTGAACATGTTTCAATCTTAACAGGATCCTTATCATAGGCTTAACCTAATGCCATCTAAACAACTATCGAATTAGCTTACACTACCACCTATTGAAAACCGTGTTATGTTGTTCATTACATGATCATACTTGCAAATCAAATAAATATCTAGCCCGAATAAGCTTTTGATTTTGCGGAACAACCCAATCGTATGGAAGTTGTTCAATCACTTCTGATTGAGGTATAGCTTCATTGAAGTCTCTAGAATTTTCTGAAATTTTTTTGCTAACTTGAGTTTCTGGAAGTTTCTATTTGAAGTTAAAAGTCACGGTACCCTTTCGGCACTTGAACTATTTTCCCACAAGTTAATTTCCTAATTATCCAAGAATAACATCAGTTATTTGACTACTGAATCGATAATATACCACTTTTGTGATACAACATTATTGTGCAGTCACCTGTAAGTAAGCAATCCTTATATCATATTACGTTACTTGGTTTTGTTATCTATCAACAAAATATTGTAATTCAAAGTTTATTCATTTGAAGATGGCGTCGAAGCTATCAAACTCACATGTGAAATACCTTATCTGAGCCTATTTAAGAACCTAGAAACTCTGTAAGTTCTCTTCCTCCCCCTCTAACAATTTTTTCTTTTAACTTGTAAGTCTGAAAAATCCACCTCGGCATGCCATGGATAAGGCACTTGAAGAACAACCAATTCCAAAGGTTCAATTCCAGACTCATCAGGACGACATTGCCAAAACTTTTGAGAAGTGTGTGCTCCTCTGACTAAATTTTGCATAATTTGTAAATATGATTATTGAAGCTCAGCTCTAACTCCATAATGGAAAAGCTGAACTTAGATTTCTATTCACAAAAAATTTCAAGTCACCTTAAGCATTGTTCTATTCACATAAAATTTCAAATCACCTTAAGATTATCACACTAATATAGTTTTTTGGTGATACAATACAAATATCATACTTAATTGCCAGCATAAGTTTCTCCAAATAGAATAGAACTATCAGTCATAATTGAAAGATTTTAGAGCATAAAATTAATTGCCAACAAAAAAGAATTCATAAGATGAATTATATTATCGCTGGAGGAATTAGTTTTGAAGCTGTGTCATAGTAGGAAAGATTTTACCACTAATGCTTCGAAATATGGCTGACAAAACACACAGCACTCATATATCAAGCTCCAAATCAATGAGAAGATCTTAAAGGCACATTAGCACAAAGAAATCTTTCAAGTAAAGGTATGAGATTTTTTGAACTAAAACTTAAAAGAAAGAAAGTAAATTACTTACTACAGTATATCCAGTATTATGACATGAAAGCTAATAGCTGAAATTGATTCATATAAGTTTTCCTCAATGGAAGTGGAGAAGTACTCCATAAGTCTGGGGAAGAAAGAAAATGCACAAGTTTGGCAAGTGGGTATGCCTTTGGGTTCATTGTTTTCGGCAGTCATTGTGGCAAAGAGTTGAGACTGTGGGAGGGTGGATCAAGAATGGTTTGGAACCCAAGTGTAGAAAGGAAAAGTGAATAATCATGTGTTGGTTGTTCTATTTCCGGGAGACGTTAGATAGATGCTGTCAAAAGTCAAATATATCCTTAAGCAGCCATGTAATTACAAGGACATATGTAACGCAGCCCTTTTTTTTTTTGACAATGTTAACATATGTAACGTAGCATTTTGACAGCCCGATTCATCTATATTTTGAACATTCGAAATTAATTGATAGACATTTTAGTACTCTTACAGAGTGTTTGGTTAAGCTTATAAGCTGGTTAAACTGGCTTATAAGCTTATAAGCATTTTTTTACTTATTTACGCACTTGGTAAATATCAAAGTGCTTATAAGTCAAAATCAGCCAGAAATCATAAGCAGGTCATTTCCAACTTATATAAGTATGTGTTTTCAGCTTATAAGCACTTTTGATTTGACCAGTATTTTACTATTTTACCCTCAATATTTTATCAAATTCTCAAAATGCATTTTCCAAAAGAAAAATCCTAACTTCCTCTTCACCCGATATTCATCGTTCCTCATTTTCTTTACGAGATACTTTTAAATTCATAAAATTTTGCAAAATTTTAACATTTTTTTCATTCTAATAAAAAAACAACTTATCACCACGTTTTTACCAAACACACTGCTTATTAACAATTTCAACACTTGTATCCAAACACGTAACTACTTATTTATAAAATCAGTTTCAACACCTAAAAAATATTTTTTAGCACTTAAACTTATCAACTATTTACAATCGGCTCAAACGAGCTCTAATCTACTGACTTAAATCCTCAAATCTATCCCTATAGCTACAGTGGGATCGGGATAGCTAGCAGGGGTTGAACTTTTGCCAAAGTAATACCAAATTTTTCCTCCATATCCAAATCTTTAGGTGCAATGCCACCATGTAGCTTCCAACTAAATGTATTTAGCATTGAACCCAATGCTACTGGAACCATTCTGACAGCCAAAGGCAATCCAGGGCAAATTCTTCGACCAGCACCAAATGGAATTAGCTCAAAATCCCGGCCTCGTACATCTATTTCCAACTCCCTAAACCTCTCTGGCTTAAAGTCCAAAGGGTTTTCCCATAGACCAGAGTCGCGCCCAATTGCCCATACGTTCACTAGAACTTGCGAGTCTTTTGGAACAGTATAGCCAAAAATCTCAGTATCTTCGTCCACTTTGCGGGGAATTAAGAAAGGAACCGGCGGGTGTATTCGTAAGGTTTCTTTCACGATGCATCGCAAGTAAGGTAGTTGTGCAGCATCAGCTTCATCTACTAGTTTGCCTCTTCCAATTACTTGTGCAAGTTCTTCTTGGGCTTTCTCCAATGTATGTGGATTCTTAAGTAGTTCTGTCATTGCCCACTCCAACGTATTCGATGTAGTATCTGTCCCTGCTGCAAACAAGTCCTGTAAAATTTACCAGTGTAAGATCTATGAAATAGAAGCCATAATCTAGTAAAATGTTCCATCACATGTTAACTTGTTGGAAATGTATTAAAGATGGGACTAATTAGAAATAACACGCAAGAAGCAATAATGAACAATAAAAGAAGAGAGAGATTTCTTAAATCTCTCAACTGCTTTTGTAAGGAATTAGGATGGAAGACATAAACAGTTTCAAGGAGAGTGAATGGATAAGGATGAAGAAATTGCAGTGATGATTTTCTGCAAATGAGATATATATTATTTGTAACAAGTGAAACGTACATAATCAACATACCTTTCCAATAATATATTCATCCTATAAAGATTGGATAACATTTCTTCACAAAGAAAATATGTATCGTTTTAAAAATGAATAGCACCTTCTCACAGATATCTTGTCCAGAAGGTAATTTGAGATTTTGAATCACTCTGGATAAATTTCCAAGACTAGTAGAGTAAGATCCCACATACATAGATGCCATAACCCAGTTCACATGTTGCTGTCAACTGGACATGATGAAATGTTGTTACAGAAAAACAAGGAACAAAACATAGTTTATAAGGTGTGGCATAATTGCACAAGCAGTTAACCAAGTTACATACCAAACATACAACTAAGATAAAAGCTACCTAGTATAACACTAAATATTCATAATAGTTAAGACTATATTTCGCTGACAGTCAATCTACCGCAACCTCACATATTTGCAACCGGACTACACTTTGCACGTAAAAAAGCAAATAAATAAAAGAAAAGGAACAGATAATTATGAATTGGAGGAAAAGGAGTAGGAAGTAAATTAACCAGAAACATTTGCTCGATGTGGTTCCTATCAATCTCTTCAGGGCTATCTTGGCTAATGTTGAGAAGGGCATCTAACACATCAACATTTGCATGGTTTTCCAGTTCCCTTTCCTTTAGCCGCTCATCAATTAAACCACTCATAAGATCAAGAACCTTAGTAAAATGAACCGTCATGCGCCGCCTTATACCTTGTGGATCAATCATTTTAAGAAAAGGGAAATAGTCCACCAAATTGGGTTTACCAGCCTCAACCATGATATTCCACACCAATTCCTTAAATTCCTTAGCAGAATCAGCAAATGGATCAGTCAAATCTTTAGAGAAAATGGTGTTGGACAACAAATTCAAGGAAGTCCTAAAAGCTGCCCTTCCAATATCCACTGCTTCACCATTTTCTCCACTCTTGTAACAATAATCAATCAGCTCCTGAATCTTTTTAGTCCTGAGATGCTTACTAGCATCAAGCTTGTTGATAGAAAAGATGTGAGAGTTCATAATCTTACGAAGTGTTCTCCAACGAGAATTGGCAGGTTGAAAAATAACAGAGAAATCAGAGTGATTACAGGCATGTAGTGAGTCCGGAACACACCTATTTGAAAAGGCTAAATCTTGCTTTTGCATCACTTCTTTTGCCAACACTGATGAGGAAATGACCACTGTGTTTATTTGGCCTAATTTGAGGTTCATAATTGGACCATGATTTTTTGCTAGTTGGGTAAGTGATATGTGGGGTTTGTCACCAAGCAAGTGAAGATTTCCTATTACAGGCAAAGGGAATGGACCTGGTGCTAGTCTTTTTGAGCTTTTGGTTCTTCTAAGCGAAACCAAAAACCAGATGAAGAATAGACCCAGTAAAATGGTCATGTAATCCATTTTTCTTCTCTTCCTGTAAGTTCTTGGCTTATTCTACTGATCAATCTTGGTTTATAATAGAGTCATCGGTGAGGTACTGTAGGCAAAGGAGTCGGTGAAGTGGGCGGGCATGTTTTCATTTTTTAATCTTTTATTAATTGTAGAAGAAACGTTAAAAAAAAGTTCAAAAATACCCTTAAACTACGTGAAATGAATAAAAATATCTTTCATTCATAGTTTAGTCAAAAAAATGCCCTTAAACTATGCAAAATTGAACAAAAATATCTCTACTTTTACTTTATTGGGTTCAAAAATGCCCTTTTCCTAATAAACATATTGTTTCTTTTCTTTTAAACACATTTTTTTATAAAAATATTATTTTTAAAGATCCCTTTTCTGGTTTCATTTCTTTTGAAAATCCCTTTCACTAATAAAAAAGTGAGAAGTAATTTCTTTTCTTCTGAATCTCGTTTTATCAATTAAAATAAGATTACTCAATGTACTTTTTTAACTCATAATATAGGTCATATATATAAGATCATAATAACTCATAATAAATTTTCATTTAGATAACGATAAAATTCTTTTTTCTATAAAATAGAAAATATTTTTATTTCTTAATCTTTTCTGAATTGAAGTAGGATAAGCATTTGGTGATATAATCCTTGGTTTTAAAGTTAAGACATGCATAAAACAAGAAAATTTATTACATTGCTTCAAATCACAAAATATCTTTAAGATATCGTCGATGAAATTATTCCTGGCCCTTTTTCATTTTAACTTTAAAACCAAGAATTACATTAGTAAATGCTTATCCTACTTCAATTAGGAAAAGATTAAAAAATAAAAATACTTTTATTTTATTAGGAAAAAGAATTTTATTGTTATCTAAATGAAAATTAACGGTGGGCTACGATGATCTTATATATATGACCTATATTATGAGTTACAAAAGTACATGGACTACTTTTATTTTAATTGATAAAACGAGATTAAGAAGAAAAGAAATTACTTCTCACTTTTTTATTAGTTAAAGGAATTTTTAAAAGAAATGAAACAAGAAAAGGGTTCTTTAAAAATAATATTTTTATAAAACAAAATGTGTTTAAAAGAAAAGAAACAATATGTTTATTAGAAGAAGGGCATTTTTCACCCATCAAGTAACAATAGAGGTATTTTTGTTCAATTTCGCATAGTTTAAGGGCATTTCGGACCAAACTATGAAC
The DNA here is from genome assembly GCF_029784015.1 of Lycium ferocissimum. Taxonomy (NCBI): domain Eukaryota; kingdom Viridiplantae; phylum Streptophyta; class Magnoliopsida; order Solanales; family Solanaceae; genus Lycium; species Lycium ferocissimum. The sequence goes on from NC_081343.1 coordinate 36,498,486, forward strand.
GGAGAGCATTTTTATTCATTTCACATAGTTTAAGGGTAATTTTGACCCTTTTCCGTCAAAAAAATTGATCTGCGTGTTTGTTGCATGTGCAGTTATATAGTACTCTCTCTATCCCAATTTAAGTGTTTTATTTACCTTTTTAATATATTTAAAAAAAAGTGACTCTGTCTATATTTAGTATTAAACATCTTATATGTCAAATTTATAATACAAATTGAATCGATATTTTAGTATATTATACATATTTTTAATTTAGAATTATAAAATTTAAAAATCTCTCTTTATTTTTTAAACTCTAAATAGACGGAAGGAGTATGAATTATTAGTGCTAAGTCAGACTTGTCAGTTGCCACCAGGTAGATCTTGCGATATTTTGTACTGCGGTTGTCTTTATCATTTGAGGTCGAGCATCGTTTAATAAATAGGATTGTGTTTGTCGTTTTATAACATGGTTGGACAAGTTGCTGGGCTTATTTCAGAGATTTATGTTATTGGTCAAGCTTTTAAAAATAGAATTAGTGCTTGAGTAGTAGTTGAAATTATTTTTTCGAAGCTAAAAGGAATAACTGTTTTCCGCAGGCACTTTTATAATTTTGATTCAATATAAATTATTGTTCTAATATTAATCAAGGTACTCTGAAAATTAATAATCGAACATAAATTGCTACTCTCGAGCGACACTTTTTTCGAAAGCACTTATTTTAAGAATTTGACTAAACAAACTTAATAGTATTAATCTTTTGATTGGTTAGAGTAGTCTCGGCATAGTTTAAAGCTGGTGTTTGTCACCGGCACATGCATCCGTGCAACGGTGCAAGTGGCAACTGAAATGTGACACGTTTATCATCATAAGTTTTGACAGCCTAGCTGCCTTTGTTAAACAAGAAAACAAAGGATTTGCACTCTCTCTATATCTAATCGTTAGACGAAGAAAGATTACAGGCAACCAGTGTACATAATGAAAGTTTGAAGAGTAGTTGTTTTCTAGCTAGAACAAAGATTAAAGTTATTTATATATATAAGAAAAAGAACTTGTGCTAGAGAATGTGGTGCTTTACCAACCCTATTTTTCTAATATATATAAGTGTTCAAGAGGGACGAACACAAAGAATAATAAATTGTACAAAAAGTTGTCTGATTTGTACATTAAATTTGGATTTATTTCAATTGTACTTGATTTATTTTCTTTTTTTCCAGTTGTGGGTCCACTTTATTTAACAAGTACTACTACTTGGTTTGCCACCTATTCTCTGTACACGTGTATTCCACTTTTACGTTATCATATTTCTTTACTTCTACACTTCATTTTATTACTCTATTATAGAAAGCACATGAAATTGTACTCTAAGCAAGGACTAACATGTGTACATTTCAGAAGTTTAACATTAATTCTACCTCTTGTGTATTTACTTTTTAGGTCCTCACGTATTGTCTCAATTGTCCTTTCATTTCCTTCATTTGGCAAATACTCCCTCTGTCTCAATTTAAGTGTCTAAGTTTGACTAGATACGGAGATTAAAAAATAAAGATAGACTTTTGAATATTGTGGTTCTACATTAAAAATGTGTAAAATATAATAAAACATCCTTTGAATCTTGTGATTATAAACTTGACATGTAGGATATTGAATTGTCAACTTACTAAATATAAAAAGAGGCGGACATAACCAAAATAAGATAAATTTTTACAACAATTGAGAAATTAAGGGGAAAAATAAAAGAAAAAGAAACAAAATATGGAGACTCACAGTATCCTTTGCAAAATATACAAACCATAAAAACTAACTAAAGTGAGTAACCAAATTAATCATGTTGGGCCCCGTATCTGAATTGTCCTTTCATTTCCTTCATTTGACATATACTCCCTATGTCTCAACTTAAGTGTCTAATGTTACACTTTGGAAATTTCGTGTTGTTTGCATTATGAGTAAACTAACGCAAGCCTAAAGTGGACATGAGGCCCTTACAAGGTTAAGGAGTGTATTTGATAACTTTAAGTGTATACCTTAAGGTTTGGAGTCACATGAATCGGCGGAAGTAAGTTCGTTGAAGAAATTGGAATTTGAGTCATGTTTTGGGAAGACTTCATATCATTTGAGTTATACATTGCTTAGCATTACCTTGTGGGGGAGCTATAGGGTCCCTTAGATGGTTAATGAAGTTTTATACAAGTGACTCCAAACCTTGAGTCATAACCTTGAGTTATACATTGCTTAGCATTACCTTGAGTCATGTTTTGGGAAGATTTCATATCATTTGAGTTAGACATTGCTTAGCATTACCTTGAGGGGGAGCTATAGGGCCCTTTATACAAGCATTACCTTGAGGGGGAGCTATAGGGACCTTTATACAAGTGCCAAGAAGGTTCCATAAGGATTGGAGCTCAAACGAATCGAAAAGAATGCGTTTTCGCAAAATTGGAGTTTGTGGACCAATATGCGGCCGCAAACTGAGTTTGCTGCGAGCATATTGGCCGCAAACTCACCAAATTTTCTAGCCTCATTGCCCAACCTCCTCCCTAAGGAGAGGAGGGGAGATGTGGCCGTATATCCAATATGCTGAGCCGCATCTCCACCGTAATTTGGAGCGAAATGTCGGTTTTCAACCCTTTTTAAATTCCAAAAGACCCCATTTTTCATATTAACTTTCCACACCTCTTTCCCCACATTTCTAGAGAGTTCTTGAGAGTTCTTCATCATTCCAAAACCTTGCACACCATCAAGAGATAAGATCAAACACCAAAATCTCAAGACAAAATACATGGAAGATGATGGTTCTTATTTCTCTTCAAGGTTGTGATGAACTTGGTCTTGAGAAAAGTTACGTGAGGTGAAGTCCTTCTATTATAAGGTATATTCTTCATCTTATTTACTTGATTGAGTTGATTTAAAGTTTTAGTAACTCTTGGAAAGGAAAAGAATTAAGTGGAGGAGTCACAAAGTATGAATTGAAGATGATGACTATGAGATGAATTTGAAAGGAGATTTTTGGTGGATTTACGATTAATTTGAATGTAATTCCTTGACTATGATATTGTTGATGTTATTATTGTTGTTTGGCAGTTGTGTTGTAGTTTAGTGGAAGTTGATAAAATAGGGGCAGTGCTGCCCAAATTCTGCTAGCTCGTTAACCACACTAGTTTGAACTTAAGAGTGTTTTCAAGGCTTAAACTTAGTATGAATCCTGTTGAATGTAGATCTGCGAGCTTGGGAGGAGAACGTTAAGTAGTTAAGGAGACGTAAAGGTATGTTCAGGCTAACCCTTTCTTTCTAAAGGCATGATTCCCTTATTGTGAATCCGTACTTGATATCCATAATGTCCTACTTCCTAGAGATGCTAGAAACACATTACTTTGAAGGCTCTTATGGTATTGTTGATAAAAGTTCTTCATGATGATGATGATCTCATTTCTAAAGATATCAAAGCTTACATTTCTTAATGTTCTCGTGATATTATTGAGCTTGTTCCATGATTATTGATTTTATTCCTTGTTGCTGGGCTCACCTTATGGTAGTTGTTCTTTCGAGGTGAGATATAACGATGATGATGATTTCATAATAGAAATCGGAGGTTTACCGACCTTACGTCCCTCCGATAGAGTAGTAACGTTTTAATTGGTCTCTCATGCATGCTTTATATATATATGTATGTATTTTCCCACACCGCGCCGCGTTATAGACGGCCGGCCGGCATGTAGATGTGCACACCACTGCAGTGGGCAGCTTATGATATCATCCCAGTCGCGGGATGCCCGGACGCGGGATAATGATGATATGATATATGGATCGGGCTGCACGTTCCGCAGCAATATGTATATATAATATGATATATGGATCGGGCTGCACGTTCCGCAGCAATACGTATGTATATATGTATGAATGGAACATGTTTTTTTTAAGAGCTAAGCATGCATGACATCCTCCTTAAGAGACATCCAGATGTACAGGTTATCTCTCTTATCTCATGTTACTTTCCATATCTTTATTATGTTGTTATTCATGCCTTACATACTCAGTGCATTATTCGTACTGACGTCCTTTTGTTTGTGGACACTGCGTTCATGCCCGCAGGTAGGCAGGGAGACCGATCAGAACCTTAGGTGCTTCATGAGCTATCTCTTAGAAGCGCTCTATTTGCCTCGGAGCTGCAGTTTACTGGTACTATTATTTTGTGTACATATGGGCATGGCGGAATCCTGTCCCGTCCTTATGATGTTATGCATTCCTTGTAGAGGCTCGTAGACAGATGTATATAGCTAGATGTCCTATAACCTCATCGGTTCATATTTTTGTATATCACTTTTGGTAGCCTCATCGGCCTGTACATATATATGGGCATAGTTGATGATGATCTTATAAATGAGCTATTAACTTGTGGATTCATGCCCTTACGGATTATGAAAATTATGAGTTAGCCATGTGGTCCACTATAAGAAGTATGCTAAGAGGTGCTCGGTAGGTTAGCTCCGGGTACACGTCATGGCCCTCCGGTTGGGTCGTGACAGTCTAAGTTTGCCTAGACACGGAGTTTAATAAATAAAGATAGTCTTTTAAATCTTGTGGTTCTAAATTAAAATTGTGTATAATGTAATAAAATATCCTTTGAATCTTGTGATTATAAACTTGACATGTAGGATATTTGAATTGTCAACTTACTAAATATAAAAAGAGGCGGACATAACCAAAGTAAGACAAATTTTAACAAAAATTGAGAAATTAAGGGGGGAAATAAGAGGAAAAGAACAAAAATATGGAGACTCACTAAGGAGAATCGCGGTATCCTTTGCAAATATACAAATCATAAAGACTAACTAAAGTGAGTAACCAAATTAATAATGTTGGGCCTCGTACATCGCACCGACAAATAAAGATAGATTTTTGAATCTGGTGGTTCTAAATTAAAAATGTGTATAATATAATATAATATAATATCCTTTGAATCTTGTGATTATAAACTTGACATGTAGGATATTTGAATTGGCAACTTACAATATAAAAAGAGAGGGACATAACCAAATTAAGATAAATTTTAACAACAATTGAGAAATTAAGGGGAAAAATAAGAGGAAAAGAAACAAAATATGGAGGCTTACACTTAAGGAGAATCGGCCATATCGCTGCAAAATATACAAACCATAAAGACTAATTAAAGTGAGTAACCAAATTAATCATGTTGGGCCCCGTGCATCGCACGAGCATAGTTTGCTAGTTATTAAATACTTTTTGGACTTTTGTACTTTGTGAATCGTGAGTATTAATCGATTGAAAGAATTTTTTTTGATTGATAGGAGTCTAGGCCCAACATAGCTTGGGCTGAGTTTTTCCTTTCTACAAAATCGCATGATACCCTTCTGTAGTGACGCTTTCAAACGCACATAATCACCTTTTTTGAATTCGAGGTCACAATACCTTACATTTGAAATGATTTCTAACAGAGTTGTTTTGAGTCGTTCTTGAATCTATTTCAGATTTTACAACACATTTTGAACTATATAAGGCCGTATGGCATGTATCTCACTAGGTCCGAACCATCATATAGGTGAACGATACATCTCTCATATAAAACCTCGAATGGAGCCATATGGATACTTGTTTGGTAATTATTATTATAAGCAAACTCTATCAAGGGCAAGTGGTCATCAAGTTTACACAAGCTCACAACATATTTTTTAAAGTTTGAATAGTTCGCTCAGTGAAACCCATCCGTTTGTGGGTGAAAGGTCGTGCTTAGGTTAACTCTGATGCTAGACCTTCCTAAAAGTTCTGCGAAAATTAGGCAGTGAATTGCGCAACCCATCCATTTAGGGGGCGCTTATGCACTAAGCCCTTTAATTAACTTAACACAATGTGAGTCATGTGAGCATGGCCGTCAGTCTCTATCTTATCTTATCATGAATCTAGGTGTTCAGCTTTACCTGCTTTTGTCGTTTTCCATTTGTGGTAGGTTATAGATTTTCCATTCATGATAATGTTTGAAATAATTGAAAAGACAATCGACTAGTCAATTGTCCAACTTAACGACTACAGTAATTGAGATTTGGCAACCATACTAATGAACTAGTTTGGACAGTCAAGTAAATTGGGCTGGAACGATATTTACTCTTAAAAAGAGGTCCCTATAATTGGAGCCATTGTACTTTGCGCAATTTTCTGCAGTGCCCAAATCGCTGTCGACATATGATTAAGCTGAACCGGTCATTGCACTTCACGGGATAAGAAATACTATCAAGCATTTCCCAATCAAAATACTGAAGACAAACACAGATGTCTCAAGAATGTTGCCATGTTGGACTCTTTCTTAGTAAGAGATTTCAAGTTTGAATTTTGAGAATAAAAAAAATTAGTAGAGAGCGTTGTGGGATTACAAGGTATAATCATAATATACAGCAAAAGACTATAATGATCATATATAAATTTATTTGTGTTTAAAACTAATTTTTCATCATATAATACTAAAAGTGGGAAGCCCCATCGTTGAAAGTTAGATTACGATAATACCCTTCGAACGTGGACCGGCTATTTTGTCCTTGATGAAACAAAAGACCTTTCATTAAATAATTTTGTTACATTGAACGTGAATTGGAAAAATTCTTCCACCTACCCATAATTAGTGCAGGTATAAATTTGCTTTATTATGAACCATAAGTATTTCATTATTTATTTTTTGTTTCTTTCATCTTCCATGTTAACGTAGGAAGTAATAACCAAATTCAAGAAATTGAAAAAGGAGAACAAAAGTGGGGTAGCCCCACCTGATCTGCACTATACTACAAGTACACGAACGTAGAAATTTTCATGAAGCTTTACTTTTTCTTTTATCCTCTTTTTGCGTAGAAAGAGGATAAATTCAACTCATTAATGAAAAAGAAGTAAAGACCAATAAAACGGCCATAGTAATTTCATTTTTTTTTTTTATCATTATTTGTTTCTTTCATCTTCCACATTAATAGTAAGGGTGTTGCTAAATGTCAAAACCCACTTTGTCAAAAATGTCAAAACTGAGGCTGGCCCACAGTAAAATGACTAAAATACCCTAACCCCCAACAGCCAACCTATCTCCTTCAATGTAGTGTAATGATTAAAGTAAGTCACACTAAAATATAAATGACAATATTTAAATGAGATGCATATACCTATATTATACGGTGGGCCAACCTAACAACATACACAACTTTATTTTATTTTTTTATTATACGGTGAAACATCTAAATAATATCTGTGACTTTATTTGTTTTTATTTCATTATACGGTGGTAGCGTAAACAATATCTGTGATTTTTTTTTTTTTAATTATACGGTGGTAACCTAAACATGATATACTAAGCGTTTAATTCTTTTTTTTTCCTTTTTTTTTTTTTCCTTTTTAGAGACATTTATCCCCTAAACCAATTAGTAAGAATTATATACAAGAAAAACATATCTTTTTAAAAGTAACAAATATAACACATTGAATAGAAAAAAATATAAATACAATAATAAACTCCGATTAAAGCCAACCCTCTCCATTAATTAATGAAATCTATTTTCATTAATACAATTTTACTCATTTACTCTTTTCTCTCACTTCCACATTGATCTCTCTCCCCACCTTAATTTTATGATTTTTTTTCTTCAAACTTTATTTTTATGATGACAATTTTCTTAAAAGAAGCATTTAGTATATTTCAAATATATTATACTGTAACTATTTTATATTATGTTAATATTTCATCAATATATTATCTATATTAAGTTCATACATTTATTATTCAAAATATATAAAATTGTATATATACAATATTCTATACAATTTTAATGTTCATCAATAATATATATTGTTCATACATTTATTTTACCAAATATACAAATTGTATTTACAGAAATACTTTGCATTAATCAAATTGTAATTCTAAGAAAAGAAAATAACTATGGTCCCGATTAGTCCACACCTTTTCTTTGGAAATAAAACAAATTGACTTTGCCCTTAAAATTAGCATGTATTTAATTCATATGTTTTAGACATGGAATATGGAATTTGTTCTAGGTGTTGTCGTGCTTAGTTTTAGGAGATCTTTTTAAAGGTTTATGCCATTTAGGTAGTTTGCTTTGACTGTTTTCTATACTGAAAATTTAAAATGGAATATTTCTCTAAAAAAAACCATTTGATCCAATATTTAATTGCAAAAAATGTAACTATAGCAATCATCGTAGACAATTAGATTTAGCTATGTGTTTATAAACCAGTGTTGGCCATTAATCATGTAAATGTCCTTATCTATAATTCTAATCAATTTTAATCATATATACTTTTAACATTTATCAAAAGAGAAAAATGCTATAACAATTAGAATTTAATTTTTTTAATAGAAGTCCACACATACAATGTTATTTCTGGGCGGTTATTTAACTAAATATATAACCAATAATGTCTATGACCTCGAGAAATTAACGACGAATATTTAGAGAGAAAAAATTGCCTCCTCTATATGTAGAAATTGAGAGATATTGAGATTGCGAATTTCTGTGTATTTCATTGAAAGAGAAGAGCACCTATGCTTAGAAATAAAAGAATAGTATTTAATCCTATAAAAATTTTGTCAAAATTCTATTTGCTAGCCTATAACTAATTTTATGAGAGTGCAACAAACTAATATTTTGCATTGAATTTCCTATTAAATATTGAAAAGTCGTTTATTTTACCATTTTGCTCTATTAAAACATGGAGGTAAGTAAATTTTCGTTCCAAGAAATGTCGAATGCTATTGAAGCGAAATTGGTCAAGGTCCGCGTTTAGAACCCTTAGGTCCCGAGTTCGAGTCTAGGTGTGCGCATTTAGTCTAAAACTTCTTTTTTTTTTCATTTTTTCTTTCACTTATATGATCACAAAACTCAAACAAATCAAATATCAATGTATTTAATCCTTTTCAACACCAAAACTCACTTAGTGTTGCTATTTGATTGAGAAAACACTAAGCCTTTGAATGAAATGTCATATCACATACTCATTTGTTTGAAGATAGCACATTAAGTTATCTAATACTTTGAATGCAATGACAACTCATTATCTCTTAACATAATGCATCAAGTCACTTTTGGTGTTGAAGCAACTATGAACTATAATGAGTTATAACCTTGTTATAAATGAGCTCACAATTACCCATCGGTAATGTCAACCAACGATGTGAACAGCTAACGATCGTTGTGTACACAAGTTCGTAATGTAAAAAACCCAAACAAAGCATGAATATCATGAATTGATGCCAATTTGATCATGAGAGTGCAACAAACCCATAATTTTGCTATTTGATTGAGAAAACACTAAGACTTAGAACAAGCGTCATCACATAATTATTTGTTTGAAGACAACACATCAACGTATCTAATACTTTGAATGCGGTCAACTCATTATGTCTAACATAATGGATCGAGTCACTTTTGGTGTTGAAGCAACTATGAACTATAGCGAGTTATATAAGCAACTGTCAGACCAAATCATGGATCGTACGGGCACCCACACTAACTCACGGTGGGCAACCACTTGAGATAACTACCTTAATTTGATACAACATAGGAATAAATACTTCTTTATAAGAAATTCCCAAAAACTGTCCACTCATACAAGAGCTTCTAAGAAGTTTACAATTTGAATAGATAATGTAGACTAACCTGATACGACTGCTGTTGATAGAGTAAATGTCAGAACAAGGAGAGACTCTGTTTTATCTCAAATAAATTTTCCCAAACGTTTTCAAGTCAAAATCGTAAGACCGATCCCCTTTAAAAAACTCTACACTCGAGGGGAAATGTATGAGCACAAAACTAGGCTGTAGGGGATTGGCCGCAATGGTTGTTCCGAAAAACAAAAACAAATAACAAGTAAGAAAAAAGTAATCAAACACCAAAAAACCACACTGAGAAAGCCCCATTA
>NC_081343.1:36508489-36564017 GCF_029784015.1 Lycium ferocissimum
GGGATGCGGGTGCAAGTGCAGGCTCCTGGCCTCCAATAGCGGTCGATCGCGTCCTCACTATCTATGAGAGAACATAGAAATGAGGTTAAGATACCAATCTGAATAATCTCGCACGAAAAGAATGAACCAGATACCAATCGGATTGAACTAGCACGAAAATAGAGAAAGAAGTGGAGTGTTTCCTAAATGTCCTATAGCCTCTCGAGGATGGGTACAAACGTCTACATACCAATCCGCAAGACTCTACTAGACATTGCTCTTGTACTCGTTAGACCACGATTAACTTTCGGCTACGATGCCAATTTGTCACGACCTAATTCGCGAGTCGTGTTGGCACCTACACTATCCTTCCGAGTAGGCGAACCACATTACTAATAACAAGTTAAATAAGCAGAAAATTAAATAAGAAGAAGTTATCAAGTCTTAAACACTTATCATAACGAGAAATGTCACGACAACCCTAAAATACGGTCAAAGGGTACAAGAGCGCTAAATATAGTCTGGAATAAAAGTATGAAAATACCCGAAGGCTACATACTGTCTGTCGAATAAAAAAAAATAGAATTAAATAAGAAGGTCATTCAGGGGCCACAGATGACCAAGTAGCTCACCCTGAATGACCGAAAGATGTCACTCTCGCGTATCAGCCATGGGGCGTAGAACTGGAGCCTAGATCATACTCTGCACTCAACAAAAGTGCAGCAAGAGTAGTATTAGTACAACACTAGTACCGGTAAGCATCATAGGCCGACAATGATTAGATAACGCATGACGAAGTGAAAACTAACAAGTAGCACATAAAGCAAATAGGTATGGTCACATATCATATACAAGTAAAGTGTAAAGGAATCATGAAATCAACCAAGACAGATGTGGTTCACCAAATGACCAGTCAAATATAAGAGTGGATGAATGCAATGCAATGCAATAGTCTTCTCTCTCACTCCACTCTCGTACACACATGCTAAGGGTAGTGCCTCAAATCCATGACCCATGGGGGACCCGCGAAGTCTATGTACCACTCGTGCTCTCCGGCAGAAACCTCAGAGGCTAGTAATCACTCTCAATCTCCGGCAAATACCTCGGAGTCTCTCTGACACTCTCAATCTCCGGCAAAGATCTCGGAGTCTCTCAATCACTGACCTCACCCAATCATCACAACAATAATATGGAAAGCATGTCATGCATGATATCAGTATCAACAATATTACCAATATAAAATCAACAAGTACAAGTCATATTACTGTCCACTTGCCTCGAAGGCCGAGCGGGTGCGGCGAACGATCAACCCAACACCTTCCCTTTGCGGAGAGCCTCGGAATAATCAAAGTCTATCAAATATGTGATTTACATTAGAATATGAATCTAAGGACACTCATATTGCCATACTTATATTCGAAACTCAAAAACGACCTTAAAAATTGACCATGGGCCCACAAGGGCAAAACTGAAATTTTATTAGAAAATCATATCACCCATAACCTAAGGGTCATATATTCAGAAAATTAGTCAATTTCATCCATAAATAAACTCTCAAATCATTAATTCTCATCTCTTAAGACTAGGGCTCAAAAACTTCAATTATCCCAAAATCTTAATTGTCATGAATTTGAAGGTTTACATATAATCCAATACCAAAATATTCAATTACATTGACCCAACATATAAAGATTGAAGCTGGAACATAATAAACATAATAAAATTCCTAAAGTAGGAGGAAAATTTGAAACAGTGACTTTTAAATAAGAAAAAAAAAACATATAGGACCATTTACACTACATCACTTTTATCATTGTTGCCTGAAATGATTTGGTCATCATTACTTCATTTTTAGCCCCCAACCATTATGTCACTCAATTTAAGAACCAACAAATGGGCTCCAATATTTCTGCTTCTAACTTGTTCGTTTCCATCTCTTTTGCTGGCTAAAACGTCACTTCCTTGTGATATACAAAGCTAATAATATTCTTTTATACTTTTACAACTTTTGCCAAATAAAAATACTCTTCTTTCGTTGCTACAGTGGTCCAATAATCCTAATAATTATATATCTATACCATGTGCATCACGGGGCGATAGAAAATACACTTTTAGAAGAAACACTATATAACCTGAAATCTAAAATTCATCTTTCAAGGAAAGTGATGTTAGGAAGTTCATACCTGAGACCAAAATTACCACTGTAAATGAAAATGGAAAATTAGTTGCAACTCTTAAAGTCTGTTCCCACTATTCTTTTTCAAGCCGCCACATGAATGTTTAGGGAGTGTATTTGGTTTGAGTGAATGAAAGAACGATGCCCTTTAGTCTATTTACGTGCTGAGTTCTTTTCCTTGAGAATGGGAATTTGCTTGGGGCCCACTAAACATTCACCTAGTCTAAAGTAGAAGTCCACACCTAATTATTAGGAAAAGTGGGGTAATGCCCAATGTAAAGTTACTGCTAGTTAGTGTACACAAACAACAAATCCCAAATTTACCTCTATTTTCGTATAGAGTGCAAATCATCATAACTGACCCTTATAAATGGGCAGCCAAATTTCGCTCAAGACTCACATGCCACCTTGTGCACTTATAAAAATTTATCACTCCGTAAAATACTTTATTTACCAACTGTATGGGTACAAATAATATTCCTTTGAATAAACTATTCATACTCATTAAATAAATATATTTCAAAAAGTATCCGCCAATTAAATTACCGTGCCACCAATTCGCGCAAGTCAAGAATACCTTCTAATACTACGAAAAGGGTATTTTAGAGAAAAAGAGCCTAAAAGTGCTAAACGACCAAACGGGTCGTTACAAAAACACTTTAGGCCAAATATCCATGTATATAACCAATATATAATACTCTATTTACAGGAAAAATAAAAACTCTTTCAGGTAATTCAATCAGTTTAGCTAAGTATTAGTTAAGATTTAGTAAAATGTCCGCTAAGTGTTGATTCAATTGGATCAAATTCTTATATAAATATGTGAATGTACTATGGTAACAATATTTTGCATTGAATTTCCTATTGAATATTGAAAAGTCATTTATTTTTTGACCATTTTGCTCTATTAATACTTAGCTAAATTGTAGGAAATAGATTTAGAATTTTTAAAATAACAAGTTTTGATTCCATTAAATTCATTTTGTCTAAAATATTTGATTTAACAAGTAGTCAACACTATGGTTGACTTTGATTGAAACGAACCAATATTTTACATTGAATTTCCAATAAAATATTGAAAAGTCATTCATTTTACCAATTTTTTCGATATATCCAAAAAATTACGTTGTAAAGATACCAATGGAATGGGTCTTTGTGTATTGTTTATCACATATTTATATGGTATGAATTGGAGTATTATATTTTAGTGAATAAATTTTATTTTGTGGATTGTGTGTTGTGAACATAAAGATGCATGGGCATTGGGCTGCTCAAAGAAGTTGGGCCCAAACAACCGCAACCCATATATTCAGCAGAAGAGGAGAAATGCAGCCCAATATCAAAGTAAAAGAAAAATTGGAAAAAAAAAACTTTTCACTGTAAGGGCGCACCTAGACTCGAACGTGGGACCTAAGAGTTTTAAACGCGGACCTTGATCAATTTTTCTACAATAACATTCGTCATTTCTTGGAATGAATATTTATTTAGCTGCCTTTTTTAATAGAGCAAAATGGTAAAATAAATGACTTTTCAATATTTAATAGGAAATTCAATGCAAAATATTGGTTTATTACACTCTAATAATCAAATTGGAATGTAAATAATGATATTCATGTTTTGTGTGGGTTTTTTACGTTACGAACTTGTGTACACGACGATTGTTAGCGATTCTCGTCATTGTTTTACATTACCGATCGGTAATTGTGAGCTCATTTATAATAAAATTATATAACTCGCTATAGTTTATAGTTGCTTCAACACCAAAAGTGACTTGATTCATTATGTTAATACATAATGAGTTGACACTGCATTCAAAGTATTAGATACATTGACGTGTTGTCTTCAAACAAATGAGTATGTGACATGACACTTTGTTCTAAGTCTTGGTGTTTTCTCAATCAAATAGCAAAACTATAGGTTTCTTGCACTCTCATGATCAAATTGGCATCAATTCATGATATTCATTCTTTGTTTGGGTTTTTTACGTTACGAACTTGTGTACAGGACGATCGTTAATGGTTCTCATCGTTGATTTACATTACCGATCGGTAATTGTGAGCTCATTTATAACAAGGTTATAACTCATTATAGTTCATAGTGCTTCAACACCAAAAGTGACTTGATGCATTATGTTAAGAGATAATGAGTTTCCACTGCATTCAAAGTATTAGATACGTTAATGTGCTATCTTCAAACCAAAGAGTATGTGATATGACATTTCGTTCAAAGGCTTAGTGTTTTCTCAATCAAATAGCAATACTAAGTCAGTTTTGGTGTTCAAAAGGATTAAAGTACATTGATACTTGATTTTTTTGAGTTTGGTGATCACGTAAGTGAAAGAAGAAATGAAAAAAAAAAAGTTTTAGACTAAATGCGTGCACCTAGACTTGAACTCAGGACTTAAGGGTTCTAAACGCAGACCTTGACCAATTTCGCTGCAATAGCATTCAACATTCCTTGGAACGGAAAATTACTTATCTACATTTTTTAATAGAGCAAAATAGTAAAATAAATGACTTTTCAATATTTAATAGAAAATTCAATGCAAAATATTGGTTTGTTGCATTTTCATAGTCAAATTGGCAGCATTTCATAATAAGGTCATACCTAATTTTAGTTCATAGTTATTTCAACACTAATAGTGACTTGATTCGTTATGTTATTAATAAATAATGATTTGACATTGCATTCACAAGAAATAGCAATACTGAGCTCAACAAAAAATAATACAAAATTAAGCAACACGAACAAAAATAAAACAACAAAAATTAATCATTCACTCAAATTATTCTACTCTTCATTATGTAACGTCCAACGGGAACCAAATACCGTGTATATATATACCATAACAAAAATAAAAACAAGAAAAAGAATTAGAAAAAGAAGAAAAAATACACTCCAGGCCAAATACCGTATGTGTATAGCCAAAATATAACAAATTTGCAGGAAAAATAAAAATACTTTAGATACCAAAACAAAAAGAAAAAGAAGAAAAAAAATACACTCTAGGCTAAATATCATATGTATATAGCCAATAAATAACACTTTATTTACAAGAAAAATAAAAAAAGACTTTCAGATGCCAAAACAAAAAGAAAAAAAGAAAAAAGGAAATGAGTACACCCTAGGCCCACCGTATGCATACACAATAAGTGAACAAAAAAAAAAAAAAAAAAAAAAAAGAAATACACCCTAGGCCTACCTTATTTATACACAATACAGCTAATGTAAAAATAATAATAATAAAAAAAGATACATTAAAAAAATGAAAAAGAGCATGGGAACATAACCCATGATTAGCCTATATGAGAGAGTGTCTCATTTTATCAGGAAGGACAGTGATGTAAAAGCACATGATAATAAAATAATAAAAGGTAAAGATTCCCCAAGATTCCCTATGAAATGACTAATATACCCCCATTTTTGACAGTTTTGCCCAAAAGTGGTGTCACGATCCAACCTGCCATGACCGGTACCCATCTAAATCCTAATGGGTGAACCAACATACATACCACCTAATCCATTCAATACGGTTTTTATATAAATCAAGCTAAACAATTAGTATTCATTTAACAACAAAAGAACAAGTAAATCATGCCATAAATACTGTAGTAAGTGTCGAAGTTCTAACTATTACAATCCCCAAAATTCAAAAGTCATCGTACAGGACTCTAAGCCAAAACATGTCTAAGAACTGAAATCTGCCTAATAAATATCCATAATGTCTAGAATAAGATAAAACATCATAAGTAGAAGATCTTCGGGTGACCTGGCATGGGAAGAAGCTCACCCCAAAATCTGTCAACAATTATCCTCCACGCTAGATGTGAGGACGAGTAGCGGTCTCTATATCAAAATCTGCACTCAAAGAATGCAGCAAGATAGTATTAGTACAAACACTATGTACCGGTAAGCATCATAGGCCGACTAAGATTAGTATCATGCATATCTTTTAAAATCAATAGAATAAACAAGTCAGTCAATCATACACGAATATAAATACATCACAACAAGTCAACCACAGACAATCACAAATAATTCATCAAATTGCCAAGAATCACAAACACGTCAACCACAACGGAAATAAATTTACCATTATAACCCCACTCGCTGTACACACATGCTATCTGATGTCATAGCTCAGTATTCATGACCTACAGGGGACCCATGGTGTCCATGTACCACTCGTTCCGGAACACTCCTCCGACCCGAGCATAACCTCCGCTCCGAAAAGAACCTCGGACGCGGGATACAACAATAAACCTCTCATTTTTGGAACTATCCTCGGACCACGAGCCCATAATCTAGGCCACATATGTGCCTTGTCATACCTTTTATAGAACAATGTTTCTTACCTTCTCAATATCCATATTCACCTCGTCATTTCACGTCATAATACCCTCGAGAAGGCTATATTAACTTCTCATCACAATACATCCACTGCAGATTAAATCACACAGGAATAATGGCATGAAGCCTACACAACACTCAATCATAAGCACATAGGAGCTTAACCACACAATATCATGTAATGAATACTAGACATGCTTTCTCCTAATGAAATCACACGACATACATTCAACTAACCAAAGTCTAACTCAAGTAAACCGTAACCTACCTCAGAGTAGAGCTGGAACAATGCTTACGTCACTTTCTGTACACCTTTCCTTTCCTCAAAGTCTCAATACGTTCGCGGTCTAAAAATAGAAGGCTTAATGAATCACATTGCTCAATTTGCAAATACCAAGGCAAGAAATACTCTTCCCTCTCCCCATTCTAAAGGTGGATGATTTTCTAGGTGATAAACAACCTATCAAAGCCCCTAATATTCATAAACCATCAATTTCTACCACATTCTATCCAACATTCCCATTACAAACAGTTTTCTATGACAAAGACACCATTTTTATAGAACCCTAGGTCTCAATCACTTAGTTTACTATTCTAATTGTTCAATTTATGACAAATATCAACTAATCAATCCATTTAAAAGATAAATAAACGTTAGTAATTCCCACCCATCAAGTTTAGAAGTTTTATTAATATTCTAGGGTTCCTACTTCACTTTCACCATTAAAGACCCAAGAAGATGATTACAATAACGGAGGTAATGGGATGGTAGAATGGAAAGCAAAGAGACTTACCTCTCAAGGTTAACTTGCCCTAGCTTAGAAATCCTCTCTAGGTGCTTGTTGGGAAGTATGTTGGTGTGTTATGAATGAAAATATAAAACTAAGGCATTAAAACGCGGACACTGCCTTCCCGTTGACCGCTGCGGTGGTCACTACGCTGCTGCGGCCAAGCTACCGCTATAGCGGTCCCATAATAAATCCGCTCACCGCTATAGCGGTCACCACCCCTCTATAGCGGCATCGCCGTAGCAGGAAAAGTCCCGCCACAGTGGCCCCAAGAGAAAATGGCGGACCGCTGGGAGAGGTCAGCCCACCGTTACAACGATATCGTTGTAGCGGTACTCCCACCGCCGCAGCGATGCATTTTGGGCAGTAGCTCGATTTTCTGTCCAGTTTTCCCCCTATCACCCCACATTTCACCCAAGGCCTCAAAAACACAACACGAAACATGCATACATACCAAAAGACGCCCTACCAATCCATCCGCGGCCTTGGAATTCCCAATGGAGTCCTAAATTCCCATAACAACCGGAAAGGGTCTTTACAAGTGGTTTTGCTAAATAGATTTTTCGTAATAGCAATCATTTTGCAGAACCTTTTCAACCTGTTTTGATCTTTCTTGGCTTTTCATATCCATTTACACTTTCTATAGATTGCAGAGTAATGGCAATTTTAACTTTATTGTGGGATCCGTGTAATTCTGTATATGTGCAATGAAGTTCTCAATCTTCTCCTTAGTCCTTACCTTAGAGGTAGTTATACTAAAACATATACTAAAACATGTACAACCTCATATTCATTATTTCTAATTTACCATGCAGTTCTTATTTTTTTAATACTTTATTATGCAGTTCAGATATGATGTTATGTGTAATTTAAAGTTTCACGAATTTTTCGCTTATCATATAATTTACCATTTATAATAATATCGAAAAATATATTCCCTTGTTGTTCGGCTGCATGATGTTGAGAAAAAGAGTTTGAGAAAGAAATGGAGGTAATGACTTTAAAGATCCATGTTGTGTTTCAAAATGAAAATAGGAATGGTCTTCTTTCAGGTGGATCACCAGTATTGAACCGGCCGGAGATTTCTGAACGACAGAGGTGACTCAATCGCCTTTCTTCATCGTAGTTTCAATTTTCTTAGTTGTGTGGCTCGAGTTTATTAGTCTCAGGTTACAGAATTTTGATTCACTTCGTCAATTCATTTTTATCGTTTTTTTCTTTTGTGTTGTATATGATCATGGGTGCTGCGATAGTGACAATAGTGTCTCAAGCCCCGAGCATTGAGATATTTTTATTTTATTTGTCAAATTTTATATTGGCTTATTGAGTTCAATAATTATCAAGAGCTAACTTTTATCATGGCATTTTTACTTTTTTAATTTGTCTTCTGTTACTCGAAAACATATTTTAGTAATCTTGTGTAATTATAAAAAAAACTTTATACATAATAACTTAGAATACAGGTGCAACGCACGTGCCAAAAACTAGTATATTAAAAATGGACCCAAGAAAAATTTGATAAAGAGAATCATATTTTAAAATTCTTTAATAGTGCGAAGAGTCTATGGTTATCCTGTTATGATATTATTGCAGGGAATTGTATTTGAGTCCCACATCAGTTAAATGGGGAACTAATGTGAGGCTTATATAGCCTTGAGCTCTCCTACCTCAATAACTACAATGATATCCGAGCCACTCACCGCTCTTCGTGCCCGTCATGTCTTGGATGGTCGTCGATATTGTAGTGTTGGCCCGGGGCTAGAAATGGTCTAGCGCACGGCCGTCGAGGACGACAGGTGGGGAGCGTGGTGGTTTGTTAGATATTATTGCAATGAGTGGGACTTGAGTCACACATCAGTTACATGAAAGGCGATGTGGGGCTTATATAGTCTTACGTTGTCCCACCTCAATAGCTAGCTTTTCGGTGTATTTCTATTAAGTTGTATTATCGCAAGATTGATGTTTGCTATCAATACTTTGATCACGGAACCGTGAACAAATTGGATGAAAATAATATGATGAAAACTTCTCAAAATCTTCACCCCAAAAAGGCCGAACTTCACGCACAAGTGCCTTAAGTTCAAGCAAAATATAAAAGACATTTACAAAATTTAAAAACTTCGGGTATAACTTACGGAAAAGTTAGCGGTGGTGGCTTTATGGCCAAATTCTAAACCTGGATTTCTACACAGTTTTCCATTTGAAGTGCAAATCCATTGAGAGTGGTAAAATTTTTTTACGTGGTACTTTAATTTATTTGAAACAATTATTTAATTTGTATTTAGTTTTTTAAAAAAAAATTATTCGTTTATTCATTTTAGAGTAATTTAGATATGCGGTCAGAACTCATAATTTAGGTTTGACTCAATGTCTAAAGTTTCATATATATGGCTGAAATCAGTAAAAATAATATACTGATCGAGGGTGGCGTATAGAAACAATCCTTAACAACTGCATAGAGTCTTAATAACTCGTAGAAGAATAATATAGTATTTTCTTATGTACTTATAGCTCAGGGTCACCCTTGGACATGGTGTAACTGTAAAATCCCAATATTGATCAATTATATGTGCATGTCAAAAATAAATTAATATTGAATATAATGACCTAAGAAACTCTTTTCTCGGTTCATTCAATTTCCTTGGCCAAGGTCTTGAAGTAGTCATTTATAATTTATGACATTATATTATAGCGCTTAAATTCATTACCAAGAGTTGGCACATTCCATCTTGATCAATCATTAATTCCACAAGTACTTAATCATATACCATCCTTTCGATATTGTCGCCATATATGGGTGTCCGGTATCAAATACAGTAGCAACTGTTCAATGAATCGATTCAATGAACATATCTCTACACATGCACCATCTATATATATGTAAGTGATTTAGTTAATGAGATCAACTAATCGTTATCCATAAAGACCACTAAGAATACATATAGATCTAACTGAATCGAGCAACTTATCGGATGGGGACACTTTGACGAATTTCGAATAAAATATAACGAGCTCTCTTCTCTCTCCATGCAAACCCTAAAAGAGAGTAAATCCTAATCTATTCACGATGGCTGCGGGCGGCCAGCCACCATTGGTGGCTGGTTCCCTACCTTCAACTACTTACTACCCATCTTTACCTTCCAACCCTTCCACTAGTGGAGCAATTATCATTGACGAATCTACAATGAAAACCCTAAGATATGCTGAAGTTCTAAGCCCTAATCATGCAACCATGCAGACAGCAATATGTCATGTTGAACCAATTCAAATGAAGCCCGTGGAGATTATTGATGGAATACATGTGATTAAATGGACAGAGGAAGAGGTTCTACGCATGAACAAAATTGAAAAGCTCTCATATGCAGTGATAGGAAATTTTTCTTATAATTTGCCTGATTTGGAAGACTTGAGAATCCAAATTCCTAAACAATGTGGCATCAAATGAGATTGTCGTATTGGTTTTTTCAGGCATAGACACATCCTTATGAGATTGGAGAACCTAGAAGACTTCCTTACAATGACATCAAAGGCTGAACATTATGTTTAGTGTAAGGATAGCTACTCTTACCAAATGCGTACGTTAATTTATGATCCCACGTTCAAAATTGATGAGGAGACGACTAAGGCTATAGCTTGGACCTCTTTTCCATACTTGTTACCTACTTATTATGTAAAGGAGACTCTTTTAGCTTTAGCTTCAGCAGTAGATCAACCAATACAGTTGGACATGGCAACTATTAACAAAACTAGACCTAATTGTGCTAGGGTTAAAGTTTTAGTTAATCTTGTTAAGCTAAAAGAGTTTGTAAGGATGGAAATCAAGGATGAGAATTCTGAGCAAGTTAGACTAGTGGATGTTAAGATACAATATGATGTACTGCCAAAGTATTGTAAGAAATGCAAGCTTCAGGGTCATGATGAGATTGGTTGTAGGATATTGCATCCAGAACTGAGGTTTGAGGCTGCTGAAAATGAGGTTGTGAATGATGCTGGTAAGAAAAAGGAGGAGGGGGTGAAGAAGGTTGTTCCACAAGTGGTGAAACAACCTTCTACATGTTGGAACTATAGGAAATTCCCTACTAAAACTCGCGCTAGTAGATTGGTAGTGGGAAATCCTGGGACTTTTAATGTGGTTGCAAATAAATGAAATATGGATATGGGTAATAAATCTATCAATAATGAGGTTCATGTGGAAAACAAATTTGCTACACTTGAGATTGAAGAAATGGTTGATAATGGGAAGGATGAGCCTTTAATATCTGATGATGCAAGTCCTAGTGCAGCAAAAGTAGTTAATAGTCTTTGAAAGGGCAATCAGGGAGAATAAGGAGTTTAAAGGTGTGATTGATGATATGATAATGAAAGCAAACTCTACTGCTTTGCAGGCAAAGTTGGTATCTGTGGGAACTTCTGAGGAGATGTCAAAAGCGATATGTAATAAAGATTCTTCTGCAGGCAAGTTGGAAATAGTAGATCCTACTACTACTTTTCCTGAACTTAATGTTGAGGACCATATGGTGGGCACTATAGTGGATATTGTGGAAAATCTAGAGGAGGATATTGTGGCTACTCCAGAGACTCCAACAGTTGTGAGTCATGGAGTAGATCATGTGGAAGTTGATGATCTTGGTGATAATGTAGAAGTTGATAATGAGGAAAAAAGGGCTGAGGTGGATTATGAGGTAAAGGAGGCTTCTTTTCCTCCTTCCAAATGGGGTGATAATGTAGAAGTTGATGATCTTGGTGCAGGACTGGATGGGGATTTAGTGAACTCACAGTCATTACCTTTGATTGAGGAGGGGATGGTTAAATCAATGGATATTGTAACCAGTTCTATGACAATTCAACCTTTACAAATATTGAGTAAGGACTCTCCTATAAGGAGGCTACATGAGATTGTTTCTCACCAAGTAGGAGGATCAGAAATCAGTAACTCAGATGGATAGGAGAAGGAGATCAGTAATATTGAAGATAATGAGGAATCTCTGCAGGCTAATTTAGCTCATATAAGTAGACAAGCTGGTTTATCTCCAAAATCAGCATTGAAGAGTGGCAAAAAGGGAAAGAAGGAAAGCCATATGGAAGGTCAACATCTAACCAGGGATGTACTAAAGAGAGCTGCAGCTTTGAAAGTCTCTTTTAAATGATAGTAAAAGCTTTGATATGGAACATCAGATCAGTAAGGACTCAACAGGCTTTTCATAGGCTACAGATGTTATATAGACATCACAATTTTGTATTGATAGCTTTGATGGAACCTTTCCAACAAGCCGTCATATAAAGAATTATCAAAGAAGATTGGGAATGCATAGTGCAGGTGCAAACTACAATGTGAAGATTTGGTTCTTTGTTAATGCTAATATGGATGTACAGATTGTATCAGATACAGAATAGAAGATTACTTTGAAGTTATTTTTGCAGGAACACAACAGACATATGATTTCTACACTAGTATATGCTAAATGTGATGCCCTTGAGAGGTTACAATTATGGGATAGTATTTATCATTTGTCTGCTAACATAGATATACCTTAGATGGTAGGAGGATATTTTAATGTTGTACTGAATAAGGAAGAGAAAATTGATGGTACTCCTATTGTCCCTCAAGACTATGAAGACTTTGCCTTCTGCATAAATTCTTGTGAGGTGGAGGAAACTACTTTCAAAGGTAGACCATTTACATGGAGAAATGGAGCGCTAGAAATGACTGCATATTTGAGAGGTTGGATAGAATGGTAGTCAACTCACATATACAGAATTGGTTTGGAAGCATTGAGGTGGAACACTTGTCTAGGATTGGCTCTGACCATGCTCTTTTATCTATCACCTTGGGTACTGATATTCCAAACTTCATCAAGCCTTTCATGTTTCTGAAGTTTTGGACTGATCATGAAGATATTCAGGATATTGTTAAAGACAATTGGCCTGGGGACAATGAGGGTGATCCTTTCCTGAATTTAAAAAAAAAGATTAAATAAGTTAAAGGGTCACTATGAGCTTGGAGTAAGGTGGCTTTTGGTGACATCTTCAAACAACTCATCATAAGGGAGGAGATTGTGAGGGTGAAAGAACAGTTGTTTGAAGAAGATCCTTCAGGGGAGAATAGATGTATTCTGCAGCTAGCACAAGCAGAAATGAAGAAATATCTACATTTTGAGGAAGAATTTTGGAAACAAAAATCTGGTTATACCTGGTTTGCTGAGGGTGATAGAAACACAAAGTTCTTCCATAGTATTGTCAATGGTAGAAGAAAAAAGATACAAGTGAAGAGAATCCAAGATGCTCATGGTGTTTGGCTTGAGAATGAGGAAGGAATTGCTCAAGGTGCAGCGCAGTTTTTTCAAGATAAGTTTACTCAAGAAGTTTGTAGCTCAGAATTTTCTATAATAAATTTTGTGCCCAAATTATTTACTGATGAATACAATGAAATGTTGTGTGCCCTTCCCACAGAAGATGAAGTTAAAAAGGCAGCTTTTGATTTAAAAGGTGAGAGTGCTTGTGGTCCAGATGGATTATCAGGCAGTTTCTATCAGGCTTGCTGGAATATAGTTGGGATAGATGTCTATAAAGTAGTGAAGGCATTCTATGAAGGTCATACTCTTCCTAAGTCTGTCACTCACACAAATCTGATGCTCCTTCCTAAGAAGGAGGTGGTTCAGCAGTTCACTGATTGGAGGCATATAAGTTTTGAGTAACTTTGTCAATAAAGTTATTTCTAGAGTTGTGCATGAGAGGCTAGACAAGATCTTACACGAGATGATTTCTCCTAACCAGTTTGGGTTTGTGAAGAACAGAAGTTTCATTGAGAATGTTCTACTCACTCAAGAAATTATGACTGATATCAGGAAAAGAGGCAAGCCTGCTAATGTGATCATCAAGCTAGACATGGCTAAAGCCTATGATAGAGTGTCATGGCAGTTTTTAACCAAAGTTTTGGAAAGGATGGGATTTGATGGAGCATTTGTGGATCAGATATGGAGGTTGCTAGCTAACAACTGGTACTCAGTTCTATTAAATGGCCAGTCTCATGATTTCTTTCACTCAACTAGAGGAGTGAAACAAGGTGATCCTTTATCACCTGCATTGTTTGTTCTAGCTGCAGAGGTGCTATCAAGAGCTCTTAACTCTTTATTTGACCATGAACAATATAAGGGGTATGCTATGCCTAAATGGAGTGCCAACTTAAACCATCTTGCATATACAGATGACACCATTATCTTTACCTCAGCAAATAAGGTGTCATTGGAGATGATCATGACAGTCTTGAGGAAGTATGAAGATGTTTCAGGACAGAAAATCCACATAAACAAGAGTTGTTTCTACTTGTGTCGTAAAAATTTCGAAATGCTTTGTGTCATGAGGTGGAGCGCATCACACGGGGTTCACTAGAGGTGTCTTCCCATTTATGTACTTAGGCTGTCCAATATTCCATACTAGAAAGAAGAAGGTGTACTTTAATGAGTTGATCAAGAAGGTTAAAAACAAGCTGCAGAATTGGAAGGGCAGGCTCATTTCTTTTGGTAGTAAGGCAGTCTTAATCACTAGTGTACTTCAGAGTATGCCTCTATATCTGCTATCAGCCATGGCACCTGCTAAATGTACTTTGAATGAGTTACACAAAATCTTTGCAAGATTTTTCTAGAGCAATAAAGAAGAAGGAAAGAGTAAACATTGGTCAGCTTGGTTAAAAGTGTGTGTGCCAAAGAATGAAGGAGGCTTGGGGTTTAGATCCTTATTTGATATCTCTGGTGCTCTTTTTGCTAAGTTATGATGGAGGTTTAGAACCACATGCACATTGTGGTCTACCTATATGTGGAATAAGTATTGTAAGAGGCAGATTCCAACTCTAGTGCAGTGGAGAGGTGGCCTACAATTATGGAAAAAGATGTTAGAAGCTAGAGATATGATTGAAAAGGATATATGGTGGGAGACAAGAAATGGTTTAGCTAACTTTTGGTATGATAATTGGACAAAACTAGGTCCAATAGCTGATTTGATGCCTATAAACTTTCCCATTGATGAAACCATTCAGGATGTGGAAGACATGATGATAAATGGACAGTGGAATCTCCCTAAGCTTCAGCAAACTGTGCCAGAGGATTTAGTAGAACACATCACACATAGCTTCAATAGAGATACAATTGATCAATCTATAGACAAGGCCTGGTGGATGCTTAATGCAAATGGTAAATTCACAGTTTCAAGTGCTTGGGAAAAGATCAGGCAAAAAAAAAAAGGAGGTAAAGTCGTTTTATCATAGGATGTGGACTAAAAGGTTGCAGTTCAAGATTGCATTTCTTTTGTGGGGAGTATGGAAACAGAAGCTGCCAATGGATGATGTTCTTGTAAGAATGGGGATATCCATAGTTTCTATTTATAGGTATTGCTCACAACCACAACAAGAAACTTTGGAATATCTATTCCTGACGATTTAAGACTATACAACAGCAGTGTGGAAAGTTTTTACAGATGCAGCTGATATTCAAGGACCTTTTGTGCAGGTGAAAAAGGCAGTGAAAAAATGGTGGGATGCCAAATGCTCAACTAAGTTGAAACCTCTCGTATCGAGCAAAACTATCATACTATAAGCTGACTTTGGAAGAGAATGAATACAGTAGTGTATGGAGGGACAATGTCCAAGGCTAAGGTACTCTATGATATCAACATAAATCTTGTGTAATGGCAAACCGAAATATCCCGGATGAAAGATATTCAGCTCTTGGCCTCATCCGGTTGAAAATCTTAGAAAGCCAAATTCAAAGCCACAGATCAGCTATATACTGGTGCACTGGTCGGGGTTGGTACAAGTGTAGTAGTGATGGAGCATCTAAAGGAAATCCTGGCCCCAGCTCAGTAGCCTTTTGTATTAGAGACAATCTTGGATATTTTATATATGCCAGCACAAGGAGAGTGGGGGATACAAGCTGTCTAGTTGCAGAAGCTAAGGCAATGTATGATGGTTTGGTTTATTGTATAACTAACTGTAACACTCCGTAAATTCAGGTTAGGTGTGAATATGTAAAAATCTAGTATTAAGATGATATTATATCTATATGAATCCATTCTTGATGAATTCGGGTGGAAGATGGTCGTTTTGAAGTCAAACCAACAATTGAAGTTCTTAAGGGCTCTTAAATTCGCCTAAGTTTTGGTAGGTCTGTCTTCTGGGCGATTTTCATAAAAATGTGTTGTGAATTTGGAAAACTTCCTTGATGAAAGTTGTAGATCTTTGAAATAGCTACGGACTATAACACGTGTTACGGGCCGTAACATGGCAGCGTAACGTCTCAAAAATCACCAGAACTCTCTGGAAATTTTCACTAAAGGATGGTCCGTAACACGAAGGACGGTCCGTCCTTCGGGGGCGTCCTTTGGCCCGTTTTCACCAGAAAAATATAAATAAGACACTTGTTTTGTTTATTCCTCCACTTTCTAAACAACCCTAAGGACGAAAATCATTCCTCCAAGTCTTCAAATCAAAGGTAAGGACATCCTTAACATTACTAATTCATTCTAACATCAAACCCATGATTCTTAATATGATTCTTGTGACCAAAACTTAGGGTTTGCAACATAATTCTTCCCAAAGTGATTCAAGCTAGGATTTTGGTGTTGTTCATTAGAAAAGTGAATTGTTAAACCTTGTTTAACAAATTAAGGTATGTCTCTCTTTTGAAAACTTATTTTGAATGAAAATCACATTTGAAACTATTGTTGGAAGTATAAATTTTATTTAAGATTCTTTAATGAATGAAAGGAAAAGTAATTTTTTATGTATTTCTTGAACTCCAATTCATGTCTAAATGGGTTTTAATGTGTGTGAGGGGACAAACCCACATTAAACCTAGATTGCACCAAACCCTATATATGTATGTGATATTATGAATGTTTTCCTCTATAAGAGATGCTTAATAATGATGGTTAAGGGTTGGTAATGATATTCTCATTGATGAATTAGGACATGGAAATCTTTCGTAAAGAAGTTATACGTTTTCAAAACATTGGTTGGAATGACTTATTCTTTCAATATGGCATAATGATCCGTTATGACAAGTTGGATAAAGATGATTTGTATGTCTCTTTTAAAAATCCTTTTGACTATGAGGGTGATTTGTATGTCTATATTTCAAATTTCGTCTTTTCATGTATGTCTAGATTTTCCCAAAAATGTTTCTTGAAGTATGTCTATATTCCAAAAATCATCTATTCAACTATGTCTACTTGTGAAGTACGCTTAATTTGTGAAAGCATGAATTGTATTTGAGAATCCTTCCTTGATTGTTTGTATAAGTTATAACTCTTGTTTGGCGGAATTTATTCTAGAATTAAAGATGATTTCTTTTAGACAAGGTCATGTGTGTGTAGGGTCAAGCCCGCATCGAACCTTATACGAACTATACTACTTTGTGAAACTCGCTTTTCCCATTATTGGATGATTGAACTTAATCTTCTAAAGGTTGGACCTTAAACTTGTTTTGTTGTTGAATGAGTTTCTTGAACTTGAAATTGAATAAGATATTTGAATAAGATTCTAAATCAGTTATGACTTAAAATGCCTCTATTTTGAGATGATGACTTGAGAAGTGAGATTCGGCTCTAAGCCATGATTGATGATTCGTTAATATGCCATGATTTGTATTTTGTTGGTGTTTGGGCCTGTATGGGCAAGCTATGCTAATCCAGAGGACGATTAGCCGTTATGGATCCTAATGTATCGATACCAGTATTGTTGTGTCAGTCTAGAGAACGATTGACCTCCGTTGCTTCCTAGCACGGAGTATCTATTCTTTGTGCTAGTCCAGAGGACGATTAGCCTCTGTATCTTTCTAGACCGGAGTATCTATGGCTATGCTAGTCCAGAGGACGATTAGCCTTCATTGCTTCCTAGCCTGGAGTATCTATTGCTGTGCTAGTCCAGAGGACGATTAGCCTCCGCGGTTTCCTAACCCGGAGTATCGATTGATTGATTAGTTTGCCTATGAGCGGCTTGTTTCGTATCTTGTTGCCTGTGAGTGGCTTGTGGTGATATTGAATTCGTAAGTGAAATACTTAGCATGGTAAATGGTAAGGAGTTAAGTTAATATGTCTTTCGTTGATGGGTTCTTTCATGACTCTTTAATGTTGCTGACTTACGTTATTCCTGGGTTTGAATTGTGATATTTATTAATATCATTTTTATTAATTTTATTCATCATATCTTGTTTTGTAACTATTTCCCCTTAGACAACTATCGAGTACAAGTACTCAGCATACCATTGTTGTTTTTTATGGTATATTAGGTAACGGAGAAAGAGCGGAGTTCTTGATACTCACGGCGTTTAGGAAGGACTTGCTGTCGTCGTCGATTTGGTGAGCCCACACATTCATTCGTGGGACACCCCATTTATTTAATTTCATTTATTTATATTAGTTTCCGGGCTGCGTCCCGATGATTTAGACATTTATTCCTTATTCCTAGAAGCTCCTTAGTATACATTCGAATGTGGGTAGAAGAAGAGTTGTTGTGTAAATCTTTTGGACACGTTATCATGTTTTGGTTGAATTATTTAAATTATAAAGACTTTCGTTCATCTAATTCATATATTCATGATTAGTTACATTTATTTTATAAACTGTTGGAGGCAAATATTGAACCTGGCGGGTTCAAGTGTTATTATTGTGTCGTTTAGGTTCTTCCGATGTTGTTCATGACGTCGGATGCCGATCACTTCTAGGGTGGGTTTTGGGGCGTGACACTAACCAGCTATTGCCTCTTTATTTTTCTTTGAGCTTAGTGAAGATGGTGGAAGGTGAATGAGATGTGCCATGGTCTATAAGTTTGGTGGTTTACAACATTATTGAATGGAGAAGGAAAGGAGTAATCCATATTGGGCATGTAATGAGGGAAGGAAACTAGCTGGCAGACTTTCTAGCTAAACATATCTTTAGTTTTGCAGGTATATTATGCTTTGAAAACTTCATGGAGTTACCAGCAGTTGCAAAAAGGCTGGTAAACATTGACAAAATGCAGATGCTATCTTTCATATTCAAGCCAGTGTTTGCCAGAGAGCCTGACTGAGGTGCTAAACACAGCAGCAACATAATTGAGCTTCATATGCAGGTCTATAACTACTAAACCGAAAGGGATGAATATGTTCAACTATTCTACAGCAGCAGATTTGAGTTGTAAAGATTCCATCAGCATGAAGTTTTTCACTACAACAGAATGAGCAGCTGAGTATAATCAAGTCACAACATGCACAAGTTCAAGTTTGAAGGATTTTTCTGTTGGTTATGATTTCATAGCACCTGGTGAGAGCTTTGAGGTTGCTTGAGTGAAATCAAACCATAAATTTGAAGCTTTTGCGAGTTAGACTAGATTTAATGCTTTTTTTGTTTATTTCAATTCATAGGCACTTTTGGCCTTATTTTATTTCTCTGTCTGAGACTCTTTTTATCAATAAATTCACAACTAGTATCATGCTAGTTGTTTTGCTTAAAAAAACAAGAAGATCTAACTGAATCACTAACATCATAACTAGTAGATGAATTGTTGTATTAAATGATCTGGTCGAACAGAAAAATGCATATAGCTCTGGTTGCAAGTTGGACCAGTTCAAAGACTCTACATGAATTAGTGGGTTTTTATCCTTCTGATCTTGTTCTTGATCCAATATAGAAAGAGGGTATGTTCGTTATACCCATCATAACTCGAACTTGTTTTTAGCATATAACCAATTCATGA
This sequence comes from Lycium ferocissimum, assembly GCF_029784015.1. Classification (NCBI taxonomy): domain Eukaryota; kingdom Viridiplantae; phylum Streptophyta; class Magnoliopsida; order Solanales; family Solanaceae; genus Lycium; species Lycium ferocissimum. Next base: position 36,528,507 of record NC_081343.1, read on the forward strand.
GGTGGGTAGGGGGGGGGGGGGTCACACTTACTACAAGACTCAAGAGTACCACTTTATCAACATAAAAGGAACACTTCTAAATGAATTTGTGTGTATGAAGTTATGAAGGTATAGCTAGAGCACATATTGTGTATGATCAAGAATAATTCTAGTTTAAGTCATACGAGATTTGACTCTCATTATCATTTTTATTTTTTATTTTTATTTTTTATAATTCACCATTATGGTGTAGGGTTAGGCATTGACCCTCACCTGTATTTGGGATGTGCAAAAGATGAAGGAGGACATATACCTCAGCCTCTAGTACAAAAGGGGTAATGATAAAAGCCAAATAAAAATTTTGCAGCTCATAAAAGTACTTCCTGTAAGAGGACTCCTCTTTTACAAATTGGAGCTTGCAAGAGCAATAAACAAAATTAAACTGTTAAATGAGATTAAGCTCAATCATGATCAAAAGTAAAATTTTTGTTTTGATCTTTGAATCTAAAACAAGTTGTACCATCAGAGTCATTCTTCATAATGTTTTTAATTCTCTGAGGAAGAAATAAATCCATTCTGAAGAAAGTGTTCTGTTTGCTGCTTTCTCCCATGTTGGCCAAAAAATCAGCAATCGTATTAACCTCTCTATAGCAGTGCTGGAATTTGAAATTTTCAGTGTCCTTCAATGCTTGAATCTTGTTGATTATAGATCTAACTTGCCAACTGGTGTTGTATTTCCCATTAATCATACCAATGATCAATAGAGAATCAGATTCCACAAGAACATTGTAGATATCATTGCTTGCACACCACTGAAGACCAATGAGAATAGATTTTGCTTCTGCAACATTGTTAGAACAAACTCCAAAATAACAAGTGTATGCAAGAATGCAAAGCCCTCTGTCATTTCTCAAAATGCCTCCTCCACCTGCACTTCTTGGATTTCCTTTACTACAACTATCAGTATTGAGTTTAAAATTCCCAAGCTGTGGTAGCTGCCACTTCAAGATTTTAATATCAATTCTGTGTTTGAGTTTTTCAGTTTGATCCCAAGCAATATGCCATTGCTTGTCCAGCTTAATACTTGGAAATTGTGTTGTTATTAGTAGTCTTGTGTGATAGAGGACCTGATTTATCACCCCTCTAGTTGACCACCTAGTACCTTCAAATCTGCTACTGCATCTAGATTTCCAAACTTCCCAACAAATAATAGATGGTAGGCATTGTAAAATTAAGGATTGTACCTTGTTTTCAGCCTTACACATCCACCATTTCATCAAAGTACATCTAATGTTTCATTGTTGAATTCGAATACCACTAACTCCTGAAAAGTAGCACCACACTTCATCAGCAAGGTCCCCTTTTCTGAATAAATGATCATTGTTTTCTCCGTGTCCATTAGAGCAGCAGTTGCATCTTGAAGGACTTGGAATTCTGAATCTTTGAATGGCAGCATCTGTTGGTAATTTGTTTGCCAACATCCTTGTCATAAAGAAGGAAATTTTGAAAGGTATTTTAGGATGTCAAATCATGTTGGCAGTCAAAGTGCAACCTTTCTTTTTCCTAAGCACTGTCCATGCAGATTTACTAGTAAAGAGTCCATTAAGACTAGGTTTCCAAATTGGAAAGTCCTCTTTATTTTCATAGATCTCTATACTTGTAATCTCTGTCACAATATTATAAGGGAGCTCTTCCTATAATTTAGTAACATTCCACTGATCACCAATCATAAATTCAGAGACTTTGAGCTTTTTTGGTCTATATGATTGAGGAAGATACTGAGCCAAAAGTCCATTACCCACCCAATTCTCCCACCAGAAGGATAGATTACCTTTAACTACTTTCCAAATTATATGCTCCTCACATTCTTTTCTAGCCTCAAGCATTCTCTTGCAAGTGTGTGATTATCCAGCACTCCATTTTTTTCCAATTGGATGTGCTCTTGAACAATATTTAGCTTCAAAGAACTGTCTCCACAAAGAGTCCTTTGTTCTGAAATTCCACCAAGTTTTAGCACCATAAACTTTCCCAACATCATCAAGTGATCTGAAACCTATTCCACCCTCTTCAGTGGGATAACAAAGATGTCTCAATGCCACCCAGTGAAACTTTTTCTTGCCTTCCATCTCACTTCAGAAAAAATTAGAGATAAGTCTCTCTATTTAAGTGATAGTAGTTTTGGGAAGCTGTACAACAGACATGATATGCAGTGGCATTGCTTGTAACACAGATTTAACAAGAATTGCCCTTCCTCCATGTGAGAGCAACTTGCTCTGCCATCCTCGAAGTCAAACTCTCATTATTATGATCTCCATCATATTGGCAATTCTCAAAACCTAATCAAGTACAGTATCAAACAAATCAAGCAAATAATAATACGCTAAAAGAATCCAGATGTCATATATTTATATCAAATAATGTTCACAAAATTATATTCAAATCATCATATGCAAGATTGGATCTGAGGGCACATCAACTATATAATCTTAACAAGTGTTTTCCTCTTTATTGGGCAGTACGTGGTGTAGGTAAAATCATATTAGTCGGGTTAATGGTTACTAAATATCAGATAGTTATACCAAAATAAATAGTATGAACATGAGATTTATTTATACACAGTAATTTGCACACCAAACTAATGAATATAAATTTGTTTCTTTAATATAAACTTTTCTCATGTAACCATGATAAAGTGATAGTATATATTTATTTAGTTTGTAACTTTTAAAATTTAAGTGCTTGATAATTTAAGTGCAAATAGACATTTTCAATACATAAGCTCCACTTGCGCACTAATAATTCTTTACAAAGTGCACCACAAATATGCACACACATTTTTCAATATATTTCTTCGTGAACTTAATTATTACATACAGATAAAAACAAAACAAATAAATGAAAACCTTGCCCATCCGATGAGTCTATGGTTCCATTGCCTCCGTTACCTAACAGACTCCTACAAAAACCAATATAAACCGCCCCAATTCTCTAGTTCATAAGCCAAGAAATTGAAGAGAAAAATGGACTATGTGAACATTTGTCTAGGATTGTTATTCGCTTGGTTTCTGGTGCGTGGACTCATTTCACTCAGAAGAACCAAAAGACTAGCACCAGGTCCATTCTCTTTGCCTATCATCGGAAATCTTCACTTGCTTGGTGACAAACCACACATATCACTTACTCAACTCGCAAAAACTCATGGTCCAATTATGAATCTCAAACTGGGGCAAATAAACACAGTGGTCATTTCCTCATCAGCGTTGAAGAAGTCATGCAAAAGCAAGATTTAGCCTTTTCCAATAGGTGTGTTCCTGACGTTCTCCATGCCGGCAATCACCATGATTTCTCCGTTATATGGCTACCTATCAATTCTCACTGGAGAACACTTCGCAAGATTATGAACTCTCACATCTTCTCAGGTAAAGATTACAAATGTGTAGGTTTGCTGATATTTGGGCGGGTAAAAAACGAGTCCATAATTCAATCTGTTCAACATGACCCAACCTTCCTTCTTTCTTGTTTTGTGTCTTTTTTTTTTAATGAAAATTAATTTGGCTTTCTTAAATTATTAGTGCCTCAGTTTCAATTTATGTTGTTTGACTGAGCACGAAGTTTAGAAAGAATTTATTTTTTGGGAAACTTATGATATTAAATATGTTATTAGATTTATGTGGTTATAAGACTTTTGAGATGTTGTCTTAAACATACTACAACATTTGTGTGACTATAAATGTTTGTCCTTAAAAAAAAAAAGTGGAAAGTTTAAGCTAAATTCTTTCAAATTTAGAAAACTATCGTTCTTTTTAGAACAGGAAAAAAACCTGCAAGGAAAAGAGAGGACGGGGGGGGGGGGGGGGGTAGTTTAAGTTCTTCCAAATTGACTTGCATTTTGACCAGTCAAATTACACTTTTTCATTAGTTTTGACGCAATTGTTTGATGGATAGTCTCGAATTTAATTTGTTAGTACCCGATTTGTTTAAACTTCATCGAGTTGAGTGAGATAATAAAAAAATGGGTTGATTTAGTCACATCCATTATCAGGTAACAAGCTTGACGCTAATGAGCATCTCAGAACTAAAAAGATTCAGGAGTTGATTGATTATTGCCACAACAGTAGCAAAGTTGGTGAAGCAGTGAATATCGGCAGAGCAACTTTCAGGACTTCATTGAATTTGCTGTCCAACACCCTTTTCTCCAAAGATTTGACTGACCCATTTTCAGATTCTGCAAAGGAATTTAAGGAATTAGTATGTAACGTCATGGTTGAAATTGGAAAACCCAATTTGGTGGACTATTTTCCCTTTCTTAAAAAGATTGATCCACAAGGTATTAGGCGACGCATGACTGATTATTTTACAAAGGTTCTTGACCTTATGAGTGGTTTGGTTGATGAGCGGCTAAATGAAAGGAAACTGGGAAACCATGCAAATGTTGATGTTTTAGATGTCCTTCTCAACATTAGCCAACATCGCCCCGAAGAAATTGACAGGAATCAAATGGAGCAACTGTTTGTGGTTATTCTCTACTCCTTTTTCTCCGATACATTATTACATACCTGTTCATTTTTCTTATTTATTTGTTTTTCGTTTTCCGCCGCAAATGTGTAGGATGTTGCCACACATCGCGGATCAGTTATCTTGAATGATGCAATTACCCTAAAAATTTTGAGGACTAGAAAGAATATTTATTAAATATTTAAATTTATAATATCTTAATATACCCCTTATGTGTTGACCTCATTCTTTTTCATAAACAAGCTAAACATGTGAAAATATATAGTACGTTTTTTCTTTTTAACTGGTAGTGAGAATTGAACCAAGATCTCTTGCCTTCACTGATACCATATTAATTGTGTGGCCATTTCAGTTAAAAACTTAATCTGTTAAGGAGAGCAACAATTTTGATATTTGATAATTTAGTTTGTATTATGGCTCTAGAAGTTGTTTGTTTGATACCTTGGTTAAATGCTTGTGGCAGTAATGCCACACCTTATTAACAGTGTTTGGTCCCCTTTTTCCCGTGACAAAAATTCAGTTTGTCTAATTGAAAGCAACATGTGTTTTGGATCTACTTACTTGATCATATATAGCATCTACGTCACTGGATATTAAACTAGTAAGTTTTACAGGACTTGATTGTAGCAGGGACCGATACTACATCAAATACATTGGAGTGGGCAATGGCAGAATTACTCAAGAATCCACATACATTGGAAAAAGCACAAGAAGAACTTGCACAAGTAATTGGAAGAGGAAAACTAATAAATGAAGCTGATGTTGCAAAATTACCTTATTTGAGGTGCATCGTGAAAGAAACCTTTAGAATGCACCCACAAGTTCCTTTCTTAATTCCACGCAAAACAGAGGAAGATGTTGATTTTTGTGGCTATACTATTCCAAAGGACTCACAAGTCCTTGTGAACGTATGGGCAATTGGGCGCGACTCTAATCTATGGGAAAACCATTTGGACTTTAAGCCAGAGAGGTTTTGGGAGTCAGAGATAGATGTTCGAGGTCAGGATTTTGAGCTAATTCCATTTGGTGCTGGTCGAAGAATTTGCCCTGGATTGCCTTTGGCAATCAGAATGTTTCCAGTAGCACTAGGTTCATTGCTAAATGCTTTTAATTGGAAGCTGCATGGTGGAATTGCATCTAAAGATTTGGACATGGAGGAAAAGTTTGGTATTACCTTGGCAAAAGCTCAACCTCTGCTAGCTATCCCTATTCCAATATAGCTGTTGGGATAAACTGTAAGTTAGTCAATAAGACTACCACAATATGTATCATTTCTTTGTAAAAGTAAGGAAGCTAGAATGAACTGCTTATATTTAAAAAAAAAAATAAAAAAAATCTAGTGTATGATGTCTATAATAAGCCAAAAGCAGTTAGGGATGGCGACGGGGCGGGGCGAGTGGGGGGTGGGGTGGGGTGGGGTATGGGTTTAAGCTTCCGTGGGTGCAAGTTTTTATGAACATGGGGTGGTACGGATTCAAACATCTTTAAAGAGAATCAAGCGGGTGCAGGGTAGTTGCAGGTTGGGGTAAGTTTTGTAGAGAATTTTTTGATATCTGAGTTTGCCATTTACAAATTGTCACGACCCATTTTGTGAGTCATGAGGGCACCCACACTATCCCCCTGGTGGGCGAACCCTTCCCTTAAATCAAGTCATTTAATCAAGAATTGCAGAAGTAAATGCAGAAATATACCGAAGTCACAATAGCTATAAAAATAGCATAAGTGCGGAAGTATGAGTCACTACAAACCCCAATGACCTGGTCTGAACTCGCACAAAAGCTTCTAATGCTAATACAATGTCTGGAATACTAGTACAAATCTCAAAAACACATAATAAGTCTGTTTGAATAATACAAGATAGACAGATAAGCAGGGAGGGAAATCCGAGGCTGCAGATCCGGCAAGTGGCTCACCCTCGAGATCCCCTGGCAGTGGCCTCAGACTCACTCGCGAGGTCGGAAACTGGAACCAATGACAAACTCGGCACTCAAGAATAAGTGCAACAAGAGTAGTATGAGTACAACACAAGTACTCGTAGGCATCATAGGCCGACAACAATTAGTTCACGCTTATACATGGAAAGAAATCAACAAGTAAGCAAATAAGCAGTCATGTACAGTCATAAAGCACGTCCAAGTATAGAATCAGAAGGAAGATATGACATGCCAATAACAGTCAAGAATAATCAAGTGGGTCCATGTCATGCTATGCAATGCCCCAGACCTCCTCTCTGATTCACGTACACACATGCTAAAGACAATGCCTCAAAGTCATGACCTATGGGCGGCCCGCAAAATCCATGTACCACACAAAAGATCAATTCCAATTGAGCCCATACAGATGATCGTTATTACCTTTGCCATTTGGGCCCACATAGATTCCCTTTATTACCATTGCCACTTGGGCCTACACAGATGGTCATTATTTCCATTGTAACATTTCATGCATATGAATGTGAGATATACAAATGCATATATCAATTTCACAACATCTCAAAACATGGAAACAATAACGTATATCATGAATGTCGAACTCAATCAAGTCATCAAAACATAATCCTTCCCTTTCACGGGATACGCAAGGTATCAAGGACAAACGATTCAATCAGTAATCACAACAGATCAACAAGTATGACGACAAGCCCACATAACAACATCCATACCAAATCAGTGGGTTTATCACCACCACCATGCCCGAAGGCCTATCATGCTTTCCCCATTAATAACTACTACCTACTTACGTTTCACTAATCGGAGTCTAAACATAAGTAAGCCGTAACCTACCTCGGAGCCGAACAAGAACCACGAACTATCCCACTTGAGTCTTCCCTTTCGAATCGCCTCTGAATGAGCCAGTAGTACAGCTATATGGGTATCCTTAAATTCTACATTAGATTACGAATTTAAGGATACCTATATAGCTATACTACTAAATCAAACCCAAAAACGACCTAAAAAGTGATGCCGGGCCCACAAAGGAAAAATCGGAATTTCATGTTGGAAACATGACACTCAAGGTCTAAATAGCCATAATCCTAAGTTTCATAAGAATCTAACCCCAATTTGACCTTCAATTTCATTAATAAAAAAAAAATCCCAATTATGGAGAAACCCTCAATTTCAACGAAAAGACCAAAATACCCCGAGCCCCTCGGGAACCGAAGCCACCACTTTACCAAGTTGTAATCGGCAATTTGGACCTAATGGAACCAGCGAAAATCTCAAAAAGACTCATTTACCCAAAAGTCAACTACTGTCAACACTTTTTCACTTATTTCAACTTGGAAGTTCTAAAATCCTCAAAACTAACCACGATTCACCCGATTGCCTCGGAAACTGCTCCACCCATCCCTGCAAGTCAGATACACTCAAAAGAAGTTAGGGGAAGGATCAACAGGGGTAAAATGCCTAAAACGACCAAACGGATCGTTACACAAATTGGCAAACCAAAATTGTAATTTCAATTAGAATCTCCAGTTCGTCCATAGCAGAACGATAGAAAAAAAAAAAAAAAAAGAGAAAAAAACCTATTTCATGACAGATTTATTTATCTCATGGATTAAGTATTCATATCACTAATAGAATCGTTTATTAGTAATAATTCAAAATTCATCATATTAAGACAAAGCTTGTAATTTTTTTTTTTAAACCCCTCCCTCAAGGAGTTCCCCTTTTTGCTTCGTTGGTGACTCAAACGCACAACCTTTACATTGGAGGTGGAGGGTATTTACAATCTGAGCAACCCCCTCTTGTCTTGTAATTTTTCTTCTTCCGAACAAAGGCCTTTTCTATTTTACAGTTCCATATCTAAATCAGTTTTAATTTTTAATTACAGTCATTATTTTGTAAAGCTCCAAAGACCCAAAAAAAAAAAAATGAAAGGACTTAGCACCGTACTATTCTCTTTCTTCTGTTTCTTCTTTTCAAATTGATTGATTTAAAATATCAGCTAAAGAAACAAATCACAATTTTTACTAAAAGCTAGTGTTCAAAAGCAATTAAAGTGCAATACAGTAGATGAAAATATTAATTCAATAAAAAACATAATCAGTTTAGTTTTAACTTATAAACATGGTACAAACTACATGAAAACAAAGAAAAATTACGCGTTAAAATGATTTTTTTTTCGCACGCGGATATATGCCCGGGGGACTGCCATCTCTACAACCATTGGATGAACCCTTGGAACATTGTTAAAATGCTATATATGTCATTGTTCTTGTAGATCTATCCTCAAGTATCCTTTAAACACGAATTATTCGAATAAGTTGTCTTTATTTATTTTCTTTTTTTCACCTGATGTTCGGTATCTGCATTGAAGGCGGATTAAATTAGGATTTGCGACCGAAAAGTCCATTGAAGGAGTAACGCTTATCTCTAAGAAAGGCGACTCCATATCCAAGAGGCCGAATTCGAGGCACTACGATTAAGGATGAAGAAATTCTTACCATTACACCACAACCCTTGTTGGTGCTCTTAATTACTCTTTGATCTTTCACTATATGGTCTCTCTCCAATAAATGCCACTCTATTTATGCTAAGAGTAAATTTTGAAAAAGAATTCGTGATTATTTCTTAATTTTCTAAAATGATAAATATTTTAGAATCACTATTTTTGTCAAACATAACAAGTCGGGATGAGAGAGAAAATCAGGTATAGATCTATTTTTCGGTGAAAGAATTGACTAGAAAATGCCAAACATTTGAAAGAAAACGTACGTTGGGTTATCAAATGCCAATTTCTTTTTTTTAAAAAGTAGGCTGTTTTATGCATTAGGGGGCCCACTTGTCATGCTGTGCTTCAAAATTGTACATTATTTGATTATTTTAAAGATATGTATAAATAACTCTTCATAAAAAGTAGAATTTGTAATCTGAAAATTTCAAGTCACTTATTACGAAAAGTTATGGTGATTTAAGTGTGTAAAAAATTCATTTGATCATTAGTATTAGTTAAACCCAAAATTAAAACGGAAAAGGGCCAAATATACCCCTGAACTATTGAAAAAAATTTAAATATCCTTCGTTATCTTTGGCTAAATATACCTATCGTTATCTTTGAGAACAAATATCCCTTTATTTTAATGGAGGACACGTGTCATCGTATTATTGGCCTATTTTAACTATTTTCAAATTAATTAAAATTTGAGCCGGCGCCACCTTCGGCCGCCGGCGCAGGCGCTAGTCAGAACAATGTGATTTTGACAAAAAATTCCAGTCGCTGCCCCCTCTCGAGCATCTCTACTTGGAAGGTGAGAGCGTACAGGTACACGTTTCTTCAGAACTTTATCGTAATGCATTTTCATTAATCGTGCATTCATCTTTTGGGCTTTGAGTTAGCCTGAAACTTTATTTTCTCTGTAGTTCTTGGTTGCAGGTGAAACTAAAGTACCAAGAAGGCTTTCCTCTCCTCTCAACTCTCTTAAAGATCTCTACATATCTGTGGATGGTGAATATGTTTTTTACTAGCGCGCGTGGCGAGCGGACGGCGCGGAAAAGCGACGACGGCGGCGTCATTCATGTAGCTTGCCTCAATTTTAGTTAATTTGAAAATATTTAAAATAGGCCAATAATACGATGACACGTGTCTTCCGTTAAAATAAAGGGTATATTTGAGCCCAAAGTATAACGATAGGGGTATATTTAGCCCCAAAGTATAACGAAGGGTATATTTAGCCCTTTTTTAATAGTTCAGGGGTATATTTGGCCCTTTTCCGAAATTAAAAAGCAAAAGTCGAACATTTCAGCAATTATAGATCCAACTTTTACTTTAAACTAATTTAATGCATCTGACCATCACTGTCCCTCTTTGTCTTCGCATGTCTCTTTATGGACGAGATCGTTTGATTCGCGAACTAAATTATCTCAGGATTATGATTCAGCGATAATAATTTATGGACTAATTTACCCTATATGGAAGGTGAGATAATCCCAAATTTGAAGGGATAAGATCGGTTATCCAGGACTAAGTATGAGATTAAATTTATACTGTGTTTGGTTGAAATATATACCGTCAACCAAACACAATATAGATTTAATTTCAAACTTAATCCTGCTATATATGTCATTGTATTTGTAGATCTATCCTCAAGTATCCTTTAAACACGAATTATTCGAATAAGTTGTCTTTATTTATTCTCTTTTTTTCACCTGATGTTCGGTATTTGCATTGAAGGTGGATTAAATTAGGATTTGCACTGGAAAGTCCCACATTGAAGGGTAGAACGCTCTCTAAGAAAGGCGACTCCATATCCAGCAGGGCTCGAATTCGAGACCTCTGATTAAGGATGAAGAAGTTCTTACCATTATACCACAACCGTTGTTGGTGCTCTTAATTACTATTTGATCTTTCACTATATGGTCTCTCTCCAATAAATGCTCACTCTATTTATGCTAAGAGTAAATTTTGAAAAAGAATTCGTGATTATTTCTTAATTTTCTAAAATTATAAATATTTTAGAATCACTATTTTTGTCAACCATAACAAGTCGGGATGACAGAGAAAATCAGGTATAGATCTATTTTTTGGTGGAAGAATTGAAGAGAAAATGCCAAACATTTGAAAGAAAACGTACGTTGGGTTATCAAATGGCAATTTCTTTTTTAAAAAAAGTAGGCTGTTTTATGCATTAGGGGGCCCACTTGTCATGCCGTGCTTCAAAATTGTACATTATTTGATTATTTTAAAGATATGTATAAATAACTCTTCATAAAAATAGAATTTGTAATCTGAAAATTTCAAGGCACTTATTACGAAAAGTTATGGTGATTTAAGCGTGTAAAAAATTCATTTGATCATCAGTATTAGTTAAACCCAAAATTAAAAAGCAAAAGTCGAACATTTCAGCAATTATAGATCCAACTTTTACTTTTAACTAATTTAATGCATCTGACCATCACTGTCCCTCTTTGTCTTAGCATGTGTCTTTATGGACGAGTTCGTTTGATTCGCGAATTAAATTATCTCAGGATTATGATTCAGCGATAATAATTTATGGACTAATTTACCCTATATGGAAGGTGGGATAATCCCAAATTTGAAGGGATAAGATCGGTTATCCAGGACTAAATATGAGATTAAATTTATACTGTGTTTGGTTGAAATATATACCGTCAACCAAACACAATATAAATTTAATTTCAAACTTAATCCTGAGATATCTTACCTTATCGCGGATATCAAACGACCCCTTAAGTATTCAGTTTTACCAGCCTTTTTTGTCTATGGTAGGTTATAATTTTCCATTAATGATAATGTTTGAAATAATTGAAAAATCGAGCTAATCAATTATCTACCTTAGTAGGGAACGTAGTAAATGTTGATCTAGATAGGTAGGACGTGAATTAAATGATAACTATTACCATTAAGATTTGGCCACAGATTTAAGGGGTCGTTTAGTGGGAGGGATAGGATGGTATGGGAAGGGATTATTAGTCCCATGGGATTGGAATTATCCATAATGTTAGTTTGGTGTCTTGGTGGGATAACTCCTTTGTTATCCCACCCAATCCCATCCATATGGGATAAAAGGTGGCATAAGTAATTCCATATAGAGGGTGGGATAAGTTATCTCATCTTATCCCATCCAATCCTATTTACATGGAATAACTTATTAGTGAACTATTTCAGACGGTATAGTCTACTTGTATTTGGCAAGAACGATTTCTCTCAAGGAAGAGGTCCCTATAATTGTCTTGAAGCCATTGTACTCGCCCGACTTTTGGTAGTGCCTAAAATCTGTCTTTTCTGACATAGGATTAAGCTGAACCTCTCATCGCAAAGAGTAGGCATTATTACTCGGTTAAAACCGAAAAATTTCGGTGTTCTCGATTCGCTCTTTCTGTTTTCTGGTCAGTTTTGGTTTAGAGTTTTCAAAAATTTGTTTTTGTAGTTGCTGAATATCGATTATACCAAAATAAATATAATATGAAAGGGAAATTTATTCATACACAATAATTTTCATCAAATTAATGAATATAAAATTTCCTTCATATAAACTTTTATCAAATAACCATGATAAAGTGATATATTTTTATTTAGTTTTTAATTCTTAAAATTAAAGTGCTTGATTTAAAGAAAATATTGTGTGCAAATAAATATTTCCCTACCTAAAATCCACTTGCACTAGTATTTCTTTGCGCAGGGTACGACAAATACACACACAGATTTTTCTAGACCTTTCTTCTTTTGAACTTATGGAGTAATTGAGAACCTTGCCTGCCCTATATGAGGCTATGGCTCCACTGTCTCCAGGACCTAACAGACTCACTGCAAAAACCAATATAAACAGCCCCAATTCCCTAGTTCATAAGCCAAGAAATTAAAGAGAAAAATGGATTACGCGAACATTTTGCTAGGACTCTTCTTCGTCTGGATTTTGATGAGTGGATTCTGTAGACAATAAAATTCGCGTCAAGAAAATAATAATCAAGACAAGAAAATATCCCAACAATCGTTGTATTTGATTTCAGAATATGAGTGTTACAATCTCTATGAATCCTCTGATTCTTCTTTTCGATAATAAATTCAAGGGCTTTTGAGCTTGATGTTGAACTTGATAGGTTTGATCTTGACTTGTACTTGAATTCAAGGGCTTTTGAGGTTGATCTTGAATTTGGTGGTCTTGATCTTGAACTTGTGTTTGAATTCAAGGGCTTGAAGCTTAATCTTGAATATGGATTTGATTTTGACTTGAATTGGTTCGTCACGAACACTTTGATCGCCGCCATGAGCAATAATTCTCAGACGAACAAGTGAATTTAATCTTGAACGCCTTGCTGTTTAATTTGCCTTCGTTGACTTCGATCTTGAATGCCTTGCTATTTGATTTGCTTCGTTCTTGATCTTCGGGTAATTGAAACTTATAGACGAGTGCTTGAATGCTTGCAGCTGTAGAAAACTTGTAGCGTTTGATCCACGAACTTTCTCAGGCCGCATTGTTCGAATTTACGGGTCCACTCCTCCTGAATTATGAGCCCTATTTATAGTTGTAAGATGAAATAATTGTGATAGGGACAAACCCTTCGACGATGAATGAAGTGGCACATGGCCACATTTGATTGGTTGAACATGTCACTTGTACACTAGGCATGTTGCATCATTTTGACACGTGGCATGATCCTATTGGCTCCTTCATTTGACTTGGTGTGCCACATCATTTGACACGTGGCACCAATTTGGGCCTTTTGGATAAGAAGACATCTTAGGCTTGGCAAAGTGCGCTCATTTTGTAGCCCAATAAAATTTGAGTTTAATTAAATTCATATTTATTGAACTTAAATAATTAACCCAATTATATCAATCCATAATATTTATTTGGACTGATATATCTTGAATTTAATATAATCCAAATTTCTCTTCAATTCAAATTCAATATAATTTTGTTATCCACAAATGCCCCTATGTCAAGACTTGTTGAGGATGAATGATGACAAGGCTTGAAGTATCATTAAAGGTGACAAATTTGGACCTCGGGTCGATTGATCTTCCAAGAAGAATGTCCTTGCAATATAAGATTAATTCATAGACCCATCAAGCTGCTTGAGACAATTGGTTTTAATACCAATAGATAATTGAAAAGAAATGAGCCATTCCCACGTTGCCAAAGGATCACCAATCTCTCATCATTAGAAAAGAATCCTTTCCAACTATAATCATTAGGTTTAAATTTGTATTCTACATTTCACGTACAATTTTGTTAGTGACGAAGTTATTTGACAAGTACACTTTGCACACATTGACCAATAACAAGAAAGAGGCAAAACATTTGCTTCCGAAAAGAGCTCCACCACCGATCGCAAATCGAATTCCAGTAGGAGTCAAATCCATCAAGAGGCGGAAAGAGTCAGCCCAATTCCTCTAGGAGAGCTTAATGTAATTTAACTACGTTTAGGAGATTGAGTCCTTTTTGGTTTTGAATACCTCATCTCACTCTAATAACGTCTTCCACCTCTACATAAGGGGGCTTTGGCGCTTGATTTTCATCATCCGTCAGAGATCTTCCAACTTGTAAGTTCCCTTCTCCTTTTTCTTGAATTTTAGTCACTTTTTTTTTTTTTTTTTTTTTTTTTTTGTAGATCAAAAGGGATTTGTTTTTCTTCAATAATGATGGAGTATCCATAACGACGGAATGGTCATATCGACAGAGTGTCCTTATCAACGGAATGCCTATATCGACGGAATGTCCTTATAGACTGAATGCCCACTCCGACGGAATGCCTTTATAGACGGAATATCAAAGGACAAATCCACGACGCCGAATGTCCACATCGACGGAATATCAAAGGATAAATCTACTACGCCAAATGTCCATATCGACGGAATATCAAAGGATAAATCCATGACGCCAAATGTCCATATCGACGGACTATCAAAGGATAAATCCACGAAATAATCAACTTAGGGTGCGAGAGATTAACATTGCCTCCGACACCTTGAGACTGACAAGTGGGGCTACTTTCAATGATGTATCCATGAAGCAATCAGCTTAGGGTGCGAGAGTTTAACATTGCTTCTGACACCTTGAGACTGACAAGTACAACTCATTTTAATGACGTATCCATAAAGAAATCAGCTTAGGGTGCGAGAGATTAACACTGCCTCCGACACCTTAAGACTGACAAATTTGGCACCTTTATTGACGAATCCGCAAAAAGGCCAGGTACGGTGCAATGGGATAGAAATTGTCCAGCTTAAGACAAGAAATTCAGAAGGCCTCAGCTGGAAGATTACACTTGGCGAACTTTTTACACTTGGCGAACTTTGAACACTTCAACTTTCCACGTGGTGGATTTGACACACCAACTTGAAAGACTCAGCGGACTCGAAGACTTCAACCTCAGTGAAGACCGTCTCTTGCGAGATTTTCAACCTAGCGGATATTTTTTTTGGGGCCGTGCACAGGTTATACTTTTGCATGCCAGGAGTAACATGAAGTTTAGACTCATATATCAAGAAGCATTTCAACTTAAATATTTAGCTCGACTTGAAGAGCTTTGCAACTTTAAGATTTAGCTCAAATTTGAGGAGCTTCGCAATTTCAAGATTTAGCTCGAATTTGATGAGCTTCGTGATTCGAAAATTTGGCTCCTAATTTGATAAACCTCGTGACTTGAAGATTTAGCTCGAAATTAAGGAGATTTGCGACTTGAGATTTAGCTCGAATATGAGGAGCTTCGCGATTTCAAGATTTAGCTTAAATTTGAGGAGCTTTGCCAGTTGAGATTTAGCTCGAATTTGAGGAGTTTCGTGATTTCAAGATTTGGATCGTAATTTGATGAGCTTTGTGACTTGAAGATTTAGCTCAAATTTGTAGAGCTTCGTGACATGCAGTTTCAACTCATGCATCAAGGAGCATTATGACTTGCAGTTTAGGCTTATGCGTCGAGAAGCATTGCAACTTGCAGTTTAGGCTCGTGCAATGAAGAGCATGGTAACATACAGGGACTCATTAGTTTCATCTCCAGATTACAATCTATTTTAACCTAGGAACTAACTCCCATAATCCCTCAACCCTTATAATAATAGTAACCTAGGAACTAACTCCCATAGTCCCTCAACCTTTGCAATACTCCGATTGCAAATAACTCCACTTGACTAACTCTAGCCAAGAAAACTAATACACCTGGACTAACTCTAGCCTAGTGTACCACTTAAAGAGCTTGTGGAAGCAACCTTGAGAATTTAGAACACCTACAAACAGCTTCCTTTTTTTAGAAGAGTAGGTTTATAGTTTAAGCACAAGTAAACTTATAACAACCTAAAGAACATAGAAAATATCTTGTGTCTGGATCAGGTTCTTCAGTTTGTAGATGGCTTTGTTCTTAAGAGCACTTGAGAAACTTGTGTCGGTAAATTTTGCGCAATATAGATTAGGTTTTTCAAGTCTACTTAATATGTTGTCATCATGTTGTATATATAGTAGGAGCATGTGGGATGGATAGAGATCACTCATTCGCTTTGACCTAAAGCATAGGCCAACTCACAGCTGTGCTTGTGTGCAGCAAGTGACTAGGCTTTACAGGTGCTCTCTACTGACGGTGCAAGGTGCACAGAGAGCAGGTTACAGACCAGGTTTCTAGCTGGTTCTGAAATAGTTTGACAATCATCAAAATAAAATGCACTTGGACTTATGAATTTCCCCTTTTTTGATGATGACAAACTTATAGACGATGTTCCCCCTGAAAACCAGCTTCCCACTTGTTCCCCCTCCGAAGCAGACTATCATTTTAGAGGACCTGCAGCATGCTAGCAACAACACAACATATTTCTACGGCATATCTTCCCCCTTGGTTCAACATCATGTCTTCCCCCTTAATCACATAGCATATCATTCACTTATTCTGATCACAGTCGGATGTGCCCATTCATATCATCAACAATATCTTCCCCTTTTTGGCATTATAAAAAAGATTCAGTGACGCCCTCTCAGAGCTATGAAACATAAGTATACATGATGATAGAGATAACTTATGGCATAAAGATAAAATAATCGTTGCATTCGATAGTCTAAACAATACACATATGATAGTTAAAAAGTTAAAACATCATGTCATAGGCAGAGAGGACTGGGGGAAAACTTGGGGAGCTTGAGGGACTTGAATATGGAGGACAGAACAAGGAGAGGAATCAGGAAGCACGAGCAAAGGCTTTCAGAACATTATTCACTTGCTCACTACCATCTCTTTGATTTTCAATCAGCTTATCACGAAGCTCATCCACCTTCTCCTTCAAACGAGCATTCTCCACGTGGAGCTCAGTATTTGCACGTACAAGCTCACTACTAGGGCCAGGTTCACATATTTGTTCAACCAATTTAGCTCTCAGGCAATCATTTTCAGCTTGAAGTCGGCTGATTTCAATGGTTGCTTGCTGTTGATACCTAATTTTTTACCTCCCATAATTTATTTTAATTGCTCAAAGTACTTGAATATTAAATGGGGTAATATTTAGTTTTTTAAGTAAAAATCAAGATGATTTTATAAGCTATGCAAATAATATTTTACCTTTACTGTTTAGTAAAATAATTTCTATAATAAACTATTTGGAAATTATTTTACAGCAATTAATGATGCATTTTACTAATTTCAGCTAGAAAATAATGTAAAATAGCTATTTATTTAATTGTGCAATTATCAGAAACTAATCACCAAATATTTTCCCCATTTTAATTCAAGGAAATTGACTTGATTAAAATAAATAATCATTTTTACCCCCCCTCCCCCCCCCCCCCCCTAAAGTTTTATTTCTA
This sequence comes from Lycium ferocissimum, assembly GCF_029784015.1. Lineage (NCBI taxonomy): Eukaryota > Viridiplantae > Streptophyta > Magnoliopsida > Solanales > Solanaceae > Lycium > Lycium ferocissimum. The sequence goes on from NC_081343.1 coordinate 36,546,250, forward strand.
CATACTCCATTTATATGGGAAATTCTCAAATTAATTATAATTAATTATGGTTATATTTGTAAATTACTTATTATATGTTTAATTATGGATACAATTGAAATAATCAATTAGTCAGACAAATAGGGCCACAATTGAAAATAGCAAATTCATGCTTTAATTCAATTAAGGCCAGACCTGTAAGTTCAATAATTTTGTGAAAAAATATTTTTCTTGCTTTTAAATTAATTGGTTTTTTAGTTTTAATTTGCCTAGTAAATCAGTCCCTTTAAATTTTACATACTTATTAATTTGCATTTTTTGTTCCCTATATATACACATTAATATAGGTTCATTAATATATATTCGCGTGTACGATATATACATATATATGTACGTTTAGTATATTAACATATTTGTGTATATATACATATATTAACATATTTGTATATATATATATACACCCAAAATTGGGCCGCCCCACTCATATTTTAAATGGGATCGAGTCCCGCCCAACAGGGCCAGACCCGGCCCAAATCGTGTTCTAAAGGGGCAAAGCCCCATTCCCATTTCTCAGTTGGCAACAAACGACCCTTAAGGGGTTTTTGAAGGGTTTCCCTCAGCCGCCGCGGGGCCACCTTCTCTTTCCTCTCGTCATCTCGCCATTTTTGGCAAAGATTCAGAGCTTGTAAGGCTTTAACATGCCTGGTGGGTCAATTTAAGGTAACGTATTAATTTCTTCCTCCGATTTTCACCTATCTCTACCCAAACGAGGTGTTATCTCATCCTTGTTACCATGTTTTCTGTATTTTTTTGAATGTTGAACGTTGATACTCTACTTTGCTTTAATTATTTTTGGTTGTTTGTGGGTTTTGAGTCTATGAATCTCATTGGTCCGTGAAGAACCAACGGATCGACCCTTCGAGGTTGAGATCTGATCCTTCGTTTGTTTTTTAATCTAATCCTAACCCTACAATGCGTACGTGAGGAGGAAACCCCTAAAGAGGGGAGTTATCCCACATAGGCTAAAGAGGGTTTTTGGGGCTTTGAGGTTTTCTATTTAAGAAACCTATTTTCCTTTGTTGTAGAACAAGTTTGAGCATATTTTCAAATAGATATACTCATCAGACTCGAAATACTTAAAGATTTCTTTCAAAAATTATTTGAAGTCTTTAAATAATTTTTGAATCAAGTAAAGAATTTTAAGACAAAAAGGGGGAATTTATTCTCTTTGTTCTTGTATGCTGGGTTCTGTGGCTTGAGTTGTGGGTTTGAGGAGCAAAATCTCCAAGTTTAATCTCGATTAGAGGCTGGACTCGCAAAAGGTACTCTTCTTTCATTTAGTTTGCTTAGTTATGAGTATGGAAGCTATTAGTATACTTGTCTTTTAATTTGAGTTAGGCTTATACATGTTAGGTTAGGTTATGTCTATTTATTTTCTTGTTTGTTTGTTTTTTGATTCAGTCATGTATTTAATATTTGCTTAGTTTTCAGTTAAAAATGATTAGTTTAAGTTCATTTAGGCTTAATTTGTTGATTTATATGACATTAGAAACTTGATGAAAATGTTTTCTCTTTTTTAAACTCTGTTGGGTATTTTTCCTGATCCATTAAAGAGATCTGTTTGCTTGATTAGTGCTTAATAACAAAGGGGTAAATGCTTAGTTAATTTATATAGGATGGACTAAGAGGATCATGATTCACCCTTAGTTAATTGAAGTTTAAAAAAGGGCAATTGGTTTTGGTTATGTCCCATCTAAACTAGAGTGTCCTTTAAGCTAAACTTTGTCAGCTAATAAGGTAAATGGGGGATGAACTGAAAGAGGTTTTGTTTAATGGATGAAGTTGAGTAAAATCTGGGACACCTAGAGTAAATTGGATGTGTAATTTAAAGGTTATTTCATGAGTGTTTAAGTGTAAAGAGTCTAAGTTTGATTGTTTATTCAAAAAAAAAAAATGTTCCTAGGATGATAATCTGCTAGCTTAAGGGAAGGTTAGATGTGTAAATATGGTTTGGACACAATGACCTATCTCTGTATTTGCAAATGTGTTAGCTTTCTGATAAATATCTCTGTGGATGTTACTTATTTTGGCTAAGTCAAGAAAATTCAGTAATAGTTCAATGATCAATAGGGTTTGAATTAGCAGTTTACTTGTTTTGATATCATGACTTGTTATGGACAAAGACTGAATAATTAGTCCTATTTGATTAGCTTGCAATAGTGGTTAGCTCTCTCTCTCTCTCTCTCTCTCTCTCTCTCTCTCTAAAATTCAGTTCCCCTAGTCTAATTCAACATAGTAATATTAGTAGGAATTTATGTTTGGACCGCATAGTTGATTCTGGCAGAATCTATGTGAGAGCAGTCTGAGACTTTGCCTATGAACTCTGGGAATGAACTAGATAATTGTAATGAACTATGATTAGATATGGCTCTGTTTAAGTAAACTAGCACTGTTTAAGTAAACTAACTGTTTGTATCTTTGTGTGCAACTTCTATGATTACCATATTTGGCTGTTTGTTTCATTTTGAAAAGAGAAAGTTTGTATCATACAGGTTTGTGCTTTAACTCTGGTTGACATGCCTAAAATTCACTTAAGTCATGTTTTCTTTAGAAAGAGGAAGGGAGAAAGTAAGTGTGTTTTGAATAAGTTGCTAGGATCTGGGATGCAAAGTTGCTTCTTAACTAAATATGTTCACATATAGTAACTTGACCTTAACTCTGCTAAGTATATCAGTTGAAGGAAGTTTACTTGAATTAAAACTGGAGTCTTTGAAACACTGTTGGACAGGTGCACATTTTTTTTAGCACTTTTTCTCTTGGTTGGTTATGCTTTTGTATGAATTTAGAGACAGGAAAAAATGGTGCTTTGAAGGTTTTAAATTGGTCCCCTTGAACCCTTTAACCATTTGAGTCCATAGAGTCTAGCTTCACCTCTTATGATTTAAGGGTCTGAACTGTCTATAAGTCTCATGTGATATGTGTACTATTTTCAGTCACTAAGTTTTGTCTGTCTAGAATCTTTAAGATGAACAAATTCTGTGTGCGGTTCTTAAGAAATTACTTGATCATTTTTCTTTTTTTTTTTCTTGTGGTCTATTGTCATGTTTAGACTAATGGTGAGTCATTCCTGTCTTAAAAGATCATTTTTATGGATTTAAGGTAGGAGGTAAGGTATATCTTGATGGTTTTTTTTTTTTTTCTGAAAAAATGAGAAGTGTTGTATTGAAGAAGCTTTGTCTGCTTAAAACAGTAGCTATAAAAAGGGAGGAGGGGGGGGGGGGGCTTCTTTCATATGAAAAAGGTTTTGCCTTTGTTTTCAAGTTAGTGAACGTTTGGACTTGGTTTATCTTGTTGTTAATCTCCATGTATGGAGCTTTTACTTGTTTATTTCTGCTGCTCATCTTTCTGACTGGAATCTGGACTTTCATTTCTTCTTCTTCTTCTTCTTCTTCTTCTTCTTCTTCTTCTTCTTCTTCTTCTTCTTTCTTCTTCTTCTTCTTCTTCTTCTTCTTCTTCTTCTTCTTCTTCTTCTTCTTCTTTCTTTCTTTCTTTCTTTTACTTCTTTTAAAGATTCAATTGGGCTTCTTGAGTATGAGCCGGACCTTTGGGCCTTATCAGCCAAGTTAATTGTGTGATTACAAACTAGTCTTTGCCTTGTATAACTGTGTATGCAAGCACTCCTTCTCTTGTATACCATTAAGTTTAGCACATAAATGGAGAGGCGAATTAGCACTTGGGGATTAAGCTTAAGCTTTCCCCGATGTCTACCATGCCTGGGGTTCATGGAAACCCCTTGGATCTTGTGTGGCTTCAGGATTAAGAAAGTGAAAGTTTTCCTTTTTTGTGCTATTTTTAGCATCTCTATGTGTGTGTATATCTAATGTATCTTTGGTTGGAAAATATGTATATCTTGCTTTGTGGACAAACAGCTCTATAATCTGCTATCTGCTTTATTCTATTTGTATATTTGGGCTTTGTTTCTGTGTTATTACAATTCATGTGGGCTTTAGTAATATTAGGCCCACAACTTTGCATTCTTGGGCTTGTTTCTTCTTTCTGCCTCAGTCCATAAGAGTTAATGTGTCTTCTAGTCAAATTTTCTTTTAATTGTGGAGAATATTTTATCCCTGTGACTTAGTGTGCTATACGTTTCTTTATTTAAGAAAGTTTTTTTGTTTAGATACTTTCTAATTCATGTTGCCTCTCTCTTTGCTTGCATGAAATCCCATTATTTGGGACATTCCTATTGCGTAAATTCGTTAGGCCAGAGGCCCAATATCCTCTTTGATCAAGTCCGTGGGGAAATAAAGAAAGGGAAGTTGATATGTTTTGAAGACCTAGCCAATGGGTGAAAATGGCACTGATGGGCTTGGGAAGGCCCATCAGTTAAAATTTTTACTTTCCTCTCTTCTTTATTTTATATATATCTGGTATGATCTTCCGGGGCATACGACGATTCTTTCACGACCTGCGGTGTTAATTTACCGACTAAAATATCACCCGTCTCTACCCAAGATCCTAGCATCACAATTCCATTTTTGTCTAAATTGCGAAGTAAATGGGCTTCTAAATGCGGTATTTCATTAGTTACTTTTTCAGGGCCTTGGCTTGTCACATGAGTCTGAATTTCATATTTCCGTATGTGAAAAGAAGTTTGAATATCTTCATATACGAAACGCTCGCTAATAAGTAGTTCATCCTCAGAATTGTAACCCTCCCACGGCATACAAGCTACTAATACGTTTTTCCCCAAAGCAAGTTCGCCACCAATCGTAGCAGCACCATCCGCTAAAATTTGTCCCTTTTTAATGCATTTACCTTGAGGAACCTGGAGTTTTTGAAGCATACAAGTATTTTTATAGGAACGTTAATATATAACTAATGGAATGCTTAGATATGTATATATATACACACACACAGATATATATATATATATATATATAAAGAAATTTTTAAACGATTATTTTTACTACTGTACTATTAGTGGAAATGCGTTTGATCAAGAATTAGGTAAAAAATTATTTAATAAACTACCAGGAGCCTTAGGAAGAGAAATAGAAGATAGATGGAATAAGAGAGACGGAGTAGTCGTTAATCCTAATCTAAAATGGTCTATAGGAGGACATAGAATACAACATATAATGGATAAGTAGTATAGATGCAAAGATTTTAGCTGTAATATATGGATTAAATAGTTTTAGACTATATATCCTAAATAAACCAGAAATACTAGTTAGAACAGATTGCGAAGCTATAGTTAAATTCTATCAAAAGATAAATGATATATATATATATATATATATATGTATGTATTGTATATGTACTGAATGTGTAATATTGAAACCCCTGTGGATGTAGAACTTAGGAGAAACACACAGTATTTAAGGAGTTGCCAAACCATTTTGAAAACTCGGGTAAAAACTATTTTCGCATGAAACGGGAATTTGATCACAAATTTTAAAGTCTAAAACTGTTTCAAAACCACGGTTTAACGCAAAGAACGAAAATGGGATTTGGCTAGAGTTTGAATTGGAGAAAGTTTTTTAAACAAGGCAAAATACAAAAAAAAAAAAAATGATTTCTGGACTTGGGCTAATCTGGACAAAAAATTTGAGAATTGAATTCGGACTTGAATGAAAATTCTGAGGAAAATAAAATCACTTTGGGCCTGGAAGCCCAGAACTTGCTTTGGACTGAAAAAACAAACCTGTTGGGCTGAATTTGAGGAGTGATGGATCTGGACTTGGAATATAACTTGACTCTATAGGCTTCAATGATAAAAATTGAACTTTGAAAAAGGTTGTATTTTCTTATATATATATATATATATATATATATGTGTGTGAGTGTATAAAATCGGAGGTATACTCCATATTTTCTATATATGTCTAATAAAACCCGTAAGTACTAAACCCATTTTATTAGGACTAGAATAGTAGCGACTCTACTTGAGAGAAATCCCGGGTGTGTCTTAGTCCGGCAACAAAGTGAATTGAACACTTACGTGAATTTTTCTAAATTAAAACCCCTTTTTATAAGGGGACTTGTTGCCGAATTTTTTCTCGAAAGTTTATGATGTGAATAAGAATGACATTTTTTTTTTTTTTGCAAAAAATTAAACACTTTTGAACAAATAAATACATTAATCACATATTGAAGCTCGTAGGTCAACCATATTCTACGGATATTTAATACTAGGGTGCGTAAAACCTTCCCTAGAAGATCACCAGAAACCTTATCTCGACCTTTACTAAAAAACCCAAAACACCCTTTCTTTGGAACACGTTGAACGTTAAGTTGGTGTGCGGTCACCCAACGGCTGACAACGGTTCACCCCGAGTAGTTCGCTCGGGTCCAAGGTCAAATTGGAAAAACCCACTATTGAATAAGCCTAACATTAGCGCTAAGTCAAATCCAAATAAGAAGTAGACTGGGTGGTTTGGATATTTTAGACATATCCAAACCTGAAAAGGAGACTACTCCATGTCAAGTACGGTCTATGAGCCGAAAAACACTGCATATCATATTATATGCTATTTGAAAATGTTTAAATATGCCTATGAATGAAACCATTGCCTTGTGGGAGGGGGGGGGGGGGGATTAACCTTGGGTTTTGTTTTGTAGATGTCGATCAATTTGAATTTTGATATGGTCTTGGATACACCTGAGTTGCTGCGGATTTGGTGAGACCAAATGTCCTCAGAAGAGAAAAAGGAATCTCATGTCATTTAGTAAATTTGACATCCATCATGACTATGATCGGTTGCAAGGAACTGATAGAAGTAATTACCGGATTCTGGTGTTGACACCCAATTTTGACCCTCCTTTCTGCTGATTCACTTTTGCAAGATTCTAAATTAATAATAAATCCAATACTTTATTTTTGCTGCCAGTTTTTTTTTTAATTATTATTATTATTATAATAATAATAATAATAATAATAATAATAATTATTATTATTATTATTATTATAAGTAGGCTATGCTACTATTATTATTTCTGTTATTATTATATTATGCTATTTGAAAACTAATATATTTTGATCTAATTTAGAAGCTCAAAAGAAACTAATTTGAAGATGGAAAAAGACCAAATTTCAACGAACTATAGCCCAAAACATGGCCCAAGCGTTTCAGCCCATCCATCCCAAAATATCCCTAAACATTTGCAAAACCTAATTTCTTTCCCCATCAGTCGCTATCTCCTTTTCCCTTCCATTTTAGACGGTTTTGTACTTTTCTTCACTATCACAGAACCCTGCTCCATCATTTTTGTGAAAGTTTCAAAGCTATTTTGTTTTCTTCAACAAATCTCTTTGGTTCCAAGTCAAAATTTCGTCACGCGTAGATTTGTTTTAGACAAGAGATGAATCATGGGTCCTTTCCTCTCTTCATCCATATCAGCCCCTTTTTCTGCTCATTTCCGACATGATTTTGACTTATCACAACGACCATCTTTCAAAATTGAACATTTGCATGTTCCCGCCCATGAATCTCTACCCAAAAGGAACCCTAGAGTTTCAACTTCACCTATAAATACAACCTTAAGCATTCGGTCGAACGGCGATCGGGGGGAACATCCTAGAACAGGTTGAACCTCATGACTCACGGTTGAACAACAAAAAACGCTATTCTTACTATAAATATTATCTTTCTTCAAGTTATTACTCCGTCTCTGTTGGCTTCGAGCCATAGCAGAGATTTGCTTGTGTTGTTCATAAAAAGAGAGTAAATCTGAGACCTCGACAGCTCCCGTTCACTGCACCAACAAGAGAATTTCCCTTTTGAGACTCAACGATGCCGTCAGGAAGCCAACATCATTTCCTCTCATTCTCGTTTTGTTAGACAGCGATATTGAGAAGATTTCATCCTTTCGCGGAAGTCGGATTCCATCTGTTTACTTATCTCCATCTTGTCTTGTTATATAACTTATTGCTTGTTGTTGCTCGACTAAGCTACCATTGTTTATTTTGGTTGTGAGATTGATTGCATAAAAAAACAGAGACCTACTTAGGACTTTAACCTTTATTTAGTCACTAAACTGATGTTTTCTACCTTTCGTATTAACATTTCTTAACTTACAATTGTCGCGACACTTTTGGAAGTCTGGTGGTAAAGCTCATTTTTCTTAAAAAAATAAAAGAAAAGGAAAATGTTAGTAAGCTTGGAAGTGTTCAAATATTGAACTAGTTTTAGCTAAATGACATTGGGTCGTGACAAAAACGTGAGGAAAACTTTCTTTTTCGTAAACATTATATATTATGCCAACTTTATACTCTATATTATATTATATATTTATAAACATATCTTCAGGCTACTTTTATCATGACTTATAAACATTCACATATTTTTCACATCCAAGCCTTTCTAATTAACTCTAAGTCCAATCGGTTAACCATTTTTAATGGATCTTAAAGGGTGCTTAATATCTTCCCTTTAGATTAATTGAACCCTTACCTAGAATCTCATAAGTTTAGTAGACTATAAACGGAGTCAATTTTAGATAATAACTTTAATTAACTTTAGGTGTCCTAATTCACCATAAATAATTAGGTGGCGGCTCCTTAATTTTAATTAACCCCGAAATTACCGGAATGTTGTAAACCATTTTGACTCCGGTTAAAATGACGTATAACAGCTTGGCGACTCCGGCGGGAATCACTTAGGTTCTAACCATAACGGACTTAGTTTAAATAGGCTCTGTGTGCTTGTTTTAATTACATTATTTGTTGTTAACTGCTTTTACATGCTATTAATTGTTTGTTTGATATAAATTGTTTATGTGTTACTTGCTTTAATAAATTGTCATTCCGTTTCACTTTTTCCCATTTCTGAAAATTCACACTATTACACGTACACGCGAGGTGTGTTTTGTGCACCCGCAAATTTCTTTCAAAATTTCAAATTTTAGAAGAGTTGGCATATGCGCGGGGTGTCCGGATTTTCCATGTGACCACGTAGCCTTCTCGCTCGAGTTGTCCACTCGGGAACCTTGTGTCTAGTGAACCCACTCTTAGTCGACCTAGAGTAGAGCTAAACCAACACCCTTTATTAGGAGCATACATTTCATGACCTAGGAGGTTGAATACCCTTGGTGTATTAAGCCCATTAGATGACTTTATCCAAACGTCCAAGTGGGTCTACGACCCCAAGTGATACTTTATCATACTTTATATGCATGTTTGAAGGATAATTGTGCCTAAATATTGATCATTTGCTCTAACTAATTAAAATTTAGGGGGGAGGGAACGACTAAATTTTTGTGACAGGTATGGAGACCTTAAATTGGAGTACGCCTTGATCAACAACGGATGAGAACCAATGACATCTCAAAATGGGTCCAAGAAGTTTAGACATGACAAACTTGTATCTACTTTACTTAGATTAGGAAGTACTTTATGTTGTATTCATTTGATATGTAATAAATATTACACTATTTTTGTACTTTATTTTGGGAAATAGAATTTGTTTAATTAACAAAGCAATGGGATGATGTATTATGACACATTTACCCGCTTCAAACAAACGTTAGGCCTACCTACGGCACAAAGAGATCACATGCATATTAGGACGCGTTATTGTTGTTTGATATACTTGTTTACATTTTGTAGCAACTTATTTGCCTTTATTTGATGAATTATTTGCTACATGACTTATTTGACTCTACGTGATCATGATTTTACTTAGATATTTTAATATGAGACTAATATCATTTGCATTTTATGTTTCTTCCTTTTTTTATTTTTATTCCCAAGAGAGTTGATTCGTGTTGACATTCGAGGCGGCCGACCATCCTTACTTCACAAGGTCAAAGACATCGACGTACCTCGACGTAGTTGGGTTGTTCAAGGAAGGAAAACTACTATGCAGTCATTAACCCGTCTATTTCGGTTTGGAAAACATCGTGATCTCACAGTGATCTCCAGAGACTTCCGAACATAGAACTACTATTCAACATGATGAACATATCGCCCTTTGACTCGAGATTGAGAGTTACGTGGAGGCGAATCGTATTAGGGACTTGACCAATTTGTCCATCACACTCAAGTCCCCACCGAACCTAGAAATGTCGCACGAACCCACACTCGTTTTCCGTCGTGAATCTCCGGTTCTTGAACATTTCCCTGCACAAAATAATGCTATCGACAACAACTTACCTCTAATCACTCCCGCAAATCCACCAAATCCATCATCCGTCTATACTCCCTCCCAAGTCGACACACCTACACTACCTATCTTTGCTCTAATCCGCTTTTGTCGACCCCGCCCCAAGTCGTCGCTAGTTCGCACTCATATGTTCCTTTATCTACTAACACTAATCCACCTACAACTATATCTCTCTAAACTGCAAACCAACTACCTATAAATACCGCCTGTACACTTCAATCCAAAACACTCCGCGTCAAAACTTATCCGACCCTGGCATATACGAGCTGGCCACGTTTGTCACTCTAGCGCAATATGTTTCTCCGGTATGTCTTACTTTAGAAACACAAGCCTTTACCAGCCCGGTAACGATCAGGTTCCAACTCGAGGTGGATCAATATGATGAAATAGAAAAGAATGCAAAAGCAAAGGCGGATGATATATTGTTAAAAGAGATCCACAATCTCAAAGAAGCAATGAGAAAACTTTAAGTTGCTAGGGGAAGCAAGAGTGTAGAATATGAAGATGCACTGTGTGTTCGGCCGGCGTTGGTTACCCGTGAGCTACAAGCCTCCGAAATTGATAGCTGTGGAACGACGATACTCACTTAGGACTGAAGACTATTTATTAAGCGTTGAGTAGGTAAATATCAGAATATAAGGATGAAGCTATTCATAAAAACTTCTCCCGGTGAGGCTCTTACTTATTTTCTTACAACAGATGTATAGTAAATGGAGTGGTTGGAGTAATATGGCACAAGACTTCATGGACGATTCAGTTTAATACCGATATCACACCCGAGATAGAGTCCTAAATAATCTACAGAACAAAAAGTCAACTCCGAGTGCGTTCATGATGAGCGCGCTACTTCGCCGTGGAGTTAGAAACAACCTGTGGTTCAAACTCCCATCGAGCGATAGAGAAACTAGTACTACCTTCATTGAATACCAGGTGGCATATGCTGCATGAGAAAATGATAGGCATGATGGGATAAAAGTTCATTTAAGTTGTCGAATGGGAGAAGCCTTAGAAGAAAAGAATCAAATGGAAAAAATTAGGGATCTCAGCGTCTTGTAAGTACGCAGCAAAGCTATTCAATTTGGTTCTATCGGTAACCGGGACCAAAAAAAAAAAAAAAAAAGAGATGTAACTACACTCATGAATATCCAAGGGCGTAAGTTGCCAAGCCATTACGTACCTTAACCATCCACGTTAACCTTTACCCTAACAATATCGCGAACCCTTACCAAGCTCCACTAACTCTTTACGGGCTATAATGCCCAAGCAAACTACTACTAACCCCGAGGACCTCCCTATCAAAATCCACGTCCATATCAATCCGTTCAAGATCCAACTTGCAAAATAGACCAACATGCTACACCTAAAGCCGCTCAAACCTCCCGAAATCAAAAAATACCCGTAACTACGCTCCGATTCCGTCGAACCCCAGGCTCAATTATTTGGAAAAGACCGAAAGTAGTGCATGATACAACCAATTGAAGGAAAAATTCAGATCTTATTCGAGTTGTTTGATGGTTCCAAAGCGTTGTGCATATCATTCGGGAGTTCTTCAAGCGTGCATCGAAGATTACATATGGTCTCAAAAACAAGATCGAAGCCTTAATCAAGGAAGGGCAATTCAACTTATTAGGGCTCGTGCCAAAATGGGACAACAACCTCTCACCCACTCACGAAAAATGTTAATGTGAACATGATAATCATTGAGGAAGGATTTGAAAGAAACCATTATGCCAATTGGAAAGGTGGAAAGGTGCACGTTATCAACCTTTGTTTCGCTCCCGGAAATGGTCAAAGACAAGCACCAATGAAGGTTACTTCTACAACTACCGCAACACCGACCAACCGATCATCCGGGGGTGCCGAACCAAGAGAGACTTTGAAGACTGGACTTGCATCCGTCCGGGGTTGTAGAGTCTTGGTAGATTAACATGTAGTGAACTTTTGAAATAGCACGATTTTTAAAATCGAGACTCGAATCGTGCCCCAAAACTTTTGTTGCTTTGCCTCATCTTTTGGAAGCAATTGCAAAATCTATGAATGCATTTTGTATTTTCCTTTAATCTTGTTATTTGTTATTTTCTATTTTATTTAGTATATAAATTATCAAATCTCCCAATTTTATGATTGTGACATATAATGAAACGAATGAATAAAGTTTATGTGCCGAACACAATTCTGAAGGATGGGGAAGACAACATACATCTTGAGAAAACAACGGAGAAATTCGAGGACAAGACAAGATTACACTAGGAGGAAATCGAAATAGCCAATGGATGATGACACAAGCACGAAGGCTATCAATTCAAGAAAAAATCAAAGGATGACATCAGATTAGATTGCTTTAGTTTGTAACCTTTCCTTTAATGTAATTATGAACTACGCAGACCTAATTACCTTGGTGGGATACGTAGGCAACCCACATAGGGTTCGGTTTCATTGTAGAAAAAATCCAACAAAAATCCTTATTATTTGTATATATAAGGAGAACTATGTCCGAATTCGATTTATCATGGATATGTAGGCAATCCACATTGGGTTCGGTCCCTTTATTAGATTTTTTAAAACCATTTTTATGTACCTTACGAACTACGTTCGATTCGATTCCTTTCAGGATACGTGAGTAACCTATATAAGGTTCGGTCACACCACAACATAATTTTAGTGTACCCTCCTGAAGTCAAAACTGGGGCAAATTTTGAGAAGATATACACAAGAGAATAGTTGGACATCGACAAGATTAAAACTACCATACAGGAAGTATTATAGACAGATGACGTTTCAATTGTTTCGGAAGTGTCACAATCTAAAAGTTGGCAGAAATTTTTACAACTTACATACATATATTTACATATATATCTTTCCTTATATACATATACTTACATATATATATATTTCAAATGAAACATTTTCTTTCAATTATTTTCACTACTATTCATCTATCGAGGCTTGAACGGAGATCACAAGATCCAAACAAACAAGACGAATAGAGCGCCAACAACGTCAAGCTTCGAGTCAACACGAATCAAATTCCCCCTCCCAAACTAAGAATTTTTCTTTGAGTGAAGGAATAAAAGACCGCGAGATCAACAGTCAAGTCTATCAATCATGGCCAAAAAACGTCATTTGGCTCATCGTGACCTCGCCTTAAAAGCCAAACGATTTTATTTCTAACTTTATCTTTAATTTTATTTTTTTATCACAATAACTTTATGACTTTATTGACAAATACACCAGTCTTTGTAGGTTGTCGAGATGTAAGGCGAATTAAATCAGGATTACATGTCGAAGATTGAAGACGTCATTAATTTGGCCTGTCACGATCTCGTCAACATCATTAGCCATACGGCTACGCTATCATTTTACTCTATACTTTATCAATTACTTTATCATCCACTTTACCTACTTTAACTAATTTACCCTGAACTTTACATGAATCATCATCAAGTCCCCGAAGACAATCGGAGATGTCATTTGGCTATATAGCCTTATCTACATAAGCTAGACAGCTACACTCTTACTTTACTCTATACTTTGTCAATTACTTTCTCATTGACTTTACCAACTTTAATGACTTTACCTTTAATTTTACAGACATCATTTACCATCGAGTCCTCGAAAACAACCGGAGACGTCATTATTCATCAAGTCCTTGAAGACAACCGGAGACATTATTTGGCTACACAGCCTCATCTGCATAAGCCAAACAGCTACACTCTTACTTTACTTTCTACATTGTCAATTACTTTATCATTTACTTTACCTACTTTAACGTCTTTACGTTAAATTTTACAGACATCATTTATCATCGAGTCCCGGAAGACAGCTGAAGGCCTCTTTTATTATCAAAGCCTCCAAAGACAACCGGAGATATTATTACATCTTCTGCATAAACATTACTCATTATTCTGAAGACAACTAGAGACAATATTTGGCCACACGGCCTCGTCATTTCATAAGCCACACGGCTTTATCCACATCTTTATACACATATTATTATCATTTTATTCTATTTTACGCTTTTGACATTACTCCAAACTTTACTAACGACTTTAATATGAATTTCAGGTAACTTTGCTTGTGACATTATAACACATCGTTCGTTGAGCAAACCACATCAGGATTCCAGTTTGAAATAGAGACATCACTTCCACTCATCAAATTTTCATTCTCCTAGCCATTCGGCTCTACATTTATCTCAATTTATATTTCATTTTATATTCTAGTTTATCTTATTTTATTTGCTAACTACTTTATCTTAAGTTTTGACAGAAAATACAATCCATATACACTAATTACAACAACGTGAAACTTTATCTTATGCAGTGAACTGGGGCAAATTTGCTAAAGAGAATGTCAAACTCGCTAGCAAAGGTCACGGATCTACTCTCGGACTCAACTCCGCCTACGTCCACAAACATGTAATACGTAGGGTATCCAAATTTTCTTTCATATCCACCGCTAAAACTCTACTCACTCAACTCCTTTCACAATCTTATGTCCCTTTCTATATCCCAGTGTCGCCATAACTTAACACTGGGGCAATTTTTGAGAATCTGCATCGTGTCTAGTAGAGTCCTACTTATGGGTGTGTTGCGCGCCACATTTATAATTAGGAGGCTATAAACATATGTTCCATTCTCGAACATTCTTGTCACCTGTCTACAACCCCACAAAGTTATAAATCCATAAATAACACTTTCCCAACATAAATCTCGAACTACACACGACCTGATTCTCATAGAGCCTGAGATATGTAGGCAACTCGAAATTGGGGTTCGGTCATAATAAACATCCCTTCTACCCCATAATTTCAAACATTCCTTCCATCCCATAATATTCCAACATCCCTTCAACCTATAAACTTTTCTAACATCTATTCTATCCCATAATCTTCAAAACATTTCATACAAATAGTCATTTTATATACAAATACTGTTCTAGTTTTCCCATAGTCGTATTAGTCAGTCGGGAAAAAATTGCCGATTATGTCAACTTCGTTGCCCGAAAACTCTTACATCGTCTCCGGTCAACGAGGGGCAAGCTGTTGACACCCAATTTTGACCCTCCTTTCTACTGATTCACTTTCGCAATATTCTTAATTAATAATAAATCCAATACTTTATTTTAGCTGCCAGTTTTTTATTATTATTATTATTAGTATAAGTATGATATGCTACTATTATTATTTCTGTTATTATTATATTATGCTATTTGAAAACTAATCTATTTTAATCTAGTTTAGAAGCTTAAAAGAAACTAATTTGAAGATGGAAAAAGACCAAATTTAAGCCAACTCTAGCCCAAAACATGGCCCAAACGTTTCAGCCCATCTATCCCAAAATATCCCTAAACATTTGCAAAACTTAATTTCTTTCGCCATCAGCCGCTATCTCCTTTTCCCTTCCATTTTTGGACAGTTTTGTACTTTTCTTCACTATCACAGAACCCCTTCCATCATTTTTGTGAAAGTTTCAAAGCTATTTTGTTTTCTTCAACAAATCTCTTTGGTTCCAAGTCAAAATTTCGTCACAGAGATTTGTTTTAGACAAGAGATGAATCATGGGTCCTTTTCTCTCTTCATCCATATCAGCCCCTTTTTCTGCTCATTTTCGACATGATTTTGACTTATCACAACGACCATCTTTCAAAATTGAACGTTTGCATGTTCCCGCCCATGAATCTCTACCCAAAAGGAACCCTAGAGTTTCAACTTCACCTATAAATATGACCTTAAGCATTCGGTCGAAGGGCGATCGAGGGGAACATCCTAGAACAGGTTGAACCTCATGACTCACGGTTGAACAACAAAAAACTCTATTCTTACTATAAATATTAGCTTTCTTCAAGTTATTACTCCGTCTCTGTTGGCTTCGAGCCATAGCAGAGATTTGCTTGTGTTGTTCATAAAAAGAAAGTAAATCTGAGACCTCGACAGCTCCTGTTCACTGCACCAACAAGAGAATTTCCCTTTTGAGACTCAACGATGCCGTCAGGAAGCCAACATCATTTCCTTTCGTTCTCGTTTTGTTAGACAGCGATATTGAGAAGATTTCATCCTTTCGCGGAAGTCGGGTTCCATCTGTTTACTTATCTCCATCTTGTCTTGTTATATAACTTATCTACCATTGTTTATTATGGTTGTGAGAATGATTGCATAAAAAAACAGAGACCTACTTAGGACTTTAACCTTTATTTAGTCACTAAACTGATGTTTTCTACCTTTTGTATTAACTTTAACTTACAATTGTCGCGACACTTTTGGAAGTCTGGTGGTAAAGCTCATTTTTCTTAAAAAAAGAAAAGAAAAGGAAAATGTTAGTAAGCTTGGAAGTGTTCAAACATTGAACTAGAAGCTGAGCTAAATGACATTGGGTCGTGACCCAAAGCATTGAGGGAAAACTTTCTGCTTTCGTAAACATTATATATTATGCCAACTTTATACTCTATATTATATTATATATTTATAAACATATCTTCAGGCTACTTTTATCATGACTTATAAACATTCACATATTTTTCACATCCAAGCCTTTCTAATTAACTCTAAGTCCGCCGTTTACCATTTTTAACGGATCTTAAAGGGTGCTTAATATCTTTCCTTTAGATTAATTGAACCCTACAGAATCTCATAAGTCTAGTAGACTATAAACGGAGTCAATTTTAGATAATAACTTTAATTAACTTTAGGTGTCCTAATTCACCATAAATAATTAGGTGACGGCTCCTTAATTTTAATTAACCCCAAAATTACCGGAATGTTGTAAACCATTTTGACTCCGGTTAAAATAGCGTATAACATTTGGGATAGAGACCGAATGGTTTTCAGATTTAGGGATGATATTGAAATGACACCAACACTGGAGGAGTTTAGAGATGTATTGACTAGCGTAGGCTCGAAGAAAGAAACCCGATCAGAATGTTTTGATCCCGGAAAAACCCACCCACTCCCAAATTTGTAGAATGCTTTCTTTAAACTACGCCAATTGGGCCCATGGTCCCACCATACCCTTTAGAGATTTATACAGAAGGTTTGGAAGCTCAGATGGATTTGTGGAATATCCTGGAGAAATTCAAGACTTATACCGACTGGACGGCCACCAAACCCTTGGCTTTTGCCATTTGCTTTTGGGAACCATAGTCTTTCCCAAGAATTGGTCCTTACCTATAGATGCCCGAGTCATTTCAGTCACCCATGCCATCTTTTACATCATAACCCAAAAAGAAGAAACCAAGTACTTTGATATAACCCCGATCATATTAGCCGATTTATACCGAGCCCTGAGTCTATGCCAGAATCATTACAAATATTTCCAAGGTTGTAATTTACTCCTGCAATGGTGGATTCATAAGCATATGGCAAAGATAGGGGTGAACAATACCGAAGTAAACCGGCTGAAAGGAATAATCTTTGGGATTTTTGCCTGAACTTCGGAGAACAAAACAGGCAAAGTTGGACATTCACCTTCTCCAGATTGAAGGAAGAAAACATTCAATGGATATTCTACAACTTCGTATCCACCGAAGCCATGCTAAGCAAGAAGTGTCCATTTTTGCCGCTTTTAATTTGGGGGTTCGCACTTTTCATCCCGGTTCTAAAACAATTTGGGGGAATCCGTCGTATCC
>NC_081343.1:36564117-36660259 GCF_029784015.1 Lycium ferocissimum
TTCCGGTTAAATATGATTAGTTTAAGTTCATTAAGGCTTAATTTTTTGATTTATGTGACATTAGAAACTAGATGAAAATGTTTTCTCTTTTTTGAACTCTGTTGGGTATTTTTCCTGATCCATTAAAGAGATCTGTTTGCTTGATTAATGCTTAATAATAAAGGGGTACATGCATAGTTAATTTATATAGGATGGACTAAGAGGATCATGATTCACCCTTAGTTAATTGAAGTTTAAAAAAGGGCAGTTGGTTTTTGATTATGTCCCATCTAAACTAGAGTGTCCTTTAAGCTAAACTTTGTCAGCTAATAAGGTAAATGGGGGATGAACTAAAAGAGGTTTTGTTTAATTGTTGAAGTTTAGTAAAATCTGGCACACCTAGAGTAAGTTGGATGTCTAATTTAAAGGTTCTTTCATAAGTGTTTAAGTGTAAAGAGTCTAAGTTTGATTGTTTATTCAAAAAAAAAAAATGTTCCTAGGATGACAATCTGCTAGCTTAAGGGAAGGTTAGATGTATATATATGGTTTGGACACAATGACCTATCTCTGTATTTGCAAATGTGTTAGCTTTCTAATAAATATATCTGTGGATGTTACTTATTTTGGCTAAGTCTAAACAATTCAGTAATAGTTCAGTGATCAATAGGGTCTGAATTAGCAGTTTACTTGTTTTGATATCATGACTTGTTATGGACAAAGACTGAATAATTAGTCCTATTTGATTAACTTGCTATAGTGGTTAGCTCTCTCTCTCTAAAATTCAGTTCCCCTAGTCTAATTCAACATAGTGATATTAGTAGGAATTTATGTTTGGACTGCATAGTTGATTCTGCCAGAATCTATGTGAGAAACGAGTCTGAGACTTTGCCTATGAACTCTGGATATGAACTAGATAATTGTGATGAACTATGATTAGATATGGCTCTGTTTAAGTAAACTAACTATTTGTATGCTGTGCAACTTCTATGGTTACCATGTTTGGTTATTTGTTTCATTTTGAAATGAGAAAGTTTGTATCATATGAGTTTGTGCTTTGACTCTGGTTGACATGCCTAAACTTCACTTAAGTCATGTTTTGTTTAGAAAGAGGAAGGAAGAAAGTAAGTGATTTTTGAACAAGTTGCTCATCTTTCTGACTGAAATCTGAACTTTCATTTCTTCTTCTTCTTCTTTCTTTTACTTCTTTTAAAGATTCAGTTGGGCTTGTTGAGTATAAGCCAGACCTTTGGGCCTTATCAGCCAAGTTAATTATGTGATTACAAACTAGTCTTTGCCTTGTATAACTGTGTATGCAAGCACTCCTTCTCTTGTATACCATTAAGTTTAGCACATAAATGGAGAGGAAAATTAGCACTTGGGGATTAAGCTTAAGCTTTCCCTGATGTCTACCATGCCTGGGGTTCATAGAAACCCCTTGGATCTTGTGAGGCATCAGGATTAAGAAAGTGAAAGTTTTCCTTTTTTGTGCTATTTTTAGCATCTCTATGGGTGTGTATATCTAATGTATACTGGTTGGAAAATATGTATATCTTGCTTTGTGGACAAACAGTTCTGTAATCTGCTTCATTCTATTTGTATATTTGGGCTTTGTTTCTGTGTTATTACAATTCATGTGGGCTTTAGTAATATTAGGCCCATAATTTTGCATTCTTGGGCTTGTTTCTTCTTTCCGCCTCAGTCCATAAGAGTTAATGTGTCTTCTAGTCAAATTTTCTTTCAATTGTGGTGAATATTCTATCCCTGTGACTTAATGTGCTATACGTTTCTTTATTTAAGAGCAGTTTTGTTTAGATACTTTCTAATTCATGTTGCCTCTCTCTTTGCTTGCATGAAATCCCGTTATTTGGGACATTCCTATTGCGTAAATTCGTTGGGCCAGAGGCCTAATATCCTCCTTGATCGAGTCCGTGGGGAAATAAAGAAAGGGAAGCTGATATATTTTGAAGGCCCAGCCAATGGGTGAAAATGGCAATGATGGGCTTAGGTAGGCCCATCAATTAAAATTTTTACTTTCCTCTCTTCTCTGTTTTGTACATATCTGGCATGTATACATAAATTGTATATGTACTGAATGTGTAATATAGAAACCCCTGTGGATGTAGAACTTAGAAGAAACACGCAATATTTAAGGAGTTGCCAAACCATTTTCAAAACTCGGGTAAAAACTATTTTCGCATGAAATGGGAATTTGATCACAATTTTGAAAGTCTAAAATGGTTTCAAAACCACGGTTTAATGCAAAGAACGAAAATGGGATTTGGCAAGAGTTTGAATTGGATCAAGTTTTATAAACAAGGCAAAATACAAAACAAAAAACAAAAAAGATTTCTGCACTTGGGCTAATCTGGACAAAAAATTTGAGAATTGAATTCGGACTTGAATGAAAATTCTAAGGAAAATAAAATCACTTTGGGCTTGGAAGCCCAGAACTTGCTAATTTGAAAAAATAAACACATTGGGGGCGAATCGAGGAGTGATGGATCTGGACTTGGAATATAACTTGACTCTATGGGCTTCAATGGTAAAAATTGGACTTTGAAAAAGGTTGTATTTTCTTACATATATACGTATATGTATGTATGTATATATATATATATATATATATATATATATATATATACGTATAAAATCGGAGGTATACTCCATATTTTCTATATACGTATAATAAAACCCGTAAGTACTAAACCCGTTTTGTTAGGACTAGAATAGTAGCGACTCTATTTGGAAAAAATCCCGGGTATGTCCTAGTTTGGCAACAAAGTGAGTTGAACACTTGCACTGATTTTTCTAAACCAAAACCCCTTTTTATAAGGGGACTTTTGGTCTAATTTTTCCTCGAAAGTTTATGATGTGAATAAGAATGAATTTTTTTTTTTTTTTTTGCAAAAAATTAAACACTTTTGAACAAATAAATACATTAATCACACATTGAAGCTCGTAGGTCAACCGTATTCTATGGATCTTTAATACTAGGGTGTGTAAAACCTTCCCTAGGGGATGACCAGAACCCTTACCTCAAACTTTGGTCCAAAAGATTTTTACTTACTTTGAAAAAATCTTTAAACCCGATTTTCCTAGTTTTTCATAATAATTAGGTGGCGACTCTAAAAGAACACTAAAATCTGATTAGAGCACCAACAACCTCGTAGTAACTTTTATGCCTTAACCCTCGTAAAAGCAAACCGTAACACTTGCTCCTGCGCGTCAATTAGGTCAGATATAACAGAGCTACTCCCTAAACCTTCCCTTTTGTGTATACATTCGCACTCTTCCAAGGTCCGTAGAGTGATCATCTGCTTCCTTGTTCCCTTAGTAGCCTTTCCAGTCTTTACACTGAAATGCTCAAACACATTGGTCAAGAAGAAGCCATAAGGAAACCCATATTTGTTGTCTTTGATATTCACAACCTTTATCACATGTTCAATCATTAGACCATGCAAGTTGATGGGTTGAAATTTTGCAAGAGCTTCAAGAAGCACCAGGTCTGACAACGAAGTCTTGCATCTCCCCTTAGCTTTAGGAAGCAGCACTTTGTTAACAAACTCAAAAATAAGTTGATATTGCGGCTTCAGTTGCTTCTTATGGAACCTTTCAGAGGATGCAAGGCCTTTCTTGACAATCGAGTTTTTTGAAATCTTGAGAGGCTTTTCCTTTCACAGTTTTCAGTTCACAGGTTGGGACTGCCAAGATTTCTCCAAGCTTTGCCTCATCTAGCTCAAATTCCTCTGAATGAATTGTCAGAACCAAGGTAGAGTCATTAGTATACATCAAATTCAGGTCGAGCTCAATCATCTTTTGTTCAAAAATAATGGGAGCTAGAGCAACAAACAGATATTCCCATTTAGAAGTTCCCTCATTCCATGCTTGTCAGAGATGTCATGATCAAATACTCTTCCCAGTAGCACTTTTTGATTCATTAGAGTATTTTCCCTTTTCTCATATGAGTCCTGTAACCTTCTCCTTTTCTCAGAGCAACCTGGTTCCTTTCTTAGTTTGCTCCCCTTTTTTTTGGGTTGTTGAGGTGTACTCTTCTTCTTGACTACTTGCTCATTTCTATCAGTAGGTGTATCCTTCTTGATAACCCTTTTTCCTTTTTCTTCTTATTTTCTTTTATATAACCTTTTCTCAAGAGATAGTTATTTAGGTTCCTCTTCTTCATCAGGAATTGTCACCACATCTGAAGACGATGGCACCTCCTCATCTCCCAAACTGTTCTTCCCAAATATTCCTTTCTTCTTGTCCACCAATTTCTCTTTGTTTTCCTTTAGGGCGGACTCAAGTCTAACTTTTCTCCTTTGCCTAGTGTGTGGAGCTTTATAAGCAATATGTTTCTGACTTTCCCACTTCTTGGAGTTGCAGGGCCAGAGGATCTCTTGATTACTGTACTTAGAATGATATCACCATCGGAGTCTACTTCCTCAGAAGAGTTGTCAGACCTTTCTTTCTCCGGAGATGGTCCTCTTAAGTGCAAAACAGCAGGCATAACATCTCTAATTACTTTAGAGGGGTCTGGAATCTCAACTACGTTGGGAGTAGTCCGAAGAAAATGATTTGAACACTCCTTGTGCTGAGAGAGCAGGTCCCTCCTACACATCTCCTGTACTTTCTTCTTTCCCCTGAACCTTTTCACACTGTCCATCTCAGCCTGCATGGCATCATCAAACCCAGCCACTGTTTCTTTTTCACTCTCCAGTATTAGACAATCCCACTCTTTTCTCTGATAGGTTACTATCTATAATTAAGATGGAGTCCTCTGCTCTTTTTTCAAAACCAAACGAATTAGGATTACCTAAGATTTCTATACCAACTTCATTTTCCTTAGTGGTACCTTCATTTTCTGACTCTAGTGTATCCTCACAATTTTCCTTTTCAGTAACAAACCGTTGGATATTGGTATTTAAACCCTTAGAGCTCATGATGTTGCTTGAAACTTCCACTCCATCATCCCTTGTGTTGATTTCCTCATTGGTTTTGAGGAATTTAGAGACTGAAAGTGTTTGATCACTTCCGTTTGAAACTAGTTTTCCAGATGAAACGGGATTTGAGGATGTGTTTTTAAAAGGTGAGGGGAGTAGTTTTATGTCTAAGATAGCTTGAGAGGTGGACTCGTTGTTAAACATAATTGATCTCGGCCAAGGTTTTGAGAGGAAGAAGAGGGATTTGAGTTTGTGAACGTTACACTAATAAGGGGAACAAAGAAGAAGGGTTTAGTAAGAGAGAGAAACAAACAGTAGCCTTAAATATTTGAGACAAGGAACCGATTCTGATTGGTTAATACCTGAAGTTTCTTACAGACGGGGTCGGTCCAGGAAAGATGTAACGTTTGGGCTCAGGATTTTGGGCGCAAAGTGTTTTTTTTTAATGACGTGACATGTTAGCAATGTAACACACATATATAAGCATTGGAGAGACTACTAACCCGTGTCACAAGAACCAGGTTCCTTGACAGCTTTTTGAAGCAGCAAGGAACTTGGAAGTATGCAATGTCTCCAATACTTATGCTGTCCTGATAGTGGTATGAGAGTATGCTTCTCCTTGGTCACTGTCATTTAGAGTGTGAAGAGCTTCTTCTGATCATGCTGTCTTTTCTTCGATGTGACTAATTTCAATAGCATAGAAAGGTGTTTTTTTATTTTTTTTAAAGGACACACACTTTCCTTAGAGTTCCTTGAGTGAGGTGACATTCTTCATTTTTCAAAAGGATTTTCAGAAATGATACCTTTTGACTGTTGTTTCCTCACCCAGGTCTTATGGATGAATTACTGACTCCGTTTGGGAACCCACATCCGATCGGGTCCCTTAGAGTGAGAAGCAGTGTGAATTGAGCTTTCTTCTTTTAATTCAGGAAACTCTTCCTTTTCCTTCCATAGACCAGGTTCCTCCTCTCTTGACTTCTGTTTGGCAGTATCTTCATTTCGAAGATGGTTGAAGATGCTGGTCTTTCGTGATCCATACTCTTGTTTGCCCTCATACTCATCCTGAGCTTTGTTTGTCATCTCCTTCCCTCTACATGATGTATTCAATAGTTCTTTGATGTGGCTGTTTAGAAGAGGATTTTCTTTAGTAACTTCCTCAACTTGCTCTTGTAGATCTACGATACCAATGACCATTTCATCCCTTTCTTGGTCTTGAGTGGCCTCACTACCCTTCATTTTGAGAAGATTAAGCTTTGTACTAATTTTGTCGACTCCATCATGTGCACCTTTGAGAGCGTCCCCGGATCTCCTTTCTTCCCATTTCACAAAACTAGATTGTACTCCCCTTATCAATGCTTTGAAAAAGAATCTTTTTAGCTTCTTGATCTTTTTGCAGAGTAAATCCATTCAGCTCGGGAATATGAGGACCATAACAGATCATGTCCCACAGATCTATATCCTTACCACTGATGAAGCATTGCATTCTAACCTTCCATCATTCATAATGTTCAGCGCTAAAGCTGGGTGGTCTTGAGATAAATTCTCCCTTCTTTTGGTTTAGTGAGCTAGCTATGTAGAGATCCTTTTTAGGTGTTAACCTTTTAGAAAGAACCGGCTCTGATACCAATTGATGTAGGCTATGCATCCACCAAACACAATATGAAGAGACCTGGTTGAGTACCAGTTCCCTTATGCAATGCAGTAAGTACAGAAGGCAAGATTTTACCGTGAAAAACTCCTTGCCTAAGGGATTAAATATCACGACCTACCCCAGTAGGATTTCAACTCCATTACACGAGCAACTTCAGATTACAATCTATTGTAAGCCGGGAACTAACTCCCATAATCCCTCAACCCTTACAATAGTAGCAACCTAGGAACTAACTCTCATAGTCCCTCAACCTTTGTAATACTCCGATTACAAATACCTCCACTTGACTAACTCTATCCAAGGAAACTAATACACCTAGACTGACTCTAGACTAGTGTACCACTCAAAAAGCTTGTGGAAGAAACCTTGATAATTTAGAACACCTACAAACAACTTCCTTTTTGTGATGAGTAAGTTTACAATTTAAGCACAAGTAAACAAAGACTTAAAACAACCTAAAGAACATACAAAATATCTTATGCCTGGATCAGGTTTTTCAGCTTGTAGATGGCTTTGTTCTTAAGAGTACTTGAGAAACTTGTGTTGGCAAATTTTGCACAATATGGATTAAGTTTTTCAAGTCTATTCAGTATGTTGCCATCATGTTGTACATATAGTGGGAGCATGTGGGATGGATAGAGACCACTCATTCACTTTGACCTAAAGCATGGGCCAACTTACAGCTGTACTTGTGTGCGACAAGTGGCTTGGCTTTACAGTTGTTCTCTACTGATTGTGCAAAGTGCACAGAGAGCAGGTTACAGACCAGGTGTCTATCTTGTTCTAAAATAGTTTGACAATCATCAAAACACGAATGCACTTAGACTTATCACAATCTTTGTAGTTAAGACTCAAACTCCTCCAATGATTGTTGAAGTTAACAGCTAGCTCACCTTCCAGTTGGTGGGCGCTTGTAAGTTCAATCAGACTAACGATACGCCTTGCACTATAAAAATTATTAAGGAATTCTTGCTCCAGTTGCCCCCAACTATCTATAGAATCAGGTTTAAGATCTGTGTACCAATTAAAAGCATTTTTTTAGAGATCAGATAAACTGCTTGACGAGATAATCACCGTAAGTCCCAGATCGTTGCAAGTCTCGACGAAGTGCGCTATATGTTGTTTTGGATTTCCTTTGCCATCAAATTGTTGGAACTTAGGAGGTTGATATCCAGCATGCATCTTCAAGTTATCAATCCTTTGTGTATACGACTTTGCATACGTGAGAGAAGATTTGGATGAAGACTCAGATTTATCTTTGATGGCCCCCATGATAAAGTGCTTCAATTGGTCAATAGGAATCAGACCTTCAGCTGAGCCTTGGATCTCTTTGATCATTGTTGTTTTCTTTATCGAGAACTCTCCTTTCTCTTGAATTTTATGAAGCTTCATAGGAGCTTGACTTGATTCTCTCTCAACCATGCACTCCATCTTATTTGTCAGCTTGGAAAGTTAAGCATTTTGTTCTTGCACGTGCTTCGTCAGGATTTTAACTGATTTAGTGAAACTTGCAAGTTGTTCTTCCATAGTGAAAGCGCCAATCATCGTTGCTTGCACAACCATCATGGAGGATGAAGAATGATATGGACAACTACTTGAATAAAGCTTGGATTGGGGAGCGTTTTGATAGGAAATTAAAGCGTATACAGCGTTTAAGACATTTTCATCTTCTTCTTGCATGAAGAGGTAGTGGGACTCACAATGTCATTCTTGTGGCAGATTAAGTTGAGCCAAAGTTTTTTTAACCACCTCAGCAATATTATTTCCCTCTTTTAGCATGCGGGAAGAGGATATAATTTCATTTGGAGAAGATGAACCAGAAACATGAGTTTGCTTGGATGGTACTTGAACTACTTGTTGTCCTAGCGTTTTGATCTTGCTCCTTCTGATTTGGTCAATAATCTCTATGGCAGCTTTCAATCCACTTTTAGAGTCAGCAGCCGCAATAGCATTGGATTTGGGGTTGATCTTCATTTGAGTCATTTTGATGTTCTTCAACTTTTAAAGGTAGAGATGAGAGGTATAGATTATCCCACTGGGCGTGCCAGAATTTGTAGACAATAAAATTCGCGTCAAGAAAATAATAATCAAGACAGAAAAATATCGCAATAATCGTTGTATTTGATTTCAGAATGTGAGTGTTACAATCTCACCGAATCCTCTGATTCTTATTTTCAATAATAAATTCAAGGGCTTTTGAGCTTGATGTTGAACTTGATGGGTTTGATCTTGACTTGTACTTGAATTCAAGGGCTTTTGAGGTTGATCTTAAATTTGATGGTCTTGATCTTGACCTTGTATTTGAATTCAAGGGCTTGAAGCTTAGTCTTGAATATGGATTTGATTTTGACTTGAATTGGTTCGTCACGAACACTTTGATGGCCGCCACGAACAATAATTCTCAGACAAACAAGTGGATTTGATCTTGAACGCCTTGGTATTTAATTTGCCTTCGTTGACTTTGATCTTGAAAGCCTTGCTATTTGATTTTCTTCGATTTTGATCATCGGGTAATTGAAAATTGTAGATGAGTGCTTGAATGCTTGCAACTTGTAGAAAACTTGTAGCGTTTGACCCACGAGCTCTCTCTGGCTTCTTGTTCGAATTTCTGGTCCCTTCTCTGAATTATGAGACCCCTATTTATAGTTGTAGGATGAAAGAATTGTGATAAGGACAAACCCCTTCTGACCAATCAGAATGAAGTGACATGGCAACATTTGATTGACTGGAACATGTCACTTGTACACTAGGTATGTTGCATCATTTTGACACGTGGCATGATCCTATTGGCTCCTTAGTTTGACTTGACGTGTCACATCATTTGACAAGTGGCACCAATTTGGGCCTTTTGGATAAGAAGACATCTTGGGCTTGGCCAAATGGGATCATTTTGTAGCCCAATTAAATGGACTAGCCCAATAAAAATTGAGTTTAATTAATTTATTGAACTTAAATAATTAACCCAATTATATCAATCCACAATATTTATTTGGACTGATATATCTTGAATTTAATATAATCCGAATTTCTCTTGAATTCAAATTCAATATAATTTTGTTATCCACAGATTCATGTCACTTAGAAAATCCAAAAGCAACAAGAAACTTGCACCAGTTCCATTCCCTTTGCCAATCATCGGAAATCTTCACTTGCTTGGTGACAAACCCCACATATCACTTTGCCAACTTGCAAAAATTCATGGCCCAATTATGAATGTCAAATTAGGCCAACTAAACACAGTAGTTATTTCCTCATCAGTGTTGGCAAGACAAGTCATGCAAAAGCAAGATTTAGCCCTTTCCAGGAGGTTTGTTCCTGACTCACTCCGTACCCGCAATCTCTCTGATTACTCTGTAATTTTTCTACCTGCCAATTCTCACTGGAGAACACTTCGCAAGATTATGAACTTTCACATCTTCTCAGAAGACTGGTCATGAACCAACTCAAAGTTTTCCTGGGGCAAATGAGTTGGATTAAGATTGATCAAATAATAGATAATAAACTAAATTTGTCCCATATGACCCAACCTTCCTTTTTTCTTTTTTCTTTTTTGTTTTTTGCATAAAATGTGAAAATTAGTTTGATTTTCTTTAGTTAGTAGTCATTTCGTTATAATTTATGTAGTGTAGTTTGACTAAGCATGGGATTTAAGAAAGAAAGGACTTTTGAAAAAATTATACTTTTAAATATGTCATAATATTTGTGTAGCTATACGAATTTTAAAACTAATGATTTTGAACGTGTTATATAAATTGTGTGGTTATAAAAGCTTGTTGTTATAAAATAGATTGATTTTGTCACCTCTATTCTCAGGTAACAAGCTTGATGCTAATGAGCATTTCAGGACAAAAAAGATTCAGAAGCTAATTGATTATTGTCACAAGAGTAGCAAAAATGGTGAACAGGTCGATATTCGCAAAGCAGCTTTTAGGACTTCGCCGAATTTGTTGTCCAACACCATTTTCTCTAAAGATTTGACTGCCCCATTTTCTGAATTTGCTAAGGAATTTAAGGAATTGGTGTGGAACATCATGGTTGAGGCTAGTATGTAAGATATTTACATGATTCAAAGCATGTAAATCATCTGCAGAGCAAAAGCGCAGCGGAAAAATAGATAGCATACCTCCGGCCATTGTTTCAGAATCGTTGTTAGCGTTGCCGGTGACGGTTTTCAACTCCGGTGAGTCTTCTAAGCACTTGGAATATCTCACTAGATAGTGTAGTAATTAAGAGAAGATTTTTCTGTGCTTAGGGACTCAACCCATATTTCCTTTTATACTGCTCGTCCATCAAGAGCAGTTATTGAGAGGTTACCCTAGTGGACATCGGTTTACTAAGTTATGGACAGTTACCAGATATGGGAAAAAGTTGGGAGTTTATCTCCTTCGTATACGGTACATGACAAAGTTAAAGTTTTAAACTCTCAACTAACATTCTCCCACTTGGTCCGTATACATAATGCCCATTGTCATAATACTTACAGAGAACAATAATACATGAATCATGGCGATAGTTCCTCTAGGAGTGAGTAGTACCTTCCATGTATCACATTGCATTAAGCCTTCTCAAATGCTTGCCCAAGTTTCTTAATGAACAAACTCAATGTTTATTCTAGGTCCATACTTTAGCGATATTTCTCAAAGCAAACTGAATGTGCACATAGTAATAAGTACGAGAAATATCATATAAAATAGAGTTTCAACAATATTCGTTGTTACAATGAAATTTTACATAGGGGAACTAAGTCCCATTATGACTATATGATCCTTAAATTTATGCGGTGGCAAGCCTTTAGTTAAAGGATCAACTAACATCAGTTCAGTGCTAACGTGTTGAATGACCACTTTCTTATCTTTAACACGTTCTCTTATGGCCAGATACTTGATGTCGATATGCTTGCTTCGACTACCACTTTTGTTATTCTTAGCCATAAAGATAGCAGATGAATTGTCACAATATAACCTTAATGGCTTAGATATAGAGTCGACAATTCTAAGCCCAGAAATGAAACTCTTCAACCATAAACCATGTGAGGTAGCCTCAAAACAAGAAGCGAACTCAGCCTGATAGTGGAAGTAGTAATCAGAGTCTTTTTGGCACTCCTCCAAGATATAGCTCCACCGGCTAACATAAAAATATATCCCGAAGTTGATTTTCGTGAATCAACACAGCCAATGAAAGTCTGAATCCTAGTAGCCAATGACTTCCAAATCATCTGATCGTTTGTACATAAGCATGTAGTCTTTTGTCCCTTGAAGATATCTTAAGACTTTCTTTGCATCCAATGGCTTTTACACCATTAGGCAACTTGACAAGATCCCAAACTTCGTTACTTTTCATGGAATTTATCTCTTCTTTCATGGCATTGTACCAAAATTCTGACTCTTTACAACTCATTGCTTGTGAAAAAGACTCAGGATCATTTTCAACTCCAATGTTAGATTCTTGCAGATACACAACATAGTCACTAGGAATTGCTGATTTTCTTTCTCTAGTAGATCTCCTTAATGTTGTGTCAACATTTTCCTGAGGAATATGTTGTTCAATAATTTTTGGAATTTCTTGAACAACTTGATCTGCTGGAATATTTTCAGCAGCTTGTGGAATCTCATTGATTATTTGCTCAACACCCGGTTGTACTTGAGGGGTGTTATAAATGATAACTAATCTTTCTCTTGAAGTAGAAGGTTGATCTCTTACAGAATTTGTATTCTGAAAGTGATCACTCCCACTAATCAAGTCATTCTCAAGAAATTTTGCATTTCTTGATTCCACAATCCTAGTGTTGTTGGATGGACAATAGAATCTGTATCCTTTAGACCTTTCGGCATATCCAATGAAATATCAACTAATGGTCCTAGGATCCAGTTTCTTTTCTTATGGGTTGTAGATTCTAACTTCAGACGGGCATCCCCATACGCGTATATGTGTCAAACTCGGTTTCCAACCTTTGAACAATTCAAAAGGTGTCTTTGGGACAGCCTTAGTTGGAACTCGATTTAATATATACACTGTCGTCTTAAGAGCATCAATCCACAATGACTTAGGTAGCTTAGAGCTACTTAGCATACTATGCACCATGTCCAATAATGTTCGGTTTCTTCTTTCTGCCACACCATTTTGATCTGGAGAACCAGGCATAGTGTGTTGGGCAAAAATCCCATTTTCTTGAAGAAACTTTGCAAACGGACCTTGGGCTTGTCCATGCTCAGTGTATCTACCATAGTACTCACCACCTCTATCAGTTCTCACAATCTTAATTTGCTTTCCGCATTGTTTCTCTACTTCAGCCTTGAAAACTTTAAAGGCTTCTAATACTTCACTTTTATTATGAAGCATATAGAGATACATGTATCGTAAGTAAGCATCTATAAAGGTGATAAAGTATTTCTGACCATATGCGTCCATATTTGGACAACATATATCTGAATTTATGATTTCTAATATGGTTGAACTCCTCTTGGCACCTTTCTTTGACTTGTTGGTCTGCTTGCCTTTAATGCAGTTAACACAAGTATCGAAATCAGTAAAATCTAATGTACTAAGTACTCCATCATTTACTAATCTCTTGATTCTATCTATGGAGATATGTCCTAATCTCCGATGCCATAAAATGGAGGAATCTTCATTCATAACACAACATTTAGTACCAGCTTGGACATGCATAACAATAGGGGTGGAATCATTTTGTAAATTAAGAGAGAAAAGACCCTCAAACAATGTACCATTTCCAACAAGTTTAGATTTATAAAATAGATTAGAATAACCTTCTAGAAAGAAGGAATATCCCAAGGGCATAAGTCTTGAAACTGAAATTAAATTTCTACAAAAGTTAGATATGTAAAAGGTCTTTTCTAACTCTAAAATGAAACCACTGCTAAGAACTAAAGTGCATGTCCCAATAGCTTCCACACGCGACTGCATCTTGTTTCCAGAATAGATGCTTCGCTCAAATATGGCTTGTAGAAGCAGAATCAGT
The DNA here is from genome assembly GCF_029784015.1 of Lycium ferocissimum. Lineage (NCBI taxonomy): Eukaryota > Viridiplantae > Streptophyta > Magnoliopsida > Solanales > Solanaceae > Lycium > Lycium ferocissimum. The sequence continues at coordinate 36,577,664 of NC_081343.1, forward strand.
CCACCACGTGCTATGATTAACATTAACCATATGAGCCTCATATCATACAAGAGAGATTGAAGTACCTTTCTTTTCAATCCATTTCTGATACTTGATACAATCATTCTTTATGTGCCCCTTCTTTCTACAAAAGTGACACTTGGATTCTTTCTTGATATCAGGTTTAGGGTCGAGTGGTGCTTTTCCTTTCCACTTCCTATTAGCTTGATAGGTCTTATTTCCTTGAGTAGCCATGAATACACTTTCTCCTGTTTCCAGCAGCAATCGACCCTCCTCTTGAACACACATGGCCATAAGTTCATTAATAGACCATTTTTCTTAATGTGTGTTATAGGAGATCTTAAAGGGGTCGTACTCTAGAGGAAGAGAGTTCAAAATATAGTGCACAAGGAAAGTTTCAGACATTTCAACCTCAAGTTTCAACCTCAAGAGTCTTTAGCTGAGCCGCTAAATCTAGCATTTTCAAGATGTGCTCACGCACACCTCTCACACTAGTGAGCCTCATTGATGAGAATTTCATAATCAGGGTGCTGGCAAGTGCCTTATCTGAAGTCTTAAATTGTTCATCAATAGCCTTCAGTAATGCCTAGACATTGTTATGTTGTTCAACAGAACCACGAATACCAGTAGAGATTTTGATCTTAATGAACATAACACTCAAACGGTTCGAGCGCTCCCATTGTTCATGAAGAGCAATCTCAGCTTGAGTGCTAATTTCATTAATAGGTGGTTCGTCTTCCGATAGCATAATCAATGTCCATGCACCCTAAGCGAAGAGAATTCTCTCCTTCCAAATCTTATAGTTCTCACCATTCAGTTCGGGAATATCACAAATATCAGACAAATTTGCAGGTTGCATAACTGCAAAAATATACATACATGCTTAATAAATTTGAGGCAAATAATATAAAATTGAATATACTGACATAAAAATTGCATGTGGGCTAAATTTTTAATTCAATTAGATCCAGTCTTTACGATAGAATTATCAATTCACTAGCATGATATTCTATCTTTACGATAAAACTATTAAATTCTCGTTCACAAACCCTGTGGGTAATTTGTTACACCTTGAAAAATTTCGCGTTATCAAGACTGTGGACGGCTTAGTATGAGCTCAGGGGAGAGCAGAGTTACACAAGGATTATGGATGAAGATTATGTTATCTGGGCATAAGAACATATATATGACATTTGGAGAGTGTATGGAGTAAATCGGTTAACATGATCACTCGATGATAGCCCTCGAAACCATGAGTTAAGGTGGGGCCCACATGTCGGGATTTTGTAAAGGATATATTATAAGTGATACAAGTAGTACATGGAAAGTTGAGCAAGTCCTAAGAAGGACCCATAAGCCAAATATGGACATAAGCCCTCCAAAAGGACGATTTAAGAAAATATTTTCGGGTAATCTGACTTGGAGGGGCAAAAACGGCATTATAATTTTGGAATTTGGAAAAACACCAAGAATAAAAGTTGTATATAATTGAAAGAGATTTCCAACCATAGGTCGTGGGCCCTCACACGATGTAGGAATCAAGAGTTATGGCCATTTTAAGAAGCAAGACCCAAGTCGCCAAATGGTTCCGGGCCCCACATGAATAAGTCGGTGGAACCGACTTAGGGGGGATATAAATACCCCATCAGCCCTTTTTTTTCAGCATATTAACATTCCAAAGAGTCCTAGAAGCCTCTCAAAACATCTCCCAAATATTATAGTCCGATAAATCAAGAACTTGACAAGATTACGCCAAACTAGTCCGTGAAAGGCGATTGTTCTTGCTTCTACTTAAGCTTGGTATTGGAAAGGTTGATGTGGCTGAATTTTTTTTTTCAAGCATAAGGTATGTTATTTATCCCATCTTTTATGTTGAGTTTATTTGAAGGTCTAGCAAGCCTTAAAAATGAAACTAGTCATGGAGAAAAGGTCATAGAGTGTTGTATTGTAGTTGTTGTGTTTATGGGCTGTTTTGGACGTGTTGTGGCCATGTGGATGGACTGATTTTCACATATAAAAATGGTATCTAGCATGGTTGGCGTATTGATGAGATTATACTCCCTGATTGGGATGGAAGAAAGTGCATATTGTTGTTGTATGTTGAAAAACGTCGTGTGGGACGTTTATGGAATATGTTGGTATGAATAATAGTGTTGGTGATGTTGGTATTATTGTTGTTGTTGATTGGTTACTGAATTGTAATTTTACTTAGGCATATAAACGGGAGATGTCGCTTGATTTTCGGCGGGAATATAGAGTAGTTTGATTTGAAATTTGGAACAAGTGTGCGATAAAGAGTCTAACGTTAGTGTGAATCCTTTTAAGTGTAGGCTTACGAGCTTGGACGAATAAGCGTAGCTAATAAGAGGTGGAACGGTATGTAAAGCTTACCCTTTTCTTTTGGCATGTCTTAGATGTAAGTAAGATATGATACGAGCCTTGGTAACTCCATTCAAGATCCGAGCATGTCTACGATTCTTATTCACTTCTTGATGTTAGCATTCCTAATATAGTCGAGCTATGGTCCTTGTGTCTTTTGTATGATTGGATAGTAAATGTTGCATAAAGAGTTTTTGTTCTAAAGGATTCCATGTCGAATAAGGTCCCTAACTTTCATAGACGGGCTCGGATCGCTTCGATACGTTCGTAGAAGATTCCATAACTAGTAATGCCCGTAACTTTCATGGGCGGGCTCGGATTGGTTTGATACATGTCTACGATCCCTAAGATTCTCTTTGATGTAGTCCTAATGGCATTAGAACGGATTTTACATGACTATAGTTTGATACTCGAGCGTTGATTTCTTACTTATCTATCGAGTCTTAAAAGATGATTTTATGTGCATATGATTTCTCACTACTCTGCTCGTGCGAGCTGTTATTACTTCTTTCACTGAGTCCCGGGCCAGGACACGTATTCGTGCTCATCTCCACTGCATTATTCACCGAGTCCCTCACTAGAGGGCCGGGACACGTTATATATGCATATGTACATGATGATTATTGTCTTATTCCTCACCGAGTCCCTCACTAGAGGGCCGGGACACGTTATATGTATATGTACATGATGACTATTTACTTATGATACTGACACGCATGATTTATGTTTCAAAGGCAAGCCTCATGGTTTTCTGATTATTGTACTAATTTCCTACACTCCTTATTTCAGTATGATCCTGTTTACTGTGTTTCATGCTTTACATGCTCAGTACATATTCCCGTGCATCGACCCCCGTTCTTCGGGGCCGCGTTTCATGCCACGCGGTGTATATAGTCGAGTAGAGGATATTAGCGAGAAGATGTTCCATTTGGATTGGCGAGCTCCATTTCCTTCCTGAGTTTGCCGAGTCGGAGTATCTATGTTATGGTATCTTGATTTATGTTAGAGACTTTGCGAGCGAGTCACGTGTATAACATGTCAGTCTTGTAAGCGGCTATGTAAGCCGATGTATCATTATGCATTATGTTACAGATTTCATATGACTACAGATTTTACTTGATTTGAGAAAGACGAAAAGCATGTTGTTCTTTGAAAAGCTTTCATTATGCACTCATTTCATGGTTTAAGAGTCCAGTAGGATTACGAGTATCACGAGAATCAGCGGGTTCGCTCGGCCCTAAGTAAGGGTCGGGTGCCCATCATGCCCTATCAAGTTGGGGTGTGACATAATTATGAAAAGTATTTAATATTTTATCCTAATTAATTATGCAACCCAATAAAAAAGATTCTTGAGTTATTAAATCGGGCATAATTAATTACAATTATAATGTCTAAAATTTCTTTATGTGATCCTTAACTTTAAAATTTTATTCAATTAAAGATGTTGTGGCTAATTTTCAATCAAATAAAATTATAGACCACTTAGACATTAGTCCTCATTTATTGTCTATAATTTCCTTATGTGATCCTAGACAAAATATATAACTTTACTTAATCAAGGTTGTTGTGGCTAAATCTTAATTAAATAAAATCATATGGATCACAAGACATTAATTTTGAAATTTTATTGCTAAAACATTATGCAATAAACTTATACTTTATGTGCTTAAATATCTGATTTCAATATATGCATGTAAAACGCGCAACAGTAATATCCATACAGTCATCAAAATAAAAGCTCATAAACATTTGATGATTAATGATTAAACTTCCTAAACCTAATATTAGAGAAGGAAGTTATATTAAAATTCTCCAACGAAACCTAAACGTAAAAGGGGTCATATGCGGTGGAAAATATCACTGGCAGCCAATAATTTCTTTTTAAAGGAAACTTATAAAATATTATAAATCCATCTAGAAGTGGCCCACATGGGAATCTTATGTCATTTTCTGACCTTTGAAAACAAAATCCGTTCTTATAGATAATCCATAGAATAGTGTCATCTTCTTCCTTAAACCAGGTCAAAACATACCCATTTAACAGACCCAATTCATTTTCGCCATAATAGACCCCGAAAAATATATATGAAGTCACAGATATGTTAGAAAATCTGTACTCTTATGATTTCTAACATTAATTTGCAGCAAAAGTTCAAAAATTACAGATCTGAAATCAGAACGCTATTTTTGAACAAATTTTCAAGTTTCGACGAACAAGGCAGAGGTAAACAAATCGCTCTGATACCAAATGTAAGTTATTTACATGATTCAAAGCATGTAAATCATCTGCAGAGCAAAAGCGCAGCGGAAAAATAGATAGCGTACCTCCGGCCATTGTTTCAGAATCATTCTTGGCATTGCCGGTGACAATTTTCAACTCCGGTAAGTCTTCTACGCACTCAGAATATCTCACTAGATGGTGTAGTAATTAAGAGAAGATTTCTTAACTAAACTTATTGGAAATGGTACATTGTTTGATGGTCTTTTCTCTCTTAATTTACAAAATGATTGCACTCCTAATGTTATGCATGTCCAAGCTGGTACTAAACGTTGTGTTATGAATGAAGATTCCTCTATTTTATGGCATCGGAGATTAGGACATATCTCCATAGATAGAATCAAGATATTAGTAAATGATGGAGTACTTAGTACATTAGATTTTACTGATTTTGATACTTGTGTGGACTGCATTAAAGGCAAGCAGACCAGCAAGCAGACCAACAAGTCAAAGAAAGGTGCCAAGAGGAGTTCAATCATGTTAGAAATCATACATTCAGATAGATGTTGTCCAGACATGGACACATATGGTCGTAAAATACTTTATCACCTTTATAGATTATTACTCACAATACATGTATCTCTATATGCTTCATAATAAAAGCGAAGCATTAAAGCCTTTAAAGTTTTCAAGGTCAAGTAGAGAAACAATACGGAAAGCAAATTAAGATTGTGAGAACTGATAGAGGTGGTAAGTACTATGCTAGATACACTGAGCATGGACAAGCCCAAGGTCCGTTTGCGAAGTTTCTTCAAGAAAATGGGATTGTTGCCCAATAAACTATGCCTGGTTCTCCAGATCAAAATGGTGTGGTAGAAAGAAGAAACCAAACATTATTGGACATGGTGCGTAGCATGCTAAGTAGCTCTAAGCTACCTAAGTCATTGTGGATTGATGCTCTTAATAAGGAAGTGTATATATTAAATCGAGTTCTAACTAAGGCTATCCCAAAGACACCTTTTGAATTGTTCAAAGGTTGGAAACCGAGTTTGACACATATACGTGTATGGGGATGCCCATCTGAAGTAAGAATCTGCAACCCACAAGAAAAGAAACTGGATCCTAGGACCATTAGTGGATATTTCATTGGATATGTCGAAAGGTCTAAAGGATACAGATTTTACTGTCCATCTAACAACACTAGGATTGTGGAACCAAGAAATGCAAAATTTCTTGAGAATGACTTGATTAGTAAAAATTCTGTAAGAGATCAACCTTCTACTTCAAGAGAAAGATTAGTTATCGTTCATAACACCCCTCAAGTACAACCTGGTGTTGAGCAAATAATCAATGAGATTCCACAAGCTGCTGAAAATATTCCAGTAGATCAAGTTGTTCAAGAAATTCCAGCAAGTTGAACAACATGATCCTTAGGAAAATGTTGACACAGCATTAAGGAGATCTACTAGAGAAAGAAAATTAGCAATTCCTAGTGACTATGTTGTGTATCTGCAAGAATCTGACATTGGAGTCGAAAATGATCCTGAGTCTTTTTCAAAGGCAATGTGTTGCAAAGAGTCAGAATTGTGGTACAATGCCATGAAAGAAGAGATGAATTCAATGAAAAGTAACGAAGTCTGGGATCTTGTCAAGGTGCCTAATGGCGTAAAAGCCATTGGATGTAAATGGGTATTTAAAACTAAAAAAGACTCATCAGGAAACATAGAAAGATATAAAGCAACACTCGTTGCTAAAGGACTCACTCAAAGGGAAGGAATTGACTACACAGAGACTTTTTCTCCTGTGTCTAAAAAGGATTCCTTGCACATCATATTGGCATTAGTAGCCTATTTTGACTTAGAATTGCAATAGATGGATGTGAAAACCTCATTTCTCAATGGTGATCTAGAGGAAGAGGTTTATATGAAACAACTTGAAGGATTCTCCTCTAGAAATGGTGAGCACTTGGTATGCAAGCTAAAGAAATCCACATATGGACTAAAACAAGCCTCCTGTCAATGGTACTTAAAATTTCATAATGTTATCTCTTCATTTGAATTTGTTGAGAACATTATGGATCAATGTATATACCTGAAAGTCAGTGGGAGTAAAATTTGTTTCTTAGTTTTATATGTGGATGATATCTTGCTTGCATCGATAAGGGAATGCTACATAAAGTGAAACAATTTCTCTCTAAGAATTTTGATATTAAAGACATGGGTGATGCATCTTATGTCATTGTCATTAAGATTCATCGAGATAGACATCAAGTTACCTTAGGTTTATCTCAAGAAGCTTATATCAATAAAATTTTAAAGAGGTTTTGAAGAAGCTCCCATTATGAAGGGTGACAGGTTCAATTTGAATCAGTGCCCGAAGAACGATCTTGAAAGGGAGCAAATGAAAAATATTCCATACGCTTCTGCTGTTAGAAGCTTGATGTATGCTCAGGTTTGTACAAGACCTGACATTGTATTTGTTGTTGGAATGTTGGGAAGATATCAGAGTAATCCAGGTCTTGACCACTGGAAAGCTACAAAAAAAGTCTTAAGATATCTTTAAAGGACAAAAGACTACATGCTTATGTACAAACGATCAGATGATTTGGAAGTCATTGGTTACTCTGATTCAGACTATGCTAGTTGTGTTGATTCATGCAAATCAACTTCAGGATACATTTTTATGTTAGCCGGTGGAGCTATATCTTGGAGGAGTTCCTAACAGGCTCTGATACCAAATGTAAGTTATTTACATGATTCAAATCATGTAAATCATCTGCAGAGCAAAAGCGCAGCGGAAAATAGATAGCGTACCTCCGACCATTGTTTCAGAATCGTTGTTGGCATTGCCGGTGACGGTTTTCAACTCCGGTGAGTCTTCTAAGCAACTCAGAATATCTCACTAGATGGTGTAGTAATTAAGAGAAGATTTTTCTGTGCATAGGGACCCAACCCATGTTTTCCTTCTATACTGCTCGTCCATCAAGGCAGTTATTGAGAGGTTACCATAGTGGACATTAGTTTACTAAGTTATGGACAGTTACCGGATATGGGAAAAAGTTGGGAGTTTATCTCCTTCGTATACGGGACATGACAAAGATGAAGTTTTAAAATTTCAACTAACATTCTCCCAAGTGGTCCGTATACATAATGCCCATTGTCATAATACTTACAGAGAACAATAATACATGAATCTTGGCGATAGTTCCTCTAGGAGTGAGTAGTACCTTCCATGTATCACATTGCATTAAGCCTTCTCAAATGCTTGCCCAAGTTTCTTAATGAATAAACTCAATGTTTATTCTAGGTCCATACTTTAGCGATATTTCTCAAAACTGAATGTGCACACAGTAATAAATATGAGAAATATCATATAAAATAAATTAGAATAACCTTCTAGAAAGAAGGAATATCCCAAGGGTACAAGTCTTGAAATTGAAATTAAATTTCTAGAAAAGTTAGGTACATAAAAGGTCTTTTCTAACACTAAAATGAAACCACTACTAAGAACTAAACTGCATGTCCTAATAGTTTCCACACGCGATTGCATCTTGTTTCCAGAATAGATGCTTCGCTCAGCTCCCACTGGCTTCCGTTGGTTTCTTAAACCCTGCAATGAATTCGTAATATGGATTGTACAAGCAGAATCAATCGACCACGTGTTATGATTAACATCAACCATATTAGCTTCATAACATACAAGAAAGATTGAAGTACCTTTCTTTTCAAGCCATTTCTGATACTTGATACAATCCTTCTTATGTGCCCCTTCTTTTACGTGCGACACTTAGATTCTTTCTTGATATCAGGTTCAGGTTCAAGTGGTGCTTTTCCTTTCCACTTTCTATTGGCTTGGTAGGTCTTCTTTCCCTGAGTAGCCATGAATGCACTTTCTCCTGTTTCCATCAGCAATCGACCCTCCTCTTGAACACACATGGCCATAAGTTTATTAATAGACCATTTATCTTTATGTGTGTTATAAGAGATCTTGCAGGGGCCGTACTGTAAAGGAAAAGAGTTTAAAATATAGTGCACAAGCAAAGTTTCAGAAATTTCAACCTCAAGAGTCTTTAGCTGAGCCGCTAAGTCTTGCATTTTCATTGTGTGCTCACGCACACCTCTCACACTAGTGAGCCTCATTGATGAGAATTTCATAATCAGGGTGCTGGCAAGTGCCTTATCTGAAGTCTCAAACTGTTCATCAATAGCCTTCAGTAATGCCTAGACATTGTTATATTGTTTAACAGAACCATGAATACCAGCAGAGATTTTGGTCTTAATGAACATAACACTCAAACGGTTCGAGCGCTCCCATTGTTCATGAAGAGCAATCTCAGCTTGAGTGCTAATTTCATTAATAGGTGGTTCATCTTTCCTGATAGCATAATCAATGTCCATGCACCCTAAGTGAAGAAGAATTCTCTCCTTCCAAATCTTATAGTTCTCACCATTCAGTTCGAGAATATCACAAATATCAGAGAAATTTGCAGGTTGCATAACTGCAAAAATATACATACATGCTTAATAAATTTGAGGCAAATAATATAATATTGAATCTACTGACATAAAAATTGCCTGTGGGCTAAATTTTTAATTCAATTAGGTCCAGTCTTTACGGTAGAATTATCAATTTACTAGCAGGATAATTCTATCTTTACGATAAAACTATAAAATTCTCGTTCACAATCCCTGTGGGCAATTATGAAAAGTATTTAATATTTTATCCTAATTAATTTTGCAACCCAATAATAAAGATTCTTGAGTTATTAAATCGTGCATAATTAATTACAATTCTAATGTCTAAAATTTCTTTAGACATTGTAAAAACTTCCCATAACCTCTTGCAACTACTGTCCATCACAGCAACTGCTGAAAACCGTCCTTGATGGAAGCACGGTTATATATTCTGCATTTTGGTTCAAGGGTCCCTAAGCACATTACTTCTTTTAACTCCATACCATCTAAGAGTGAGGTTTTGAGTGCTTAGAAGATCCTTGGAGTAGAAAGGACTCACCGGAAGAAGGCGACGCTGCTGATACAAACGACGACTTAGCAACAATGGCTGGAGGTATGTCAATCTACTATTTCTGCTGCGTTTTGCTCTGAATCATGTAAATAACTTACATGGTAAACCCAATTTGTTGGACTATTTTCCTTTTCTTCAGAAAATTGATCCACAAGTTATAAGGCGGCGCATGACTAATTATTTTTACTAAGATAATTCGCCTAATGAGTGATCTAATTGATGAGCGACTAAAGGAACGGAAAGTGGGAAACCATTCAAATGTTGATGTCTTAGATGCCCTTCTCAACATTAGCCAAGAAATTGACAGGAATCAAATAGAGCATCTGTATCTGGTTAATTTATTCTCTACTCCGATTCTCTTTCTGCCAATCCTCAACTTTCTGTCATTTCCTTTATCTATTCGTTTTTCTCCATCGCAAAGTAGAGTCCTCTGCAAATGTGTTCGGTTGTCATAGATTGACAATCAATTTTTTTGAATGAAACCATCACCTCATCTAAAAATTTTGACGGCTACCTAAAATAATTTATTAAATACTATTATACTCTATTGGTATTGATCTAATTCTTTTTTAAAGGCTAAACATGTAAAATATTATTTTTTTTGTTGTTTTTACTGGTAGTGAATTTTGAAGCCTAGGACCTCTTGCCTTAATTGGTACCTTACTTAATTTTCGAGCATCTCAGTTAAAAGGCTAAGTTGTTAAAGAGAACAACAATTTAGTTAGAGATGGTTCACAATTTAAATTTTATGAGTTCAGATTCTACCGCAACTCATTTAATTTACTGGGTTTGAGATCAATTATTTAAGTCTAATTATTTTGCCCTTTTTTCGGAACAACATTATTTTGCCCAATTGAAAGCAACATGTGTTTTGGAATCTTTAAATTGATTTTATATGGTATCAATGTCAGAGGATCTTAAACTAGTAACTTTTACAGGACTTGTTTGTGGCAGGAACCGTTACTACATCAAATACATTGGAGTGGGCCATGGCAGAACTATTCAAGAATCCGCATACTATGGAGAAAGCACAAGTAGAACTTGCTCAAGTAATTGGCAGAGGCAAACTAATAAATGAAGCAGAGAAAGAATACATCCACAAGCTCCTTTCTTAATTCCGCGCAAAGCGGAGGAAGATGTTGAGCTTTATGACTATACTGTTCCAAAAGATTCACAAGTTCTTGTGAACGTATGGGCAATTGGGCGCGACTCTAGTTTATGGGAAAATCCTTTGGACTTTAAGCCAGAGCGGTTTTAGGAGTCAGAAATAGATGTACGCGGTCAGGATTTTGAGCTAATACCATTTGGTGTTGGTTGAAGAATTTGCCCTGGACTGCCTTGGGCTATCAGAATGGTTCCAGTAGCACTAGGTTCAATGCTAAATACGTTTAAGTGGAAGCCGCATGGTGGAATTGCACCTAAACATTTGGACATGGAGGAAAAATTTGGTATTACCTTGGCAGAAGCTCAGCCTCTCCTAGCTATCCCTATTCCACTGTAATTGTTGGAATAAACATTAAGATTCTTAGTACACAAGAATACCACAATATCTATCATTTCTTTGTAAATGTAAGAAAGCTAGAATGAATTAGTATATTATTATTTTAAGAAAAATCTTGTCAACAATGTCTATAATAAGCCAAACGCATTGGATGAATCCTTGAGCACTGTCAAAATGCAATATGTCATTGCATATGTAGATCTATCCTCAAGTATCCTTGGCATTAAAATTATTCGACTAATTTTCTCTTTTTTTTTTTTTTTTTTTTTTTCTTTTGGTTTTCACTCTCTCCAATAAATGTTCACTTTGTTAATGGTAAAGAGTAAAGCTGGAAAAAAATCCGTAACTAATTCTTAATTTTTCGAATATGATAATTATTTTAGGATAACTGGGTTTGTCAAACATAACAAGTAAATGAGAATAGGTAGAGTAGCTATTAACAAGGGTAAAGTGGCCTTAAGGGACTGGCCCTCTCTCAGCTGCAATTTACGATTATTCCCATCAGGTAACTTGAGAAAGAACGCAGTGTAAAGCAGAGAAATCAGTTTCTCAGAACTAGAAAGTCCAATTACTTTCGCTAAAGATAATTGAAGAAAACACTATGAATTCAGGTATGCGTTCTTAATTAAAATAATGTTAGATGATGTCTTGTAAAATTATTACTCCATTAAGTTCCACAGTCCTAAAGTCATGTTAGATTTTCAATTAGATTGTTCATGCACGTATCATAATCTATACCGAGAAAATCTATTAAGATATGAAAATGTAATTAGTCAGGGCCTTAGTGTAATTACTCATAGTTTAGGAGTTGAAAATAAAAGTTTCTAAAGTTATTTAAGTTGGTTACAAGGTAGTTAGATAAACTGGCTATATATCCCTTTGTATATCAGTGTATATTCATTATTTCAAATACTCAATACAAGAAGTGTTCTCTCTAACATTCTGCATATCTCTTTCAATGACATCCTCTTCATTTGCCTTCATGGTATCAGAGTTAATTCCGGCAAGATTCTGACTGGAGAAATACGATTTGTGGTATATTGAAGTGGAGGTTCATTTTCTGATAGTCTGAAGTGAATCTGTAACTGTTTCTAATTTGTTAATCGCTTCCGCAACAAATTAAAGTCAAGAATTCTTGATTGAAGTGTGTTCTTGAAGATCAAGATATCCAATAATATACAAAGTCTAAATAAATAAAATTCTGAGAAAAATGGAAAACAATGGTTCCACTGCACTGCCAGCTTCCAACAATGGTGGAAATGCTTCTACAGGTCAAGGTATCGATTATAATCATCCCTTGTACTTAAGTCCTACTGATATCAGTGGCATAAGCACCATATCTTTTCAATTTTTGGGTACTGAAAATTACACTCTATGGACTAGATCAATCAAACTAGCACTGTTAGGTAGAAACAAGATAGCTTGATTGATGGTTCTTGCAAAAAGGAAATATATAATGAAGAATTATGGGGACAATGGGAAAGAGTAAATGCAATAGTTCTTTCTTGGTTAATGAATTCTGTGTCTAAAAGTATTTTTGGAGGAGTTGTTTTTTCTTCTAATGCATGTGATCTGTGGGAGATTTGAGGGAAAGATTCAATCGAGTAGATGATTCAAGAACCTTCAGTCTTCATAAAGAAATTGTAACCCTACAATAAGGAACAACTTCTGTGTCTGTGTATCATACAGAACTGAAGAATTTGTGGGATGAATATGATGCATCAGTTCTTGCAACTGGCAAGGTGTCGCACTAAGTTCTTGGCTCATCTCAACAGGCAGAAGTTGTATCAATTTTTTATGGGATTGAATGACTCTTATAAACAAGCAAAAAGTGAAATCTTGCTGATGATTCCTCTTCCAGCTGTTAATCAAGCGTATGGTATGATAATTGAAGATGAGGGACAAAAATCTGTAAGTACTAATGTTGGAAATCTTGGAATGAAACTATTTCTTCAAAACAGTCTGGATTCAATTTCCATGTATTCAAAAACTGGTGGTGGTTTTAATAATGGAAATCAAAGGTTCAATAAGAATTTCAATGTTGTCTGTGAGTTCTGTAGGTGCAAAGGACATAAAAAGAAACTTGTTACAAATTAGTAGGATATCCTCCTAATTTCAAGTCAAAAAAGAAGGTTAATGGAACATATGGAAATGGAAATGGTATTGTGAATGCTAGAAATGGAAATTCTGCATATAATGTGATGCAGGATAATGGCAAGGGGTCTGTAGACACTCAACAAAACCAAACATCATCTCAAGCTAACTTCACATAAGGGATGAATACCAATGTTGCTATGCCTATGGTAAACAATCAAGGTTCTTCTACAAGTTCTTGTAACTATGCTAATCAACTAAGAAACTGCGCATTCACCAAGGAGCAGTATGATCAAATTGTTCAGATGCTAGGAGGTCGTGCCATATCAACTGATGCTGAAACCATGAATGTTGCAAACATAGCAGATAAAGCATTACTTGTTTATGAAAATAGTGAAATATAGATTATTGATACCGGTGCTACAAATCACATGGTATCTAGTATTGATATGTTAACTGAGGATTCAGTGGTGAAATTACAATCTCCAAAACTCGTGTTTCTGCCAAATGGTGAAGTTGCTAAGGTCACACACTTAGGGTCAAGTGCCATTTCAGCCAAAACATTAATCACAAATGTGTTTCATCTTCCGCAGTTCAAGTATAATCTAATGTCTGTTAGTAGAATAACAAAGGAGTTAGGATGTTTAGTCTCATTTTTCCCAGATTTTTGTGTCTTCTAGGAGCTTTGCAGTGGCAAGGTGAAGGAGATTGATAAAGAAGAGGGAGGATTGTACATTCTACTGAAAAATATACTACAACAAGATGTGAAGAGTTCTTCATTTGCAGTAAAGAATCCATCAAGTAGTCAAGTAGTGCAGACGGATATAGAGCTGTGGCACAGGAGGCTTGGTCATGTTTCATCAATAGTTTTGAATTAGATTTTTAGTTTGAATAAACAAGAAATGAGTAGTAAATTGGACAAATGTATTGTATGTCCTCATGCTAAGCAAACAAGACTGTCTTTTCCTACAAGTTGTATCAAAAGTACTAGCAGCTTTGATTTAATTCATATTGACCTATGGAGTCCTTATAAGACAGCAAAATTTGATAGGAATAAATACTTTCTTACAATAGTAGATGATTTTTCTAGAATGGTATGGTTGTTCTTGCTGAAAAATAAATCAGATGTTTGTGTGCCTATTCAGTTGTTTCTGCAGTATGTGAAGACTCAATTTGATAAAACAGTCAAGACAGTGAGGTCAGACAATGGTACTAAATTTGTTAACTCTATATGTGATAAGTTGTTCAAAGAAATGGGGATCATACATCAGAAAACATGTCCGTATTCTCAGCAAAATAGAGTTGATGAGAGGAAGCAGAGACATGTGCTAGAAGTAACAAGGGCACTCAGATTCCAAGCAAAAATTCCTTTAAAGTTTTGGGGTAACTGTGTGTTAATAACATCTTATTTGATAAATAGAATGCCAAGTGGTGTTATTAATAATCAGTCACCTTATGAAAGAATGTATGGAAAGCAACCGATGCTTAGTCACCTTAGAGTTATGGGTGTTTTATGTTTTGCCAAAATACAGACAGAAAGTGATAAGCTGATGCCTAGATCAAGAAATGCAGTGCATATGGGATATTCTGAGACTTAAAAATGCTATATTTTGTATGATATGAATACTAGATCTTTTTTTGTAAGTAGAGATGTGATATATTTAAAGAAACTGTATTTCCTTTTGCTGACAAAAAAGGTGATGAACATCAGCTGTTTTTACTGATGTTTTCAATGACACTTTTCAAATGTTGAAGTAGTTGTTGAGTCTAGTTATAACAGTTCTCATGCTCCTCACACAAGATGTTAAAATACAGAAGTAAGGAGTATGCAGCATGATGCTGCTACTAATGTTCCCCAAAGTACATAGCAATATGCATTAGATCCTATAGATGAGGCTCAGGGTCTACAAAACGAAAATGTGGAAATCCCACTTCAATAAAACTTAGTTGTTGAACAAATGCAGCAGGACCATAGTATACCAGCTTCTGATCATGATGACATAGAGCAGCAAATTCAAGCTCCAACAACTGATACAAGAAAGTTTGCTAGAGGCAAGAATCCACCTATTTGGATGAAGGATTTTGTTTTTCTGAACATCAACAAAGAGGCTCAATATCCAATGTGCAACTATATCAAATATGATCATCTGTCACCAGTATATCAAGCATATATTGCTGCTACTTCTACTCTCACTAAACCTAGCACCTATACAGAAGCAGTCAAAGATCCCAGATGGGTAGAGGTAATGCAAGCTGAGATTCTAGCACTTCAAAGCAATAAAACATGGGTGATTTCAGAGTTACCAGAGGGTAAGACACCTATAGGATGCAGGTGGATCTTTAAGATCAAATAAAAGTCCAATAGAGAGGTAGAAAGGTTCAAGGCAAGGTTGGCATATACGTCAAATGGATGTATACAATGCATTCTTACAAGGAGATTTGTTTGATGAAATTTACATGACATTACCTTAAGGTTTCACCAGTCGGGGGAGGGGGGGGGGGGGGGGGAAGGTTTGTATACTGGTAAAATCATTTTATGGGTTGAAATAAGCCCCAAGGCAGTGGAATCACAAGCTTACAGAAGCTCTACTCAAACTCAAGTTCAAATAAAGTCAACATGATTATTCACTGTTTATCAGAAAAACCAATGAAGGAACATTTATTATCTTGGTCTATGTTGATGATATGCTGATAACAGGCATCAGTCTCAAGTTAATTGAAGAAACAAAGTTGTCATTACAACAAGCTTTCAAAATGAAGGATTTGGGTGAGTTAAAGTACTTCCTTGGGATTGAATTTGCCAGGTCCAAAGATGGAATTTCAATGCACCAAAGGAAGTATACTCTTGAACTTAGTTCTGAGGTTAGACTAGCCGGATCTAAACCAGTAGGAACACCTATAGATGTCAATATCAAACTTACATCTAGATAGTATGATGAATATGTAAATCAAGACAATAAAGTTGATGAAGATCCTCTTGTAGATCAAACGACATATCAAAGGCTTAGTGGCAAGTTACTATATCTGAATATGACTAGACAAGATATTTCCTTTAGTGTGCAGAATTTGAGTCAGTTCTTGTAACAACCAGAAAAGTCTCACATGGAGGCTGATTTGAGAGTAGTAAGATATCTCAACAATCAGCCTGCTCAGGGACTGTTAATATCAAGCAAGGAAAACAACAAGATAAGTGCATACTGTGATGCAGACTGGGCAGGTTGTCCACTCACAAGGAAATCGGTAACTGGTTACATGATCAAGATGGCAGATTCCTTAGTATCTTGGAAGGCAAAGAAGAAAACAACAGTGTTAAGAAGTTCAGCTGAAGCTGAATATAGAAGTTTAGCAAGTACAGTGTCAGAACTGGTATGGTTATTGGGAATTCTAAATGAAGTTGATGCCAAGATTGAACTACCAGTTCAAATATACAAAAGGATAGTAAAGAAGCAATTCAAATTGTTGCAAATCATGTATACCATGAGAGAACAAAACATATAGAAATTGATTGTCACTTTGCAAGGGAAAAGCTTCAATAAGGTCTGATAATGATCAACTATGTGCCTACTCAAAATCAGCCTGCAGACATATTAACTAAGTGACTCAGCAGATGCCAACATGAACATCTATTGTCCAAGCTAGGAACTTTAGACATTTTTACCATTCCTAGCTTGAGGGGGAGTATTAAGATATGAAAATGTAATTAGTCAGGGCCTTAGTGTAATTAATCATAGTTTAGGAGTTGATATTAAAAGTCCCAAAGTTAGTTAAGTTGGTTACAAGTTAGTTAGATAAACTACCTATATATCCCTTTGTATATCAGTGTATATTCATTACTTCAAATACCCAATACAAGAAATGTTCTCTCTAACATTCTGCATATCTCTTTCAATTACATCTTCTTCATTTACCTTCAAAATCCTTACAGTCTAATTAATTACTTTTTTCTTATTGTGTGATTTAGAAGTTACAAACACTAAATTAACACCTATCATGCTTAGTTCAAAATTGCGAAAGTAAAACATAGTTTAGGTCAAAAGTAATTAGCAAGAATTAGGTTGATTAAGAAATTAATCTAGCCTCGATTAATGGAGACAAACCAGATCCATTCCTAACGTTACCCACCCTTACAAGCCACTGAGCAAGTTTGTGATATTCTGCAATATTTCTAGAGTTGAGTTAGGGTGTGTTCTTATGTAGGATCATGAAGTAGTTACCTATGTTTCTAGAAAGCTAAAGAATCATAAGAGAAATTATCCTACCCACAATCTTGAGTTGGCAACAGTTATTTGTTGTCAACTATGAGGGGCAATGTGACATCATCTATACAACTCACAGAAGTTCATGATATATTTTCAAATAAAGGAAGTTGAACCCAAGACAGTTAAAATTTCTTGAGGATTAGGATTGTAATATCCTTTACCATCTGACCAAAATTAATTTAGTTGTTGTCGCCCATAGCTGAAGACATATGGAAAGTTTAGTCGAGTTGTCAATAGTCCAACGCCTCACACTGAGGAAAGCCCAGGAAATAGCCAACCAAGGGTTTTGACTTGATGAAACAAATGGTGGGTAGTTGATAGCCAGTGTGATTGATAAATCCACTATAGTAGAGCAAGTTAAAGATATTAGACAATTTAATGGTGCGAGCTTACTTAAGCTCAAGGAAAGGGTCCTTAGTGGTAAGATCAAGAATTTAATTGATTATGAGAATATGGCGTTAAGGTTCAATAGTCGTTTATGCGTACCTGACGTGGATAATCTCTAGAGAAAAATTATGGAAGAAGCTCATATTCTGTACACCAGTGTCTAGCAAAATCTATCATGACAGCATGACTTTAAAGATATTTACTAGTTGAATACATGAAATAACACATTGCAGATTTTATGTCCCGGTGCCTTAACCTTCAACAAGTAAAGGGAACTATCATCAGACACCTGGTGGTTTGGACCAAATAATAGAGATGCCAGAATAGAAGTGGGAGAGAATACTATGGACTTTGTGGTTGGCTTGCTGCAGATTAGAGATACCAGAATAGAAGTGGGGGAGAATAAATATGGACTTTGTAGTTGGCTTGCTGCAGACTTTCAGAAAACATGATCAGTTTGGATGATTGTGGACATATGAACAAACTCAACCTACTTTTTAACAGTTAAGATGACATGCACAGATCCAAAGTATGCATCATTATTTATAAAGTAAATTAAGTGATTACATGGTTCATCGGTGTTGATCATTTCTGGCATGCGCAGTTCACGACCTTTTACCCACAAATAGATTGGCTAGCTGAGTGAACTATTCAAATAGGTGAGCGAACTATTCAAACTTTAAAGAATATTTTGTGAGCTTATGTGATGACCACTTGCCCTTGATAGAGTTTGCTTATAATAATAATTACGAATGAAGTATCCAGATGGCTCCGTTCGAGACTTAATATAGGAGACGAATCGTTCACCTATATGATGGTTTGAAACTAGTGAGATACATGGTCATAGGTCCAGATATAGTTCAACAAGTATTTAAAAAGGTGACGTTGATTCAAGAACGACTCAAAACAACTCAGAGCCATCAGATATCATATTCAAATGTAAGGTGTCATGACTTCGAGTTCAAAGAAGGTGATTATGTGTATTTAAAAGTGTCACTACTGAAGGGTATCATGCGATTTTGTAGTTAAGCCCAAGCTGTATTGGGCCCTATCAGATTCTTAAGAGAGTTAAACTCATGGTGTATCGACTTGCAATGCTACCAAATTTATTATCGATACACCAGTATTTCATTTATCCATGTTGAAGCAGTATTGTTATGATTCTAGCCACGTGATTGATAGACGAGAGATAGAAGTGATGATATTTTGTCCTATGAGGAAGTCTATGTAGCCATTGTGGGTTAAAGCTAAACCCTCCCCGCCCCACTGTCATCTCTAAAAGTGTTAGATGAACCCTCGAACACTATCAAAATGCTATATATGTCATTGTATTTGAAGATCTATCCTCAATTATCCTTGATGTTCGGTACCCGCGCCGATAAAATTTGTGTTCGCACCAGAGAGCCCCACATTGAAGGGTAAAGCGCTCCCTAACAAAGGCGGCTCCATACCCAAAGAGAGCTCGAACTCGAGTCAGCTGGTTAAGGATACCATTACACCCCAAACCTTATTGCTGCTCTTATTTATTATTTGAACTTTCACTATATGGTCTCTCTCCAATAAATGATCGCTCTATTAGTGCTAAGAGTAAAAGAGGAAAAAGAATTTGTGAATATTTCTTCATTTTCTAAAATGATATCTATATATTTTAGAATAACTATTTTTGTTAAACATAACAATTAGGGATGGGAATTCGGTCGGTTCGATTTCGGAAATTCGATTCAATTTTTGGTGTTCGGTTTAGTGACTTCCAAATTTTGGAGACTACTTTTCAAGTCAAAGATAATGAGGTGTCAACTACGTTTATTCTGATTATTTGGGAGTAATCAAAATTTATGATGAGAAGTAGAGAGAACTTTGGGCAGCAACGTTGATTCAAATATATTTTAAAAGTATTGTTGATAAGAATCAGTTACTTGAATAAAATAAATAAGAAAGTAATGTGAAAGCGAAAATATAAAGACTAAAAAATAATTTTAAAGATATTCTAAATTTGAGAATAAATTAATCCCCAAATTTCAAGGTTAAGTGCTAAGAAATCAAAAAAAATAAGAAAATAATGCGGATGCAAAAATACCAAGATTAAAAAAGATATTTAGAAATAAGCGAAATTCGAGAATAAAATCCCCAAATTTCAAGATTAAGTGTTAAGAACCCTAATTGATCTTAGTATTTACAATTAACGGATTAAAGCCAATTATGGTACTAATAGAGTCAATTCAAGAACTTAGATCAAAAGGAGATTGTTACACCTCGGAAAATTTTACGTTCATGCACAGTGAATAGACTAACGAAGGAAACGAAGTATACGATGTTTCAATAAGTACGAAATAGCATTTGATGATCCTAATTGAGATTTCGAAGGCATTCGAGGTAATAGAATAAAGTTTGCCAAGAAAGGCAAGGCACATGTTATGTATCGGAAAGGATTTATGAGTAACGGATTAATAAGGACTTAATGATGTTTTGGAGAAGAGCTATTACGTCCCTTAGATTGTTAATGAGGTGTTAAACAAGTGTTAAGAAGGTTCCATAAGGATTGGAGATCAAACGAACGACGGAGATCATTTCAGGAAAAAGGAGTTACACGACCGACTTATACGGTCCGTATAACATTATACAGTCCATATAAGGGGCCGTATAACACCCAAATAGAGAGATGATGTCTCCGGTGGTGAACCACGACCACTTATACGGGCCGTGAAATGTTCCACGGACCGTATAAGTAACAGTGGAAGTCCCGACGGCCGAGTTAAGTTCAATTATATAAATGTGATCCCACTTCACTAATTTCATTTCTCACACTTCTTCATCTCTCTCAAGGCTTCTAGAGGGTTCCACACACTTCATCCATAAGAACTCAAGAGAGATTCAAGATCAACTTCATCAAACCAAGAGCGTTAAGTGTATGAAACACATTAAAGTTCATCCAAGTCAAGGAATTCCTATGGAAGTGAACTAGGGTTTTGGTGCAAGAGAAGTATTCTCCCCTCAAGGCTTGTTTACACTATCTAAGGTGAGTTTTATGATCTTTTCATGTTGTTTAGGGTAATGAGAGGTTGAAAGACTTAGATGATGAAAGGAGATAGAAAATGGG
Source organism: Lycium ferocissimum (assembly GCF_029784015.1). Classification (NCBI taxonomy): domain Eukaryota; kingdom Viridiplantae; phylum Streptophyta; class Magnoliopsida; order Solanales; family Solanaceae; genus Lycium; species Lycium ferocissimum. The sequence continues at coordinate 36,598,624 of NC_081343.1, forward strand.
TCACAAAGATGAGAATAATGAGATTGTGAATAGTAGTTTGGAATGAGTCATGAATAATGATATGTTGTGATTGTAAGTATGTTATGAATGACATTTAGAACATGGGATAAGCATTACATGTGAAAGAAAGTAATAGTGAACTATGACCATGATTATGGAGGAATTGAAGTGAAATTGTGAAATGTGGATAATGTAGATGAATGATGATTGTTGCCTATAATATTGTGAATGTTGTTATGGATGTTTGGGAGTCGATATGTGATATGAGGAAAGTGGTATAAACAAAGGAAATGCTGCCCAATTTTCTCTAGCTTTAGTAAGCACGTTCTTATAATCCATTAGCTAATGTTAATACGAATTTTCTTGAAGGTAGAAACGCGAGCATTGAAGGAGAACAATCAAGTGATAGAATTGTTAAACGAAAGAGGTATGTAAGGCAAGTCCTTTCTTTCTAAGGCATGACTCTATGGTATGAATCTTCCTATCTTTCTATGACTTCTCTACATATATATATATATATCGGAAATGATGAGTCTACGTTATAAAGAGTTCTCACGAGATAAAGTTAAGAGATATGAATATGATGATGAGACCAAGTCTAGAGACCCTAAAGCTCATGATATGATGTTTCTACAAAGCTAATGATCTTCATACGATTCCTTGGTATTATTCATTGTTACTAGACCCACCTTATGATGTTAGTCCTTTCCTTTTATGGCATGATTTTCCCTCCTTCTCCATGAATTTCCTACATTCAGAAGAACTAAGAGTCTATGTTTATGAATAGTCATATGGTATAAAGATAAGAGATGCATTATGAGCACGGTAGTGATGACGATGAGTCTATGACTATAAGGAGCTACACATGTGTAAGATAAAGAAGAGAGATAACACATGAGTATGATAAATGATGATGATGATGATGAGTTCAAGTCTAAAGAATCCTAGAGTGAGATAGGATGCCCATGAAGTTAAAGATCCTAAGTATGGTTCCATTGATGCTTTTCTTGTGCATACTCACCTTAAAACGTTAGTCCCTTCAAGGTGAGATATGATGATTATGATTACTCCATAATGTAATCGGGGGTCCACGACCTCATGTCACCCCGACATAATCCATAGTTGCCTCCAAGTTCTAATGTATGTATTATGATGAATGCAAGATGATGATAAGGTTATGATAAGTTTATGCTAAGGTCATGATATGCCTATGCGACGTATGATAATGTTAAGGATGATGTTGATTTCATTTATGTATTTTTATGTATATGTATGTATATATGCATCGAGTCCCGGAAGGGCCGAGTACGAATATGCATCAAGTCCCGGAAGGGCCGAGTACGGATATGCATCGAGTCCCGGAAGGATCGAGTACGGATATCATCGAGTCCCGGGAAGGCCGAGTACGGATATCATCTAGTTTCGGGAGGGCCGAGTACGGATATCATCGCGTCCCGGGAGGGGCCGAGTACGGGTGATACCAAGCCTATATGGCGGGTACGCATTGTCTTGCTTTTGTAAGTTATTGTATATGTGAGCATGTGGATGTACAAATGTATCTTTAGGAGAATAAAGGGGTAAGTACGTATGTCGAACGTTTAAAAAGGTATTATGAGAAATGAACGGTTCTTTTTACCTTATACTATTCCTCATGCTCTTATTATGTTATTATCCACGCCTTACATACTCAGTACAATGTTCGTACTGACGTCCGTTTTCTTTGGACGCTATGTTCGCCCACAAGGTAAGCGAGGAGATCCGGACTCGTAGGAGTGTTAGCGAGTCTTGAGCACTCCATGGCGGGAGGTGCCATTGCTTATTGTTTTGTGTATATGTATTTTGGGCACGACGGGGTCCTATCCCGTCCCTATGTCTAGATTCCGCAGAGGCTCATAGACGCGTATGTGTGGGTAGAATGGTCTCTGATTTCTCATCATATGTATAAATTATTTTGATAGCCGAAAGGGCTTATGTATGTAAAGGTAAATATGTTTTAAATAAAAATAGTTTTTCTATGATTATGAATGATAAGAAATATGAATGAAGGCAGGATGAGTGATAGAATGAGTGGTGCTCGGTGGTTAGCCTCGGGTACCCGTCATGGCCCTAGTCGGGTCGTGACAGAGATCTAGACCCCTATTCGATGAAATTAGAGACAATAATCAGTATAAGACTAATTGCCTTCTTTAATTAATAAGAACCAAAGATATCCAGTAAATGGATTAATCTTATCTCTCAGAGGATCGTTTTTATAAGGTTGTAAGATAAATCCCAAGTAACCACATGCAAATGTGTAAAGAAGAAAAACTCTCAAATAATAATAATAATAATAATAATAATAATAATAATAATAATAATAGTAATTTTGTCTTACGTAATTAAAAACAACAAACTTCACCCCTATGTATATAGGGGAAATCTATCCTAAATAGCATTGGCGGAGTTAGGATTTGCGCTAAGGGGGTTCAAAATATGAAGAAGTAAACACACGAAGAAGTCCACGGGGTTCAAAATCTACTATCTATACATAAAGATAATTTTAACCATGTATAAATAGTGTAATTTTTGGCCGAAGGGGATGAACCCCCTTAACCGTATGTGGCTCTGCCCCTGCTAAATAGCATGAAATTCGAATTATACTTTTATGGAAATAATAAATACTTAAAACTAACTAAGGAATTTTAAATCAGGAAAGCATATAAATCCAAACGTTTAGCATGAAATTTTAAACTTCACCCCCATATATAGGGGAAACCTATCCTAAATAGCATTGAAATTCCCTTAATTAAACGCATGTGGGTCATGTGACCATGGCCGTCCATTCTATCTTAGCATGTCTTTTCATGGACCTAACTTAAATAGGGGCATTTAATTGTAGGTGACCAAAAAGTTTCAAAATTGAGTAGAGGTAACTCAAATTTTTTTAATTGAGTAAAGGTGATAATATTTGGATTAGTGATTAAGGACTTTTAACCATATTCCAACTTGCCCAACAGTTTTATTTTTAACACTTTAGCCCTAAGCTTTATTTTTAACACTTTGCCCCCAAGTTTTATTTTTTTACACTTTGGCCCGACTTAATAAAATTCTAATTACCTAAAATTGACAGGAAAAAAAAAATCCTCCCCCCCCCCCTCCTCCCACACCTCAGCCCCATTTTGAATTTTATTTTCACCATCCCCCCCCCCCTCCCCACCCCGTTCCTCCTCTCACCCCCGTGACCCAACACCCCACCACCTCCACCCTCCCAAAAAAATTAATTTTGGTTAAAAAAAAATTGAAAAGTTTTTATTTTTGGTTTTTTGCACTCCTCCAACTTTTTTCTAAAAAAGTATTTTTTTTTTTTTTAAAAGAAGTTTCGAATTTTTTTTTTTTTTTTAAAAGAAGTTTCGAATTTTTTTTTTTTTTTTTTGGGGTTTCTTACTCCACCCACCCACCCTAAAAAAAAAATTAATTTTGTATTAAAAAAAAAATATTTTTTGTTTTTTTGCACCACCCACCCACCCCTCCCCACCAAAAAGAAAATATTGAAAAGAAGTTTTGAATTTTTTTTTTTTTTTTTTTCTTAATCTACCCACCCACCCCCGCCAACCCCCCCCCCCCCTCCTTCTCTTTTTGTTGCTTTGCTACTTTCTTCTTTTATTTAGAAAAAGTTGCTCAAGAAAAAAAAATCTCATCCGATTTACGTAATTGTCGGACCGGATTTCATTCGCGTAGCACTGGGCATTACTTCATGGATTATTTTCGTTCATTTGGTAAGTAAAACAAAGTTATTTTAATTCAATTATTCATCTGGGTATACCTGCTGATTTTCCAACAATTTACATTAGCAGTTACAGTTATTGCAACAAGTGCTAAAGATGTTGTATAAGAGCTTCTGAATTTATTGCAACAACGATTATAGTTTCTGCAATAATTTATGCAGTTGCTGCAACTTATGTACTAATCTGTTGCAACAACTGGTAAAATGTGTATAAATAATTTAGCCTACTTGTTGCAACAATTATGAAAGTTGTTGGAGAGCTTCTACTCTTTCCAACAACTCACTGACTTATCGCAACAACTACATTAGTTTTTGGACATATTTTACAGCTGTTGGATGAAACAGAGACAACTGAAGTTGTCACCAACAACTAAGTGATCAATTGCAACAACTCACCTAAATGATATGTTGATCTTGTTCAAATCACAAATGTATGCTCTATTGTTAATAAATTGCTGAAAAATTTCTAACAAGTAATAAATATGTTGCAACAACTCTGTAACATGATGGGGTTTTCCAATAAGTAACAGAACTTGTTGCAACAACTAATTAGTTGTCGAACATATCACAACAAATAGGAGGACTTGTTGAAATAACCATTTATCTATTGGACTGTATCCAATAAGTGACAGGACTGGTTGCAATTAACAAATCTGTTCTAGCAACTAAGTTACTTGTTGCGGTTTGTCCAACCAGTGACACGACTTGTTACAGCAACTAGGTTGATTGTTTGAATTTTTCCAACAAGTGGAATGACTTGTTACAGAAACTAGGTAACTTCTTGTGTTTTATCCAACAAGTGATATGTCTTGTTCAACAGCTATGTTACTTGCTGCAACATATACTGCAATTGTTGTAATAGATACTGCAATTGTTGCAACAACTATGATATGGTTCACTCCTATTTAGTGATGATCAATGATATTTAGTGATAAACAAAGAAAATTAATTATATTTAATGGTCAATATATATATATATATATATATAAATACACACACACACACACACATAATCAATTTGATGGTATTTTGAGTTATGACGGATGATCAACTAAGTCACTATGCACTAAATCGAGTGATCAATATAGTGATTTGATGTGAACTACTTAATTCCCCCGTACTTAGCGATGAACAAAGGAAATCAATGATATTTAGTGATCAATATATATATATATATATATATATATATATATATATATATATATATATATATATATATATATATATATATATATATATCAATTTGATGGTATTTTGAGTCAGAACAGATGATCAACTAAATCATTATGCACTAAATCGAGTGATCATTATAGCGATTTGATGTGAACTATTTGATTCACCCATATTTAGTCATAAACAAAGGAAATTAATGATATTTAGTGATCAATATATATACTTAATCAATTTGATGCTGTTTTGAGTAAAAAAAAAAAACAGATGATCAACTAAGTCACTATACACTAAATCGAGTGATCATTAGAGTGATTTGATGTGAACTACTTAGTGATCAATAGAGTGAATATTTTACAACAACTAAGTAGAGATGAGCCATCTGTTGTAACAGATAAGTAACTTGTTGCAACATTTGAGCCATCTGTTGCAACATACAAGTAACTTTTTGCAAAAGATTCAGCAACTGTTTGATTTGTTGCAGCAGCTGAGCCATTTGTTACAACAGATTGCTCAGCTGTTGCAACAATTTACTCAGTTATTTCATTTTTACCGACAAGGTCAGGAATCTGTTGCAATAAATTATTCAGCTGTTGTAACTATTTACTCAAAGCAATTCTTTGATTATTTCCAATAGTTATTTAATCTGTTGCAACAGATGGGAAAACTGTTGCAACATCTACAGCAACTATTTGATTATTACCAACAGATTTGGAATTTGTTACATCAGATTTAGAATCTGTTGCAATAGATTTGTAACTTGTTTGAAACTATTGAACATAAGGAAGCTGTTGGAACAGCTGAGGAATCTGTTGCAACAACTTTTTGATTTTTTCCAACATGTGAGGAATCTGTTGCAACAATTTCCTTAATTATTGCAATGATTTTATGACTTGTTTGAAACTGCTGAACACAATTTGAACAACTGAAATATATATATATATATATATATATCAAAAATTGCATAATGTTCATCATCTACCATAACCCACCAAGAACATAAAATACAAACTTACAAATAATTGTCCGTCAGCCCTCCTTAGGGCTTCAAAAGTACAGATTAACAATTATGTTCAACAACGAACTAGTTGTTGCAACAAGTCCTGTTACTTGTTGGAAAACCCCCCAACATGTTACAGAAAGTGTTGCAACATATTTATTACTTATTGGAATTTTTTTAGCAATTTGTTAACAACAGAACATACATTTGTGATTTGAACAAGATCAACATACCACTTAGGTAAGTTGTTGCAACTAATCACTTAGTTGTTGGTGACAGTTTCGGTTGTCTCTGTTTCATCCAACCGCTGTATGTCCAAAAACTAATGTAGTTGTTGCAACAAGAAGTCTAGTTGTTGTGGCAAGTCAGTGAGTTGTTGGAAAAAGTAGAAGTTGTCCAACAACTTTCACAGTTGTTGTAACAAGTAGGCTAAATTATTTATACACATTTTAGCAGTTGTTGCAACAGATTAGTACAGAAGTTGTAACAACTGCATAAATTGTTGCAAGTGTTACAAAAACTACAACAGCTGTTGCAATAAATTCAGAAGTTCTTATACAACATCTTTAGCACTTGTTGCAACAACTGTAACTGTCACTGTAAATTGTTGGAGTATCAGCAGTTATATCTAGATGAATAATTGAAATAAAACAACATTGTTTTACTTACCAAATGAGCGGAAATAACCCATGAAGTAATGCCCAATGCTACACGAACGAAATCCGGTCCGAAAATTACATAAATCGGGTAAGTTTTTTTTATTTTTTTCCCCTTTTTCTTGAGCAACTTTATTCTAAATAAAAGAAGAAAGCAGCAAAAGAGGAGGAGGAGGAGGGGGGAGGGGTAGGTGGGTGGAGAACGAAACAAAAATAAATAAATTCAAAACATCTTTAAATATGTCATAATATTTGTGTAGCTATAAGACTTTTGAAAATAATGACTTTGAACTAGTTTTAAAATTTGTGTGGTTATAAAAGTTTGTTGTCATAAAATAGATTATTTTGCCACCTCTATTCTCAGGTAACAAGCTTGACGCTAATGAGCATCTCAGGACAAAAAAGATTCATGAGCTGATTGATTATTGTCACAACATTAGCAAAGTTGGTGAAGCAGTCGATATCGGCAGAGCCACTTTTAGGACTTCACGTAATTGTTGTCCAACACCATTTTCTCTAACGATTTGACTGACCCAATTTCTGATTCTGCTAAGGAATTTAAGGAGTTGGTATATCAATGGTTGAGACTGGTAAACCCAATTTGGTGGACTATTTTCCCTTCCTTAAGAAGATTGATCCACAAGGCATAAAGCGGCGCATGTTTATTTAACTAAAGGAAAGAAAACTGGGAAAGCATGCAAATGTTGATGTGTTAGCTGTCCTTCTCTACCCAATTAGCCAAGATAACCCTGAAGAAATTGACCGGAAACAAATCGAGCGACTGTGTCAGCTTAATTTATTCTCTACTATGATTCTCTTTCTTCCAATACTCGATTTTCTGTCTTATTCTCCAATTGCAAAATATAGTCCTCTGCAAATGTGTTAGGTTGCCGTAGATTGACGATCAATTTTATTGAATGATGCCGTCACCTCATCTAAAAAAATTGATGGCTAGAGATTTATTAAATACTTAATCTTATTTTACTCTTTTTGAGTTGATCTAATTCTTTTTCATAGGCTAAACATGTGCAAATATAATTCTTTTAATTTTAAAGGTAGTGAAATTTGAAACCTAAGACCTCTTGCCTTCGCTGGCACCATGTTTTTTTTTTTTTTTTGCTTAAACGGAAAGATTTTATTTATATATTAAGGTTCGTCCGTAGACATACATAAAGGAACTGATCTATATGAAATAGTTCCACAAGCATCTCTATCAAGAGTAGTAGTTACAAAAGAAGGAGATGCTTCAAAAATATAAGGATTATTTCTTTCCATATAAGGTCCCATAGACTTCCTTCCGTATTCCGCCAGCAGATCTGCAATCATATTAGTTTCCCGGGGATGTGGTGCAGCGACGGGTTCCCCAGTTGAAGTAGAAGTGACCTGCAATCAGTGAAAATATTTGAGTGTAATAAAGTATTACCATTCATAGAGTTTAATAATACCTGCGAATCAGTCTCTACCATTAATGGCAAGAGATTTTTTGATCGAGCTAATTTTAGCCCATGTAGCAATGCTAGCAATTCTGCATGAAAAGCAAATCCAACTTTTATTGTGCATGTATAACCCATGATCCACGTTCCTAGATGATCACGGAAGATTCCTCCTCTGCCTCCATTTCCAGAAGTAGAGTCAAATGATCCATCAATATTTAGCTTTATGAAACCTTCAGGAGGGAATTTCCATGAAACAGGGATTACTTGCTGTTACCATGTTTAATTGTTGAGCATCTCAGTAAAAGGCTAATTAATTGTTAGAGAGAACAACAATTTTGATTAAGATGGATCTAGAATTTGAATTTTATGAGTTCAGTTCAGGTTCTACCGCAACTCATCTGCTTTACTGGGTTCGAGATCAATTACTTATATCTATTTAATAAAAAATTTAACTAGAAGTTACTGAATTAGGATAAACTCGTACCTCACTGTCTAGATCCACCCCTGATTTTGATAATTTAGTTGTATATTGTCTCTACTAGCTTGTGTTAAAGGCTTGTGGCAATAACGCCGCGCCTTATTAACAGGGTGTGTCCCCTTTTTTCCGTGACAACATTTCAATTTGTCCAATTGAAAGCAACATATGTTTTGGAATATTTCACTTGATTTTATATGGTATCGACGTCAGAGGATCTTACACTAGTAATTTTTACAGGAGTTGTTTGTAGCAGGGACTGATACAACATCAAATACATTGGAAAGGGCAATGGCAGAACCACTTAAGAATCCACATACTTATGGAGAAAGCACAAGAAGAACTTGCACAAGTATTTGGGAGAGACAAACTAATAAATGAAGCTAATGTTTCACGATTACCTTACTTGAGGTGCATCTTTAAAGAAACCTTTCGAATACACCCACAAGCTCCTTCTTGGTTCCGCGCAAAACAGCGGAAGATGTTGAGCTTTATGGCTATATTGTTCCAAAAGACTCGAAAGTCCTAGTGAATGTATGGACAATAGGGCGCGACTCTAATCTATGGATAAACCTGTTGGTTTTTAAGCCAGATTGATTTTGGGAGTCAAAAATAGATTTACAGGGTCAGAATTTTGAGCTCGTTCCATTTGGCACTGGTCGAAGAATTTGCCCGGGATTACCTTTGGCTATTAGATGGTTCCAGGAGCACTAGGTTGAATGCTAAATTCATTCCATTGGAAGCTACATGGTGGAATTACACCTAAAGATTTGAACATAGAGGAAAAGTTTGGTATTACCTCGGCAAAAGCTCAGCCTCTGGTAGCTATCCCTATTCCACTGTAGTTGGGAAAAACTTAAGAATTTTAGTATATATGAATACCACAATATCTATAACTTCTTAATAGATGTGCCGGCAGGATAGCGTAAGAGTATTTTAGGAAAACACAAAGTGTGTACAATGCTATCCTACAACCTTCATGTTGTAGGTTAGCAAAACTCATATATATATATATATATATATATATACATACATACATAATAAGTACATCTAGTGTATAATATGTACATAATAAGCCCATTGGATACCCTCAAACGCTGTCAAAAGCTATATATGTCGTTGTATTTGTTGATCTATCTTCAAGTATCCTTCAAATAAGAATTATTCGACTAATTTGCCCTTTTGTATTCTTTGATCCTTCACTACATTGGTCTCTCTCCAAATAATTCTATCAATGCCAAGGGTAAAACAGAAAAAGGAATCCGTAATTATTTTTTAGTTATCTAAAATGACACGTATTTTAGATTAACTATTCTTTGTCAAAAATGGCAAGTAAACAAGAACAGGGATAGTAGTTTTAGGAATGTTAATATAGAAATCTAGCATAAGAAATTAGTCTTGTTAGACTTAGTATGTTTTGATGATTTGGGCTAAATGAATGAGCCGGACCAAATGCATAAACATGGAATAGATAGGCTAAACTTCATGAACTACGTAAGCAGTTTCACGTTCCATTCCAGAATCCACATGGGTAGGAATCTTGGAATGAAGGAGTCTTTTGATACTAATATCGTGTACAATATCTTGGAGTCTATGGTGTATTTATTTGGGATAAGCTTTACACATAATTGGACTTCCTTCCTTCATTTATATCTACAACCGTGTGATAGCAAAGGAGTTGCCTCCACCTCAAACACTATCACATTTCCTAGTCTTTATCATATAGTGTTTGTGATAAACCCGTTTGTCTTCATAGTTTGCTAGATATATGCAGGTCTTTCATTGAAGACCCCTGCGCACTTATACTGGGAGTAAAAGCGGAAATCAAGCAAATACGCAAGAGCATATTTGAGAGAAATCTGATTAGCTATTCAAATGTGACCTGATACAAAGAAGCAGTTTGAAGAACCTGCTTCATATTTATATGTCTTACGGTCTTCCAAGTCCAGATAACTTGCATTAGAATTGTGATTGAGTTGTACCTATTTTCATTTTCTTCGAAGCATTGTTTTAGGTAAAAAGAAACTTCGAACAATTCAGCTCCAAATTAAGGGTAACTCATACGGGACTCAACAGTCTATGTAGATTGTTGTAAGGGGGATTAGAATCAGTTCCTAGATTGCATCTCTTGTAATCTGAATTTTGTTAAGGCTCACAGTTTTAGTGAAGTTGGGGACAAATCCTATAAATATGTAGGTCGTGGTTTTTCACCTTTGTGAGTCAACTGCTTTCCACATAAAAAATATAGTGGTATTACTTTATTGTTCTTTACATTTTGCAATTTAGTCTAAAGAAATAGATTAAATAACCTGATACATCAGCTAAGCGAAAATTAGGCATAACTCAATTCAACCCTTAGAACTTTTTAGAAGTGCGTTATTGGAACTCTTTTAAGATAGTTTAGTTATTGACATAATTTCTACTTCATATATATAACTTAAATACATCTTTGGTAATTAACTAATTATTATGTCCACCAGATGGACTTATGTACGTTATTTTTAAGAAGAAATATGGTTGTGAACTGAAACAAGAGTACGACAATGGATAAAGTTTTTCCTTTGTACTTAAGAAATCTCTATACTTCACATGCGGTCAAGCGACAGATGGCCTGTAGAATCTTTGGCAAAAAATACATGGATTTTGTAGAAGGAGGATGTAACGTGAGGGAGCAGATTGTTATGGAAATTAAATAAATGAGGTATAAAGCTACTAGATGGACACATATTTTTTATAGTAATTAGATGAACCAAAATTGAACTTCTTCGTCCGTACTCTTTAGGGTATGCTCTTCATGCTGCACAGAAAATGGTTCATTGTCGTACATTGGTATGTAAATAGGTGGGCAGGTCTACCCTTGACCTGCTAGGATTTTGACCAGCCCTGCCCTGCCCCGCCCCGCCCCCTTCAGTATTTTCTTAATATTTTTTCTCTTTATGTTCACTTTACAATGTCGTATTTAGAGTTTTTTTTTTTTTTTTTTTGGTTTGGATTGAGTTTGAGATCTTTGAAGTAATTTTTTCAAGAAAAATACTGAATTACTTACGATATATATTTTTCTCTATTTATTTGGGTATTTAACAATTAAGAATCTCATGTTTTCATAAAGTAAGGCTTTCATAGCTTTACTTGTGACTTAGAGTAATGGAAATAGACTCACAAGTCACAGTTAATATCTAGTCGATTTATTTGTCATTCGTGGGAGATATTACAATAGCTCAAACTACCTCATGAAATGGAACATTGCTGTATAAACCATATTTTCTTATTGAAGTAAATTCTTCTATATCATCACTAGTCTAAACCCTATTAAAAAAGATCCAGAGTATATTACCCAAAAAAAAAAAAAAAGATCAAGAGAAACTAAGAGAAACTAATCTAAGAGTTATCACCAAGTTGACTTCTCTAAGCTGCTTCAGGGTGCGACGGTAGGAAAAAGAATATGTGAATCCCATTTTGCACTCTGCCAACAGCAATTTCATTTTTTTTACTGAAGTGAATTTGAGCAAAACTCTGCCGTACCACCTGCCTTGCCCCGTTAAAATCTTTTGAAAATGAATTTTGACCTGCGCAGCCCTGCCATGCCCTATTGTCATCCCTGGTTGTATAAAGTCAAAATCTATTCAATATTCTTAAGTTGACTTTCACATCAAATCGTAAGAAATACAAGATTTCGGCCATTAAATATAAAATCGTTCACCTGGATTTTATTTTCACTTGTCGTCTCCATGTCAAGATTTTATTTTCAAATTGACTATTGTGTTCACCTTTGCCTGCCTCTACTATAAATTGCAGTATTTCCATGCGTTTTGCAACAAGGGAAGAAACTGCTCTTGCTCAATGGGGGAAATGTTATGACACAAAATTGAATTGACAAATTTTAGTTGAAGAGGCCAAAAAAGATCATTTTTTTTTGCGCGGATTGCCCTCCTTTTGGGGTGGTATTTAAATTTTGCCCCTCATATTTGTGGTCTTTAAATTTTGCCCCTTATATTTGTGGTCTTTAAGTTTTGCCCTTCGCCTGGAAAGGTGAGCGAATACCTAAGGTTTTGGGTTCAAACCCCCGCTCAGGCATAAAATAAAAAAATAATTTCGCAAGGCAGGGCTACGGGGAGTGTATGCCGGATCCGATACACTTCTTAAGAAATAACTAAAGTTATCTAACCCCGGATCTTATGCGCATATATGGGGCAGACTTTTGGTTAAGGCATAACTAAAAGTCTGCCCCATAAGGCATAACTTTCCTTAAGGCATAGTTTAGTTATGCCTTATGGGGCAGACTTTTAGTTAAGGTATAACCAAAAGTATGCCCATAAAGCAAGAAGTTTTCCTTAAGGCATAAACTTGGCCTTATAAGGCAAACTTTTAATTATGCCTTAAGGAAAAATTCTGCCTTATGGGGCATACTTTTAGTTATGTCTTATAGGGCACACTTTTAGTTATGTCTTATAGGGCACACTTTTAGTTATGTCTTATAGGGCACACTTTTAGTTAGGGCATAACTAAAAGTTTACCTTTTAATTAAACATAACTAAATGTCTGCCGGCGAGGGCATAGCGAAATTCAAACTCTGTCTTGCGAATTTTTTTAAAATTTTGACTGAGTGAGAGTTGAACCCGAAACCCATGAGTTTTAGCCGAAGGCCAAAATTTAAAGACCACAAATATCAGGGACAAAATTTAAAACCACCCCCAAAGAAGGCCAATTCTGTGAATTGCCCAAAAAAGATTCATCAGTCCAAGTAAAACTCCATTAGGCCCAAAATGAAATAAGTGAAATGGCGTGTATTTGTTTGTGATCTTTATTGTTATAATGGATAAATTTTAGGGATGATGCCTGATAATTTAATTTTTTTTTTTTTTTTTTTTTTTAATGTTGGACAATCGACACTCTAGTATACGAGGACATTATGAACTAGCAATAATAAAATAGTCAAAGGCGTTAAGCATCTACAATGCCCATGTTTTGTGATATGCTCAATCAGAAGTGCTGCATTGAATTATCAAGAGGGGGGGTTCTTTTATTTTAGGGGAGGTGGGGAGGGATTGTGGAAACAAAAGAAAGAAAAGGTTTCTAACGAGGGATAGAAGAGGCTAAGAGCCCGTTTGGATTGGCTTATAAGTTGGCTTATAAATTTTTTTTTTGAGTGTTTGGTAATGTTTGGGTAAATTTAAAGTCATTTTGTCTTAAAATAAGCTCAAAAAAATAATTGGACCCATTTAACTTAGTTTATCTAAAGCGAACATATAAGTGAAAACGACTTATAAGCCAAAAAAAAATAAGTTGGACTACCCCAACTTATTTTTTCGACTTTTATAAGGCAAACAACATTTTAAATATAAAACAATCCAAACGGGCTCTAAGTCCTCTGTGACATGGTTTTAAGCAAACAACCTAAAATGTAGCCATTTTTTTGCACGGAGTGCCTTCTTTTAATTTGGTCTTTTATATTTTGCCCTTCATTTATGTCTTCTTTAATTTTTGCCCTTGCCGCTTTGTTTAATGAAAGTTTTTTGACGAAAATTACCCTTACCCCATTAAAACTCTTTCTATTTCGTCATTTGCTCTTTTCTTTTCTTTTTTTGCTTCTTTCCTCCTCTTTTTTGTGTCTATCTCATCTGTTCTAAAACTTAGGTACGAATTTGGATCTTTTGCTCGTTTCAATATTTGTTTTTATGTTAAATTGTTGTTTGTTGAATTGATATCTTTGTCTTCGTCATTTTTTATATTTAATTGATCCTTTTTTATTTAAAATTATAGTGTTTTGTTATAGTGTCTCTACGATTTTTTCAACTTTAGTTTCGTTCCCCATGTATATATTTTGATTTTTTGAATATCGTATTATGAAAGTCGTAATATATTTTAGCTGATTTTGATATGCGTTTTGGTTTTCTCTTTGTTGAATCTTTGAAGTTTTGCCTGTGAACAACTTTTTATGTTGTTACTGCTGTTTTTGTTTAATAATCTAATTTTTTGAAGAATGTTTTTGTCTGAGGCAACATATGCCGGTCAGAGAGTTTATGATTTTTGAGCGAAGTTATGCTTGGGTTCCGGCATAAAGTTATGCTTGTTCGACATAACTTCATGAATTAAGTTAATTTATGTGTGTCTTGATTTTTTGGTATTGTCTTGTAAATAATTTTGATTTTTATGCAATCTTATGTGTTATTGGTGTTGTTTTGTTAATAATATTTTGTTTTGGTTATGAAAAATGAAAGTTTTCCTCTCACGGCATACTTTGTAATTTTGTAAAGTGAACTTCTGCCCCTCCGTGACTTGTCTAATTCTTAACACTTGTGTATTTTTTTATTTTGCTTATGAAAATGAAAGTTGCCTCTAACGATACTTTGTTCTTTTGTAAAGTGAACTTACTCCCTCCGCATACTTTTCTAGTTCTTAACACTTGCGTAAATTTTTTTTTTTGCTCATAAAAATGAAAGTTTGCCTCTAACAGCATACTTTGTTCTTTTCTAATGTAAACTTCTGCCTCCTCCGGCATACTTGTCTAATTCTTAACACTTGTGTATTTTTTTTTATTTTACTTATGAAAATGAAAGTTGCCTCTAACAAAGATACTTTGTTCTTTTGTAAAGTAAACTTACGCACTCCTCCGCATATTTTTCTAGTTCTTAACACTTGCGTAAATTTTTGTTTTGCTCATAAAAATAAAAGTTTGCCTCTAACGAGATACTTTGTTCTTTTCTAATGTAAACTTCCGTCTCCTCCCGAGATACTTGTCTAATTCTTAACACTTGTGTATTTTTTTTTATTTTACTTATGAAAATGAAAGTTGCCTTTAATAAGATACTTTGTTCTTTTGTAAAGTAAACTTCTCGCTCCTCCGGCATACTTTTCTAGTTCTTAACACTTGCGTAAATTTTTGTTTTGCTCATAAAAATGAAAGTTTGCTCAACAAGATACTTTGTTCTTTTCTAATGTAAACTTCACTCCTCCGCATACTTGTCTAATTCTTAACACTTGTGTATTTTTTTTATTTTACTTATGAAAATGAAAGTTGCCTCTAACAAAGATACTTTGTTCTTTTGTAAAGTAAACTTTTGCCTCCTCCGATACTTGTTCGAACTTTGCTCGATTATTTTTTGTCAACTCAAGTTACTATAATTTCAAGTCTAAGTTATTGAGCATTGTATACTAATCAAATGGAACGTATAAACTAATCAAAATCGAACAAAGCAATAAATTTGATCAATTCTATGTTGTTGAGTAAAATTATGATTCGCAATGTGAATCTCAACTCGCATATCGGTTGTTTAGTTCATAGAAGATGATTTGTTGTTATTTTCAAATATTAACAAATCTAAACTTAATAAAGCATCAAATTAAGTTGAATTACATTCAATTGAAACGCTATATATTATGTATTTTATCTTTTTCGATGTTGTAGCAAAGAAAATCAATGGAGATTTCTCCGGTGAAATGTTGGAACGATGGAACGATTGAAAGGTTTGTTGTTGAAATGATGGATAGGTTTAATTGGATGTTTGGGGTTAAATTACGTACTTTTAGATTTTTATATGTTATGGATAGGGGTAGTAGAGTCTTTTTCTTATTATCTTTTAGCTTAAAAGGGCAAATATTAAAGACCACGCATTACGGGGGCAAAAATTAAAGACCAGCGAATTTGAAGGGCATTCGCGCCAATTGCCCAAATGTAGCAATGAGTAATAGTTGCAGGGCCAAATAATCTGGGCCATCTCACTCAAAAATTTTAGAGCTTAGCGGAATTTGTTTCTGTAGCATTTCAGAGATTTGGCAGAATGCAAAATCTTTTACCTTCGGGACTTCATTATGCTGGATGCAGACAGAAAACTTATGGAATAAAGATTCAGGTGGGCACCTATGGCATGTCAGGAAGCATCATTCATACAAGTTAAACTATCTTGAAGAAACTAAACAGGATGCGGAAAACAAAAACATCAGAGAGACAACGGGGGGCCGGGGGGGGGGGGGGAGGAAGGGATACGACCACCCAGGCTGATTCAGAGATCAAATCAGCTGGAGTAAACAAAATAGAATATACGAACAAGAGGGGAGAGGCAAAGCGGGGGAGGGTAAGCAAATTTAATTACATTGATCATGTAACAATATTCAGCAATATATTTCGTTTACTATAATATGAAACATGATTAAGGATAGTACATTAGTAGATTAGCAAATATGTACATGTAGCTTCCATTTCTTTCAATTGTGTGCGAGTCCTTGGCCACTAGAGAGAACCCATACTCGACTTCGGCCTGTATTCACATTACCAAACACTGGATGAACAACCACTTTGCCTCTAAATGAATGAGATAAAGGGAAGATTGGCCACCATCAGGGCATTCTCCAATCAGCTGAGCATGGTTGGATGCCCAGTCTGTAGCATCCTCCTGATCACATCCATCCCAAAAGCAGAATCTGATGAACTAAAGAAGGTAACACAAAACTTAGCTGGTAAGGTGATACATGTTAAATATTTTAAAAATAGAGCTACATATTGGTATAGATGTAAGTCAAGTAGTACTTTGTACTAGTTTGTTCCAGAAAGCTATCCTCTAGCTTCCAGAATTACAATGACCTCCCTATAAAGGGCTTCAGCAAAAACATGTACTTATTCACTACCATGAACTTTCTGACAAATATGTTACTTCAATTTATCTTACACAATATTCAACTTATTTTTTTATTGTCATCCTAACCTTTTCGTTTTTCCCCTAAAAAGTGGAACTTAAACTCAAGATCTTACGACCTCGTCTATTTGAGGAGTCATTACCAATAACTTGATGTCATTGTCAATCTTATCATGGTAGTAACTTATGGAAGGAGGAGCTTAACACACACCATAGTTTCATCAGCTAAACAAGATATCTTGTGCGGCGACATAAAGTAAGGTATAGTGTAACTTATCCTCTATATATGTACCTACATGTCGAAATATAACCACGACACTCAAACTATTGAGTCAAACCAGAATTCTAGGGCACTCAGATTGGTTCTCAATTGTAATTAGTCGTCCATTTCCGAACTACTTTTCCTCAAACAACTTTGGCCAGAGGAAATAGTTTGACTCCGTAGGAACACCCAGAACTTCGACCAGAGGAAATAGTTTATTGACCAGCCTTTAGAAGCAGAAGGAACAAAATTCAGTAGAAGGAAGAAACTGATCTAAGTAGTAGACCCACAGTTGAGTGTACGTCTTTTGCACAAGGCAATTACTCGGCAAGTGCTATAGCCAAAACTTCGGGTAGAGGAAATAGTTCATTAACCAGCCACTAGAAACAGAAGGAAGAAAACTGAAGTAGAAGGAAGAAACTGTTCCAAGTACTAGACCCACGGCTGAGCATGCAGCAACTGTTATAGCTAACTAAAGTTGAGGCTCAAAATCCACATATATCCTACAACAAACTTAACCTTTCATTAGCAGTTAAGCTTTAGCCAAAATAGCACATTAACCAATTTTTTTGAGTCAAAAAAAAAAAAAAAAAAAAAAATTGGTTAATGTGCTATTTTGGCTAAAGCTTAACTGCTAATGAAAGCTTAACTTAACCTTTCATTAGCAGTTAAGCATTAGCCAAAATAGCACATTAACCAATTCAACACACTAAAGTGGCACATGTAAGTGCATTACTTGTACAGATGAGCATACATGAGAAAAAAATACCACAAGTATATAAGGAACATTATTAGCCCAAATAGTCAGTCAAGTCATCATACCCAGAAATAAGTGCCTACTCAGTAAACTGCAACAACATCAATTTAAGCTAGAAGTATGAGAAAAGGAAAACCCAGACTAACATAGGATTGCAGACTATAACTAGTTATCATAAGCCGATTCCACTCTCGCTTTTATGCACACAAGGAGAACATCTGTACTGAAGCTATAATTCTTTTTTTCCCTAGAGTGATTCCTTAGGTCAATTAACCCCACAGATGTGAAGATTTTGAAGATATATCTCATGTAAAGGAGATATATCTCATGTAAAGGCCTTAGTATATTTTCTTTCAAAAAGAAAAAGGATATTCATATAAGCTGATAACCTATTTACAATGGAAACAACAACAACAACAACAACAACAACAAGAAGCCCAGTAGAATCCCACCATGTGGGATCTGGGGAGGGTAGAGTGTACGCAGACCTAACCCCCACCTTGAAAGGTAGGGCGGCTGTTTCCGAAAGACCCTCGGCTCAAGAGAGAAAACAAGAGGAAAACAAGGCAAAAGGTCAGATAGGGCCAAGCATATCAAAAGCAATATGAAAACGAGGAATAACAAAAGCGAGGAAGTCATGGTAGAAAGGAGCATTAACTACCATAGATAAATAAGATAATCAAAGTACAAAGGCCCAACAAATATAAGCAGAAATCAAATGGCAATAAACGAATGAGCAAACCTACAACTACTATGGTGAAAGGATAAGCAACCTAGCCTTCTATCCTAATCTGAGTCCTCCACAACCTCCTATCTAAGGTCATGTCCTCGGTAAGCTGAAACTATTTACAATGGCAAAAAGTTGAAAACAAAAAATAAATACCAAATTGCTCCTACCAAAGCAGATTATAAGCCCTGTTTGGCCAAGCTTCTGGAGAGCCAAGTGTGTGTGTGTTTTTTTATTTTTATAATTAAGTGTTTATTTTAGATAGTTGGGATGTTTGGCCAAGCTTTTAGGAAGAAAGAAAAAACAAGTGCTTTTGACTTTTGAGTAGTAGCAGAAGCTTTTTTTTTTTTTTTTTTTTTTAGAAGCTAAAAGAAGTAATCAAGCAACTTCTCCCCCAAAATCACTTTTGGAACCTTGTCCAAGCATAAATTGTTGCTCCAACATTGGCAATTGCTTTTCAAATTGATTAGCCAAACACAAACTCCTAGTCTCCAAACATACTTTTTCAAAAAGCACTCCCGAAAAAAAGCACTTTTCAAAATACACAGATTTTAGAAGCTTGGCCAAACAGGTTATATAACTTCTATAACCTTCTCTCATCCAGGAAGAAACTCAAGGAAATCAAATGCATTTCAGAATTCCAATCAATATAAATCAGAAAATTAAAGCAAAAGCAGCAAATCAATAATGATAGTTTGAAGTTAACAATAGCAAACCACTTGTATAGCGATCTATGATGAGTAACAGAACTTAATTACATGTTCACAACTTAGAGAAAGGGGAAATTACCTTGAGATAGTGATCTCATAGGGAAATGTGACACACTCGCGATTTGGTATCGCAGGAATATGGTCTTTTTTCTCATTTACAAATTTTATTATCTGAAACATAACTTCACGAAGAGATGATTCTAACACTGTGCGTCGAGCACTGCCCTCCTCAGATGCACTCTCTGCAAAAAAACAAAAAAAAAGGTTATACCACCTTTACAGAACTGATAAATGAACAAGTAGTATATGGAAAAAATGTTTTTCAAGAAAAAAAAGATTGGTACCTCCTGGGTCAACTACTTTTGAGAGATGAGACTTGCCAGAATGACCCTTTGGATGATGAGCCACATTCAAATTTATGTACCAGTATTCCCAGTAGAAACGTTCAACTTTGCTCGCGAACCATGAGGGCTGTTTGTTTTTTACTTCACAGAAGGATAGGCAAATCTGCATATTATTTCCATCCAGTTACAGAAATATGTATGTAACAGAAAGTTCCTTTACATATTTAGACCAGTACTGATTTCACTACTGATTAAAATTCCACAAGATACTTACGCAACTAGTCAAAAGGTTACATGCAACAATATCCTGAGAAAAATGCAACATACAATAGAAGAACTAAACAGTATGAAATAAGAAACCACCATAAATCACAAGAAATTCTCCTGATCAAAGAGCATATTTAAGAAAAAGAAATGGCTAACAAAATATGTAAACATTGAACAGAATTATAAAGTATGAAAGTGAACGGCCATTAGCCAAAACAGTGATCATCACCAACAGAAACAAAATACAACCACTAACCTGATTTTTCCTGTTAGGGTGCTTCTCGACCCTATCAATGAATTGGTTAATCTTCTCTTCAATTTTCTTTTCAACCTCTACATCACCACACTGCGTCTACATAATGAAAGAACAATAAACCAAAATTATACCATAAAAAACAAATCTCAACAACTTATACTGATCAAAAAATAAATATAAGCAACTTATTGCCACCACCATAAAAGACCCCTGAAAAATAGGGAAAGGAAAAACCACATGGTATATCACAGCATTACGCCAACCTCTCCTCTATACTGACATAATTTAAAGGACCTCGCCTTTGGTTCTAAGTTATACAGCGATTCCCTCAAGTTCAATGTGTCATTGTAAACGTCTTTCACTAATAGCAGATCGTTTGACCACTTATTCACATTCTCTAAAAAATTAAAACGTATATTAGCTTCTAACAAAAGGTCATAGCTGTCATCCACTCCCTTATCAAAGTTCATAATGTCGTATCCACATCTCATGTCTCGTCTTTGAATAATCAAGAGTCCTCCTGCCACAATGCCTTTTTCCATTTTTGTTTTCACACACCACACTAATTAAAAATGAAAAAAAGAGAATGATGAAAAATTGATAAATCCTAATACTATAAAATTTTATTACTTACATATGTAATGTCAAAAAGTTCCAAATCAACATCCTTCGGCCGCAACAGGCCTAATGCTCTGTGGAACATAATTGTGTGTAAAATACCTGCAATTCACCTCAACTGTTTAGGTTACAGCTAAACGTGTATCCAAACTACAGCCAAAATTGTTAGCAACCCTGAGCTTGCAAATCTTTGAATGATGAAATCTAGGAGGAACCGACGTCAAAATAGTAAACAAACAAAAGCACAAAAGGAGGAATGTCAAAACAACAACTGATAGGATTTCCAGAAAACATCGCACTTTAGAACACATGAACAATGTGACATGTAAACAAGTTGTTCGGTTATTCATCAACATAAGCAAATACCTCTAGACTGAAGTATGTATCTTGTACAATCAAAGTCTTATCTAAATCAACTTCTGGTATCTGATTTTCATGCCTTAGTCCATTTTAGTCCTCAGGACTTCCTCTATAGTATTTCAGCTCTTACTAGGTGGTATTTGGAAACTAAATATGTAGATATCTACTGTTCATGATTTTCTACCATCCAATACTTCCATATCAAAAAGAAAAATAACATCATCAACAGGAACAAATTCCAAATTGTCTTTCTAGAGAGGAATCAGTTACTCCCTCCATTTCAATTTGTTTGTCTTACTTTTCCTTTTTGCTCCGTTTCCAAAAGAATGTCACTTTCCTTTTTGGCAAATCTTTAATTTCAACTTTCCACATGGCATGTTTAAGACCACAAGATTAAAGGGCATTTGGGTACATTTTACATATCTTTAATTTAAGACCACAAGATTCAAAAGTTCTTAAACTCGGTGTCAAGTCAAAACCAGACAAACAAATTGAAACGGAGGGCGTACTCAAATCTAGATCATTGAATAAGCCTAGGATCATTCACAAAACTTAGTCAAATATAAGCTATGAGTTGAAAGTAAATCAAAGTTCAGCCATCAAAACGCCCTAATTGCATATGTATTAGAACAGAGACAAATCTAAGGAACAAAACTTACATCGGAGAACTTCTCGTATCTCAAAGTGCTCCACATCCTTGAGCAAAAAGCGAAATATTAAAAGGAATTCATAGCTCATATATTTGCATACAAGTCAAAATTAACAGAAACTTACAAGTTCTTTTAGCTGACAAACTTCACAATTCATGATTGACGATTGATAGAGGAGATGAAAGAAGTAGTAATAAACCCTAATTACAGTAAAGTTTTGAGTTTCGCTTGTAAACGTAGTGAACCAGGAATTAGATGAAATCGATTGTGGTTACTTCGGATTAGGATTTAAGTAGTGTTTCATTTTTGGACTTGTTCCGGATTTAATTAAATCAATATATTATACTTAGTGAGCAGCAAAATATCTTTTTGGCAAATAACTATGTTTCGGAAATTAAGTACTGTAATTTGTATTGTTATGTTGAGTAATCGAAAAGCCAGAAACAACTTTTCACTGTCTTAACAAAAACGGGACTAAGTAGTACTTATAGGGATGTAAATGGTACAGTTCGGTGGTTATTTTATAAAATCTATATCATATTAATTTTTTAATTATTTCATTTTATAGAATTAAAATTAGATTTTCCGAAAGCATTCCATCATCTCGAATTTTTTTCAGTATCAGTACAGTTCAGTTAATTTTCGATTCTTTTTTTAACATAACATCATGTCATAGTCACCAGTAAAAGTTAAAGACACAATATCATGCGTACTTCTATAAGACTTTGGCAAAAATTCTAGACATTTTTACTTTTTAAAAGGTGATGAATCAAGAAAACATGAAAAACGACAAGAATAAAGATTGATCTCACTATTTTACGGTAGTGTAAACAATGTTAAGCAAAGACAAAAAGTATAATTTATATCGCACGAGGGGACAATAATCAATCAAATGGGACTCCCGAACTGAGACTACTAGGATTCTATACCCCACAGGCCCACATCTAGGAGTTAAGCAGGAACGCAATGGTCAAGTATGTTTTCCAGTGGATTTACTTTTGTTTCCTCTTGCTTCATATATATTGCAATCGTTAATCTAAAAGTTACTACAACGTCATGTTGTTTTATTTCTAAGTTATCATACATAAACTTACTTTCATCACATGAGCTCAACACATGTAAGTTAAAGTGTTGGGCCCGTGCTCAACCCTATCTAGTCAAAAGAGAGAGAGAAGATAAAACAAATTATGATGGACACCCATGTGATATGTTAGTTGTTGTGTGTGCGTACAGAGGCAGATTCAGGATTTGGAGGTTAGGGGTGCCACGTGACGTTGCTATTTACAAGACAAAAAGTATAATTTATATCGCACGAGGGGATAATAATCAATCAAATGGGACTCCCGAACTGAGACTACTAAGATTAAGTTGACATTGAAAGTAAAAATTTACTAGTTAAGTTTGTTCTCCTATCTTTTGCCGTCAGAGCTCTAGACCACTTAGCAACCTGTGTTAGCACCTTTCCTGTTGTTGCAAGTCATGGTGAAGCTTTAGAGTTATACTTCCTCTTTTAAATCATGGTGAGATTTTGCTCTCTATCTATCTTTCAGTTATTTGGTGAACACTTTTTCACGATCTTACACCTATATTATACGAATCAAAATATTTATTAAAAGTATACATGAGTTGACATGTTACATTACCAACTTTTTCATTGAAGGTTGGATCTTGGAGATGGGGAAGAAGTACTTCTTGGATCTTGGAGATGCAAAAGAAATACCTCTTCAAGTGCAAGAATCCTATATGCCAATGTATTTTTGGTCGAAAACAACAATAAGGTTGCAATACTATTTCTTTGTAATTTGGATTTCTATACCCCACATCTAGGAGTTAAGCAGGAACGCAGTGGTCAAGTATGTTTTCCAGTGGATTTACTTTTGTTTCCTCTTGCTTCATATATATTGCAATCGTTTATCTAAAAGTTACTACAACATCCTGTTGTTTTATTTCTAAGTTATCATACATAAACTTACTTTCATCACATGAGCTCAAACATGTAAGTTAAAGTGTTGGGCCCGTGCTCAACCCTATCTAGTCGAAAGAGAGAGAAGATAAAACAAATTGTGAGGGACACCCATGTGATATGTTGGTTGTTATGTGTGCGTCAGTGCGTATAATTGATTTCGGTAGTATGGGGTTCAATGGATACCACAAAAACTTTATTAAGTGCCACCTGAAACGAAATGAAAAATGGATAAGTGAATTGAGGAAGGACCAAGGAAAGGGGGGAAGAAGAAAAACAAAGATTTCATTTATTTTATTTTATTTTATTTTATTTTGGTAATGAAACAAAGATTTCATGCTAAAACGAAATCCTCTAAAAGACCCCAACATTTGGTTTTTATTTTTCTGATTTTGCCTCAATTTTTTGCTTTTCTGTTGTTTTATGTGTGCAGAGTTATAAGAAAACAGAGAATTTTTTTGAGATAATCCATGCATTTGCAAGATTATCCTTCAGAGGCACTGGTCTTTAATTTTCGTCCCTCAAATTGGTGGACTTTAATTTTTGACCTTTGCCTAGTATTATGAGGGTTGAGGTTGAATTAATTCAATTAAAAAAAAAAAAAAAAAAAAAACGCAAGGAAGAGTTTCGTAGCAAAGTTAGGCCTCCTTGCGAATCCAAACCTCTACCTTGCGAATTTTTTTTTTTTTTTACTGAGTTAGAGTTCGAACCCAAAACCTCGGGGTATTAGGCGAAGGACAAAAATTAAAGACCATCAATTTGAAGTGCAATCCGCACAAAAAAATGTTGTTTGGTATGCATTCCCTTGCTCTCGAGAAAATATACAAAAAACTTGTATACCCCGCTTGCATGCCTAGACTTTGAGAACATAATATCTTTTTTTTTTTTTTTTTTTTTGTGCAGATTGTCCTTCAAAAGCACTGGTCTTTAATTTTTTTGCCTTGCGAATCGAAACTCTATCTTGTAATTTTTTTTAAAATTTTTTTGACTGAACGGGAGTTCGAACCAAAATCAATGAGTTCTAACGAAAGGCAAAAATTAAAAACCACCTATTTAATTGACAAAAATTAAAGACCACCCCAAAATCAGGTATTCATGCGAATTGCCCCGTAAATATCAGGGCTCACTATGAATCTCAGACAGAAAGCCCAGCCCAATTTGGCAGGCCCAAGTTTGTTTAATCGTCGAGTTCCTTGGAGATATGGTAAAGCTTAAAAAGCAACGGCCAATCGCTTTTAGAACACGTGAAATTCGAGTCACACAAAATAAAGATAAGGGTGGATTTGTCAATTCACTGGTAATACCCCCCCCCCCCGGGCCGCAAACCAAAAGCAGCGAAAATGATTATTACCACAAGTATATATTCATGACAGTGGGAAAAAATATTTTGCAATTTATTTTTTATTATTCAGGTGCACAAAATTTATATATTTTCCTTTCATTTTTATTTGGTATGTTTGACTTGACACATCTTTTAAATAATTACTATATCACCTAAATTATTTAAATAATTAAAATCATTCGAGCATACTTTTAGAGGTTGTTCAATCACTAACAATTCTCTGAAATTTTCAACCCAATAATTAATAATAAAGGTAAAATATGAATGAAATGACAAATTATCTCTTGATTTGTCAAATTGGATAAGTAAAAGTGGATATTTATTTTTAGTATATTGAAAAAGTGAAAATATAGGAGGGAGTAACTAAAATGATTACCACAATCTTTCATGATTGTTTCTGTACGCGACACTCTTTCCTTTTATCTTATCCCAAAAAGAATGTCACTCTTTAATTTTAAAATTCCTATTTTATCAATAATAAAATAATTTAGAATCACATAAATATTTAAGATTTGTTCTAGACGATAAATTTTAAAAGTGTTCATTTATTATTCAGGTGCACGAAAATTACATTATTGTACCATAAATGGCCTTCGTTGTTACTCCTGGAGACCCACGTGTATAGGTTACCCCACCAAATCCAGGGCAAATTTCCCCCTTTAATCCACCTCACCTCTTCTTTCTCCTCCTCTCTTCTTTCAAACCTAATACTAACTTTACCCAAACAAGAAGCAAGAAATGGTATCAGACACAGAGCTCATCGGGCGGCTACGTGAATTCCTAAGCACGTCAGACCTCACAACCACCACCACCGCTACCGTTAGGCGTAAACTCGAAGAGGATTTCGGTAAATATTTGGTCGATCGGTTTGATCAACTTTGGGCTTGGGTTCAGGTTATTTATTTTTCGATTTATAAAGACAAATCGGGCAAACGAAAAAATAAATTAATTATGACAACTTATACCAAACAATTACTATTATTTTTAATAGTATTAGTAATTAATATCATAAATATATATTGTCCATTTATAATTGCCCTCAACAAGTTTTCATATTCTAAAAAAACTCAATGATGATAAAATTATTTATATTATATAAATACTTCACGCTTTATGTAACAAACTAAATCTAAAGACGTCAAAGATCTTCACATACGAAGTCATATTTAAAAGTATCATTGTGACAGTAATAAAAAAAATGTAAAGAGGCTAAAGAAATCAAGTGGAATCCAATCTAGTTTTCATGTCGTCTTTTGTTGTAACATTTTATTCTGTAAATTAAAATATTCACCAAGATTTAAACTATCACGATTAAACAATCACTGATTGTTTAATATGCATCCAAATGATTTAATTAATAGACAAAGAGCAAGAGAAACTTACTGCATGGGTTTCTGAAATTTTGACGAATAGAGAGGAGAAAAATTGGAGAAGAGAAAACTTGTTGAAACAAGAAAATTACTCATTTTTTCACGCCTAAAATAAAAAAGAAAGAAAATAAGTCAGCAAAATTTAACAAAAACAAAAAAGGTTAACAAAAAATAAGTTTAAAACTTGTAAGATATGAAAGACTTGATAGTAAATACGATATATTCGTATTAATGTATTTGAACATCGTCCAACCCATGGGCTGTTGGATAAGGCAATTGGTTTATGACCAGGTGATTGTGGGTTCGAAACCTGGCATAGGATAATTTTTTGCAAGAGAAGCTAAAAAAGCAGAATAAAAAGATGTAACTTATCGTGTTAAAGCGGGATCGAACTCGCGTCCTTTAGAGCATAACTTAACTACTTGCCACTGGCACTATGCTCTGCTTTGTAACTACGGGTGGCAAGAGAAATATATAATGGATATCTTATACAAATATACATATATACAAAATTCCGAAGGAGGAGTTCGGGTGGCGTGCCACCCCTACCCACGTACATAGATCCGCCCCTGTGTGCGTATAATTGATGGGAAACTTACATAAACAGCTACCTTTTAACAGCTTCTAACAATTTATAGCTACTTTTTCTATATTTACAAATCGTAGCTATTTTTTGTTGTATTTATGTTGTATTTTGCGTTTTCGAAATACAGGGAAATACATGGAAATACAAAAATCATTTGAGTTCGCATTTTGAAATACATGTCGAAATACAAAATTTGGCAGAGTCAAAATAGGCTGTATTTATGGAACAGATTCTCTTTTTTCATTTTAAATGGTAAGTCAAATTAAATCAACCATGTATCAAGCATAACTGTTGAAGTTCCATAAAAACCCACGTTTCTCTCTCCAAATTACTCCATTCCAAACTTTTATAAATACTTCCAAATATAGAAAAATATACCTTTGGAATACAATGAAATATGGTTGATTGTTTAAGAAATATAAAATTGTAGTATGCGTATATACGATGGAATACAATGAAATATATCAAAAAATTGTTTCATAAATTAGAAATACATTGAAATACAACGAAATATCTTGAAATATATCTTTGAAACATTTTATCAAACACTTGGTGAGCATAAAGCTTCACAACTCTCGTCGGAGGTGGAGTATGCGTTGAACCACGGTGAACCACTACGCGCCGCGGAGAAGAAGTGGCGGTCGGAAAAGTAAAGAACAAACCAAAACATCACTCCTTTTCTTCGGAGATTTGTAAATTAGAGAAACTTAGAGAGGTCTCAAAGGAATCGATTTATAGCAACATCAACGGTGAAGAGTTGCCTCCATAACTAAATCGAGAATTGATCGATTTGAAGGCTACATTCGGCACTTCAAGTAACGTTTTTTTAGATAATGAATTACATATTCCTCTATCTAGATTAACTATTTGCAAACGATTCTTCTTTCGTATTGTCCACTCGCTAACTATAGGAGAATGTGTTGTTATCAACACTTCCTTGACTGAGAATCAAGAAATAAAGACAGGGTGGGAAGACGACATTGCAAAGATTGCTACAAACATAATTGATGAACAAAGATCTCACGGATCGAGGCGGAATTTGGAGGGTCCGGGCGAGGAAGTAGATCCCACGGATGCGGGGCGGGAGAGAGAGACGAGAGAGAGAGAGAAAGAGAGAGAGGGTGAGGGGGAAATAGCTTTGAGAGGTGAGAGAAAACCAATTTAAAAGAGAAAGCTTGTGAAATACGGACATTTAGTTATGATGTGTAATTTAAGAAAATATTTTAGTTATGAACAATAAATAAAATAAAAGGTAGTTACTATTCATAAATAAGTCTTAGAAGTAGTTATGACAAGTAAATTTCCCATAATTGATTTCGGTAGTATGGAGTTCAATGGGTACCACAAAAACTTTATTAAGTGCCACCTGAAATGAAATGAAAAATGGATAAGTGAATTGAGGAAGGACCAAGGAAAGGGGGAAGAAGAAAAACAAAGATTTCATTTATTTTATTTTATTTTGGTAATGAAACAAAGATTTCATGCTAAAACGAAATCCTCTAAAAGACTGAACATTTGGTTTTTATTTTTCTGATTTTGCCTCAATTTTTTGCTTTTCTGTTGTTTTATGTGTGTAGAGTTATAAGAAAACAGAGATTTTTTTTTTTTTGAGATAATCCATGCATTTGCACGATTATCCTTCAGAGGCACTGGTCTTTAATTTTCGTCCCTCAAATTGGTGGACTTTAATTTTTGACCTTTGCCTAATATCATGAGGGTTGAGGTTCGAATTCCAGCTCAGTTAAAAAAAAAAAAAAAACGCAAGGCAGAGTTTCGTAGCAAAGTTAGGCCTCCTTGCGAATCCAAACCTCTACCTTGCGATTTTTTTTTTACTGAGCGGCTGAGTTCGAACCCAAAACCTCGGGATATTAGGCGAAAGACAAAAATTAAAGACCATCAATTTAAGGGGCAAAATTAAAGACCATCAATTTGAAGTGCAATCCACACAAAATAATGTTGTTTGGTATGCATTCCCTTGCTCTTGAGAAAATATACAGAAAACTTATATACCCAGCTTGCATGCCTAGACTTTGAGAACGTAAATATCTTTTTTTTTTTTTTTTTTTGTGCGGATTGTCCTTCAAAAGCACTGGTCTTTAATTTCTTTGCCTTGCGAATCGAAACTCTACCTTGTGATTTTTTTAAAAAAATTTTCTGAATGGAAGTTCGAACCAAAATCAATGAGTTCTAACGAAAGGCAAAAATTAAAAACCACCTATTTAATGGACAAAAATTAAAGACCACCCCAAAATCAGGTGTTCATGCGAATTGCCCCGTAAATATCAGGGCTCACTATGAATCTCAGACAGAAAGCCCAGCCCAATTTGGCAGGCCCAAGTTTGTTTAATCGTCGAGTCCCTTGGAGATATGGTAAATCTTAAAAAGCAACGGCCAGTCGCTTTTAGAACACGTGAAATTCGAGTCACACAAAATAAAGATAAGGGTGGATTTGTCAATTCACTGGCAATACCCCCCACCAAAAGCAGCGAAAATGATTATTACCACAAGTATATATTCATGACAGTGGGAAAAAATATTTTGCAATTTATTTTTTATTATTCAGGTGCACAAAATTTATATATTTTCCTTCCATTTTTATTTGGTATGTTTGACTTGACACATCTTTTAAATAATTACTATATCACCTAAATTATTTAAATAATTAAAATCATTCGAGCATACTTTTAGAGGTTGTTCAATCACTAACAATTCTCTGAAATTTTCAACCCAATAATTAATAATAAAGGTAAAATATGAATGAAATGACAAATTATCTCTTGATTTGTCAAATCGGATAAGTAAAAGTGAACATTTATTTTTAGTATATTGAAAAAGTGAAAATATAGGAGGGAGTAACTAAAATGATTACCACAAGTACTCCAAAAGTTACGCGACACTCTTTCCTTT
This sequence comes from Lycium ferocissimum, assembly GCF_029784015.1. Classification (NCBI taxonomy): domain Eukaryota; kingdom Viridiplantae; phylum Streptophyta; class Magnoliopsida; order Solanales; family Solanaceae; genus Lycium; species Lycium ferocissimum. The sequence continues at coordinate 36,628,873 of NC_081343.1, forward strand.
TAGCTTATCTCAAAAAAAATGTCACTCTTCAACTTTAAAATTCTTCTTTTACCAATAATAAAATAAAATAATTTATAATTATATAAATATTTAAAATTCGTGGGAGACGACAAATTTTAAAAGTGTTCATCTATTTTTCAGGTGCACAAAAATTACATTATTGTACCATAAATGGCCTTCGTTGTTACTCCTGGAGACCCACGTGTATAGGTTACCCCACCAAATCCAGGGCAAATTTCCCCCTTTAATCCACCTCACCTCTTCTTTCTCCTCCTCTCTTCTTTCAAACCTAATACTAACTTTACCCAAACAAGAAGCAAGAAATGGTATCAGACACAGAGCTCATCGGGCGGCTACGTGAATTCCTAAGCACGTCAGACCTCACAACCACCACCACCGCTACCGTTAGGCGTAAACTCGAAGAGGATTTCGGTATTGATTTGTCTGATAAAAAAGGGTTTATTAGAGAACAAGTTGATCTTTACCTTGAAACTCAGTTTCAAATTGACAATGAAAATAATGATGAAGAAAATAATGATGATGGACAAGTTAAATCGGAAGTGAGTGATGAGGAAGAAGAGGAGGAAGAGGAAGTTGTTGTTAAAGTAAAACGAAGAAGTTCTAAGAAAAAGTATGTCTTTTTTAATGCATGTCAAATTTAAATATTTGTTTTGATGTCTTGTTCAAATATTAGGTATTGTACATTTCTATTTTAAGACGACATTGTTACAATCATGCAAGAATTATATGAGCTTGTTTGATTGGGCACGGAGTTTAAGAATGGAAGGAAGACTTTTGAAACTTGTAGTCTAAAATAAGCTATAGATATTAGTGTGGTTATAAATCATTTCATTAAGGGTAAAATAGACGGTCTAAAGTTAAATTGTTATTCCCCTGTTTCAATTTGTTTGTCTGGTTTTGACTTGACACCTAGTTTAAGAAAGTAAAAAAGACTTTTGAATCTTGTAGTTGTTAACTAAAAGATATGTAGAGTGTACCAAAATATCCTTTAATCTTGTGGTCTTAAACATGCCATGTGGAAAGTTGGAATTAGATAGTTGCCAAAAAAGAGAAGAGGCATTCATTTTTAAACGAACTAAAAAGGAAAGTAAGACAAACAAATTGAAATAGAGGGAGTATTATATTATACATTTTGTTGATTCTATTTTAAGACGACATTGTTACATTCATGCAATAATATAGTGGTTTTACTCAAACTGTCCTACAGAATAAGGTTTTTTTGTTTTCATTTTTTCTTTCTGCATTTTTTTTGAGAATGGTAACAGATTTTTTTTTTTTTGTAAGAATAAGGTTTTTTCTTTCTGCATTTCTGATGTAAAAATGATATAGGTAATAGCTTAGAACTGAATGGTAACAGAAAAAAAGTTGTAAGAATAAGGTTTTTTTCTTTCTGCATTTCTGGTGTAAAAATCATATTGGTAATTGCTTAGAACTGATGTTAGACTTAGTGCACTGCCTATATAGATAAGGGGGTTATTGCTAATGATACAAATTTCTGTAATCTGGCACTCTGTTTTAAATAAAATACATTACCTTTCTGGAAAAAGATTAGTAATGCGGGATTGTTGTTGTTGTTGTTCGGGTTCTCTTCTCGTCAGCTCCACCTATGTGAGTTTTGTACAGTTGGTTCCATGCAGACAAAGGAGAAAGATTGCATTTTTATTCTATTTTTTATTAGAACAAAGGATAGAGATAAAGGAGAAAGATTGCAATAAGTTGCCAGCATGCGGAAAAATAGTCATAATACATGAATTTGTAAAAATGAATCCTCGAAACATTGAATATGAAGTTGACCCAAATAGGGCTGAATGGATATAGAAGATTCATATACTTGACCCAATTGGTTTGGGATTGAGGCGTAGTTGATTGCATCACTTGTGGTATACGTATAGGTCTTCTTTGGTAGATTTTCAGTTTATTGGATCCCATATGTTCTTATGTAGGGCAGTTGAAACAGTTCTTTTGGTATATTTTCCATCTGGAGGTGTCAAGTTGCTATGAGTTATAGAAAGGATGAAAAGACTTTGGGGTTGGTAGGAAGGCGGGCAGTAGGGAAGGAGAGGGAAGGGGGGTGGGAGTGACAGAGAGATTAGAAAGTTGAAATCTTGCGGCTATCTGCTACTGCCTGCTTTGGTTGCAAAATGTTCTTGTTGTTGTCAAGGTTACAGTCTATGCTCAATTTGTTATCCTTATGTTTCTGTTACTTCCTTTTCTGTTTAATAATTAAGTTAAAAGTATTTGGATTGCATTATGATTTGCTTGAGGAGGTGTAAACATTTGATCTCTAATTGTTGATGTATTGGCAATATCTCGTTGTTGTCAAGGTTAAAATCTATGCTCAATTTTTCATCCTTATGTTTCAGTCACTTCCTTTTCTATTTAACAATTGGAGTATTGGGATTGCGTTATGATTTGCTTGAGGAGGTGTAAACATTTGACCTCTAATTTTTGATATATTGGCAATATCTTTCAACTCATTCATTCTGTTCACTGTTCAATTGGAAGTCTAAACTCTGACCCTCATTTTGCTATTAAGGTTGTTAAGATGTGGGGCGCTTTTCCAGCGGTGTAAGATAGTAGTGATGGTGGGCCATGATATTAATGTTGCCAATTTTTCTTTTGATTAAAAGTAAATGTAGTATTTCTGGATTCATTAGCCTGATAGACTATTGTTTGTTCCTCCTCTTGTTTGTAGAAGGCCATTTCGAGAAACCAGCATAAAAATCTTCTCGAGAGGTTATGCAAAACTATAGCCAACCCCATGCATGTGTTGAATCGAAGAACCTCTACGTGTAAAGTGAGTGAAATCTAGAAAGTTACTTGGTTATAGTAGGCTAAGCAAAAAAGATGATAAATTCCTCGTATTAAGAGCGAAAGAATATGCAAACCAAAAACTTTAAAGGAAAGTGGACGAAAATCTCTGAGAGGTTGATCGGCTTGAAGGGATAGGAAGGAAAAAGGAATGCATAAGAAAGCTGGTGCAATGTTATTTCAAATTACACCATCATGCGCATTGTTCCCATTTTATTTCCTTTCATATACCGTATTGACCCATCAGGCAAAGCGTAAAAGAAGAGGAGTAGCAGAACTAAATAAGAGCGATAGTTGACATCTTACTGAACAGCCAGGAAGATGTAAAGTAGACACCGAACATAATAGTGACGAAAATCTTACTTTCTTTCCTTTGAATAGTAACAATCAGAAAACTTGGGTAGCTTATATTTTCCAAAAATGCTTAGGTAGATTATATGGTCGGGATCTCCCTTTTATGGCCTGAGAGTTTCTCTTCCGCTTTCATAACCTGAGAGTTTATCTTGCTGGAACTTCAGTTAGTTTTGCTGAGAGAGTGCTCTCTCTTTCTCTCTGGGAGAAGTCACTGCTATACTGCAGGGGAATTTATCATGATCTCCCTTTTATGGCCTGAGAGTTTATATTCCGCTTTCATAACCTGAGAGTTTATCTTGCTGGAACTTCAGTTAGTTTTGCTGAGAGAGTGCTCTCTCTTTCTCTCTGGGAGAAGTCACTGCTATACTGCAGGGGAATTTATCATGTGTATAGTTTAATTCTGGTGGTTGTGTGACATTTTAACTCATGTCTGGATCTGCATTACTTGGTCCTTTTAAGTCAAGATGATATTTAAACTAATAACAAAAAGTTTCTCGCAAGATAAAAATAACCGTAATAACAAAGAGCTTAGGTGATATTTGCTGATTAGTGATGTTAAGCTGGTTTATCGCTCTTTGGGTTATGCGCAGATCATGTCCACTCAATCATTACACATTACTGAAACCTGACTATTCGCATGTATCAAACCTGTTTACCCAGAAATTTCGAACTTCTAAAGTTTCCAGTTAACAATTAGTGTCATTATATTTGATTAGTTATGAATCTGGGCATGCTGAGTGGGAGAAACAATATGAATCTCTGCATGATTTTGTATGAAAGAAATTATTTTTCTTATTTTCCTCTTAAGGGGAACTCTGTAATTTAGTCTAGTCTATACTGGTTGAGCTAATGGTACATTAAATCCCATTAGGGCTGTGAAGAAGAATGAAAATGTTAAAAGGAAAGCTGGTGGATTTACCAAAGTATGTAGCCTTTCTCCACAACTTCAGAAATTTACTGGGGAAGCAGAACTTGCAAGGACTGAGGTAGCACAATTCTGCATGCTTCTCTCTCTCTCTTTTTTAAAGCCTCCATTGCCATAGATATTTTGTTGCATGAACTAAACCCTCACAAATGTTTTATGAAGGTGGTGAAGAGGATGTGGAACTATATTCGTGAAAATAATTTGCAAGACCCATCAAATAGGCGGAATATAAACTGTGATGACACATTGCGCGAGCTTTTTGATGTGGATACCATAGACATGTTCCAAATGAACAAGGCCCTGGCAAAGCATATCTGGGCTTTGGATTCTGATGGTGGTATTGGAGACGCTTCTCTTCATTCTTTCTTGTTCCTTCTTTCCTTTTTCCTGGTTTGCTGAATACTTTATGATAAAGAGCCCGTTTGGATTGGCTTATAAGTTGGCTTATAAGCTGTTTTCAGCTTTTTTGAGTGTTTGGCTGGCCAGCTTAAAGTCATTTTGTGCTTAAAATAAGCTCAAAAAAATAATTGGGCCCATTTGATTTAGCTTATCTAAAGCAGCTTATAAGCTGTTTTCAGCTTATAAGCCAAAAAAAATAAGTTGGACTACCCCAACTTATTTTTTTCAGCTTATAAGCTGCAAACAGCTTATAGAAATAAGCCAATCCAAACGGGCTCAAACTCTACTATGACAATTGATTCTTCCCATTTGGAAAGATTTGTACATAAATTGCTTTCATGGAGCTTCTTGCTATATAAGCTGTTACTGACTTATGTTAAAGTTCTTATAAAGTTTTGCTGCGACTCTTCTCAGATTAATTACATAGTTTCTGGAGAGGCTGCAATCCTAATTTGTGTTAGTATGTTGTTGACTTATTTATGTCTGCCATGTAATACTGTATTCCTTAAATATCTAAATCAAGACGGGCTTAAAAGTACATTGTGAACTGGTTTTCATGTCATACTGTGGCCACCTTATTTCTTCACAACTGTTTTATCATCATTTATCATTCTGTGCAATTAATAAACTTTTTCCACATGTTGCATCCAAAGGCTTGTGTGAAGTCCATAATAATATATGAGTACATAGTAATTTTACGAGTGTAATATTAGCTGGGATGAAGAATGATAGAATGTTACCTCATGTAGGTTGTTTTGTCTTAATTCCAACTTGTGATGAGCATGTAACTCGATAATACTATTTGAGGAAACATTAATCTTATGTATGTAATATTAGCTGATGTTGCAGCTTGTTAGTTTAGGATTTAACAACTAAAAACCTGTTGACTGATTAATTCTTGAGATGTTCAAAGTCTTGCATTTCTAATTTGTACTTCATGTGAATTATGAAACAGCTTCCACAATAACAACTTCTGGTTCGGTAAATTCTACTGCAAAGGAAAAAAGTTCTACTTCTACAACAAAGAAAAAGCGGCAGAAGCAAGAGGAGGATGAAGGTAATAACTTAGTTTCAACTACTATCCAGATTTTTTTTTTCTTTTTCTCTAGCAGCTGTGAAAGTTGCTTTTGCTCACTGTCCTTGTGCCAAAAAACTTTCTTTAATCTCTTAAATGTACCTTGTAATATTTATCCCTCCAACTTTATTTCGATTCTGCTCCATGATTTACATTTAAAAATGGTAAAGGATTGTTATTTGTCCCTACATTGTTTTTGTTGCTAACAAATCTAGATTCTTACATAGTTCTATTTTTGTCCATATGCAATGCACTATTTTTTAACAATATGTTTGATCCCTCCTTTATGTGATAATAGATTCAGATGAGCCAAAGAGAAAGGAAAAGCGGCAGAACTCTGGAATTCTTGCTCCCATCAAGCTTTCTGATGCCTTAATAAAGTTCCTCGGTACTGGAGAGAGTGAACTGCCTCGATCCAATGTTGTTAAGAAAATTTGGGAATACATTAAGCAGAATGACTTGCAGGTAGAGATTAATTTTTGGTATCTGTTCTAATTTCTCTCTCCGCTGGATTAACCTCAATTTATTCCTTTTCTTTTTAGTCCTTAAAAAACTAGCCTAAAGGTCACTATAGTGTGTCTTTGTTGTTGCAAGCCGTTACTTCTCGCTTTGGAAAGATCGCTTTAGGTAGGTCACTGTCAATATGGCTTGCAGTAGGTGCTCACCTTTTTTTGCCTTTAGTTGAGTCAATGTTGCTGGTAACAGATACATACTTGAATGTTGCTTGATTTTGTCAGATATTTGATGCTTTCATTTGCTACATAAAATAGCTTTCTTGCAATATTTAGTGGTAGCTTCTAGTCACCTGAAGCCAGTATAGATGTCTACTGTTATTGCCTCAATAGGTCTGATTTTAGGAAGAAATAAGTCGGTTCCAGGTAGTTTTGGAAGGAAACTACTCTCATGAATTCAATCTTCAATTGAAAATTCTAAATAAAATGGAATGTCCAAGCCATATAAAAAGACTACAACCCTAATCGTCAACTCTCCTCCCTAGGTCCAGGACTGAAAATTTGGAATGCGGACAATATAACATGGGGACGCAACGTTGGGTAACCCAACATCAAGGATGGGTCTAGGTTGATACTATGTTATGAAGTGGACCTTGGGCCAGCTCAATGTCAAAAGCTAAGCTCATGAGGTCTGGATTATCCAAGACATATGACGAGACTACAATCAATACTCTCAACCAATTTTGGATTCTAATAAGAATTTTGAAATCTCTTGAAGGACATTAAAGACATGATTTTTTTTTTGTTTTTTGATGAAACATCAAAGGCATGAATTGTCACTCAATCGGGTCACTTATGTTTTCATGGTTTGCTCCCCAAGGATCTCCAGCATTTATTTTTTACTCTCTTTATGGCGGTGGTGTCTGGGCTAGCTTGCGCGCATCTTGACTATTACCGAGTACTTGTTACCTCCCGTCAACACAAATATTTGGTAACTTTGTCCACCAAGCCTTAAGAATATAGGAAGAATCACTTCGTCTTTTTTGTCTACGTTGGGATCTGAACTCGTCTCCAAGGTTTGCACCCACTTCACTGACCATTAGGCCATGCCCCTGGGTGTCTTCAACATATTTACTATGTTGGCTCCAAGAATGCCAAGAGTAGGGACATTAATTCATTTACTTTTCATAGGGAGATATGTATCTTTCCGAGGATGGTTTTTTTCTTTAAAAGAAACTTGTTGTAGAGGTGAAACAAATTTATTTCTTCATTTCTGCTTCGTTCTGGTTACTTCCGCCTCGTGCTTCCTGACCAATGAGGGAATACTCCCTTGCTCCTCTTTCAATTCCACTCGTTACCTCCTCCCATCAGTCCAACCAAAAATTTGTGTTATTTAATTGCTATATCTCCATTTTTTGCATTATGTTAAGTAGTGGTTTCTTACGATCTGCCTAAGTTTTGGTGAGCAGAGTTATCCGATACCTAATGCTAAAGGAAGGCAGCAGGTACTCAGTGAAACAGTCATCTCACTCGACGTGGGTGCAGGTTGGCTTGGATGCTACCATTATAAAACGAAAGATAAAGTGTAGAATTTACAAAATCAGAAACAATTTCAGTGGTCTACTGTTTCTTAGAAAATGTTGTTAATTAATTAATTTCAGAATGTTGCTTGAGCATTGATTGTAAAATATGGCATAATCTCTTAGCTACTATATTCTTTATGTTTGGCTTGAATTTCCTTTTGGTTCTCTCACCAAGAGTGGATGATGAGATTCTCATCATGTGGAAAATCACCTTTTCCAAACAGTGGAAGTATTTATCCTGCCGGCTAATTTGTTGAGAGAGTTTTTATGTTCTTTGAGTCCTAGTATATATCATGAGAAGCAAGAGTCAATTCAGTAACTAGGCAACTTACCTTTGCATCTAGAAAGAACTTTTGATGAGCATGTAAAACAGGATGCAAATTTCTTATGTACGAGAAAAGAACACTTATTCATTAGTGGCTGCCAACTTAAGCATTTAATATTTCCTTTTGAGTATGTTTGGTTGAGGGACAGAAGCTGCATTTCCAGATTCAATTTTATGATTTGTATAATGATCTGACTGGATTGCCTTGGTTTGTTAAGTATAGACTTTAAGGAAGTTCGGCATTAGCTAAAGTTTTCTTTCTTTATCTTGAAGGATCCGTCTGATAAGAGGAAGATAATATGTGATGAGAAGTTGAAAGAACTGTTTCATGTTGATACCTTCTTGGGATTTGGAGTAATGAAACTACTTACTGCGCATTTTATTAAGGCAGAACGGTGATATGGTGGTCTTCATTTCGCAAAAAGCTCAATGGCTTCAGAATTTTGCTTTAAGTTTGAAGCTAGATACTAACATCTTTGTTATCTTTTCTGTTGTATATGTTTTTGGACACTACTGGACTACTGTGAACCACTTTAGGAGAAGGGGACACTATTCTAAGTTGATTCACGTGTCTTCTCCTATGCGAATATAGAACTCGTTTTGCTCAAACTGATTAACTTAGGAATTGTACTTTGATGAAAATTGTGAATACTCATGTTGTTTTCATGTATTTTTTCTGTCTCTGTTCTGCAAATATAAAAGGACGTATCAGGTAGCAGGAATGATTTTCAACATTTTAAATATTCTTAATTGGTATCAAGGCTTAGTTGTCTCCATAACATTTCCATATTGGTGCTACCAATTAGTTATTTTTTAAGGTGATGCCAATTAGTCAGGACTAACGGTTAGTTGGTATTTCATTTAACTTGATTGACATGTCTGAATGGAGTGACCTGAATCACGAAAATTCACATAGCTGATTCCAACTGGCTTGGAATTGAGTTGTAGTTGTAGTTGTAGTTGTTTATATTGTTGTCAGGATCTCGTATGCGATCCAAGAGGGATTAGGATTGCAATAAGCTAATGAGAGATTCAAGAGGGATTAGGGTTGCAAGAAGCTAATGAGATTCAGTTGTGTATGCAAATGCAAACTTTAGAGTAATGGATTCAACTTGCTACTCTAGTTGCATCTCATTGTTGCCCTGAAAACTGAAATTAACTTCAAGTAATCAAATTCAAGAGCCTGTCATTTTCTTATTTCTCACATAATCAAGTCGTTCTATTGGCTATGAGTAATTCTGGTAGCCTATGATGAGTTATTTTCCAAAGTGATCGTGAAGGGAAGAAATGGAATGTGATGTCTGTTTCCTTGAGATAGATAGTCAAAGTTGGTCTTGTAAGGAATGTGGTAAACGGAACTGCTAGACATTCTGTAGTGATGGCTGTAAAAATTGCTTCAAAGCTCTAAGTGGTCATATAATTGCAAAGAAGGGTTCTTGAGACTTGAGAGCATATAGAGATTTATGTCTACAATGTTGAATTGTATGAACTTTTATTTCTTTTTGTTTGCAACACGTCGTGTTATATGTGAGCTGCTTTATTAGACTTAATACATAAATTTTTTAATATCTTATTGATAGGTGGGTGAGAGACTCAAACCTCGAATCTCTGGTCGTTCAAATACTAGAGTGAATATTGGGTTGTAGGTTTTTTCATACAAAAAGTTAAAACGGTTAGAAGAGTGCTTCTATTTATTTATCTGCTTACACAGAAAATTGTCAATACGCACATAATAAGGATCGGAAGTTCGAACATTTCTACAAATCTAAAGATTTTCTATGAGCAAACTTAATTCTCGTAAAAGAATGTAGATTACAATTTAAAATTTTGTAAGGAATAAATTGTATTCGCACGACTTTTTAAAGATAAAGATAAAATTTAAATGATAATCCACAAAAGAAATGAGATTATGAGATTACCCTACTGTCCCGTGCTAGCCCGTCTGTCTATCTTCCTAATCCTAACCTAAAGGGGAAAAGAAAAGAAAAGAAAAAAAGAATAAGGAAAACTAAGTTTAGTTTTTACATTTTTTGCTCTTTTAGTTTTTACATTTTTTGCTCTTTTAAGGGATAAAAAGATCACATCGGTACCTTCTTGAACATACGAAAAAAAGAACATCGGGTCCAAGATATGTTGGTTCATCAATCACATAAAAGAGTTAAATGATGTTTGCTTTACATATATAAAAATTCACCCTTAATTCTTGTCTTGTCATAATGGGGAACTACTTTGAAATACGATCAATTCTGTTAACTATTTCACCTATTCTTTTGTCACGAGAGTTACTTCTTCCTATTGTACTTTCTTATATAAATATCAAAATTTTTGTCATTTTGTGCGTGGCACGCAAATCTTTGTATCCTTGCAAAGAATATGAGCATAATCCATCATAAATATCCCCAAAGAATAATTCTGTCTTGCAGTTGCTTAGCTGATGTCACATTCTGGAAAAATAAGCCCAAATATTTATTTTTTATTTGATAGCAACGTGTGATAAAGATACCAAAATCTGCCAAATCTAAGAAAGTATCCCTTGCACTGATTAGGAAAGAAATGAGTTTACCAACCAATTCCTGAAAGTACTAAGTCGCAGTTATATAGGCCCAATCCTTTTATTTTCTTTTGGTTTCGGTTTTTCTTTTTGCCTTGGCTGACATTAGTGGAACCTTCCACTTTTAAAAAATCTATATTTCCCGCTGAAAAATATTTAGTGGCTATTTCCCACTGAATGTCAGTGAGAAAATTTAAATACTAATGTTTTCACACGAAAAAAGTATAAAGTTTCCCAGCGTTTCAGTGAAAACCAGTTTTTCATTATGCGTTTTCCCAGTGAGCTGGTTCGGTGGAAATAAGGTGGAAAAATCATGTTTTATGGCATAAATTTTTCACTGAGTGCCGGTGGAAAAAACTTCTTTTTCTAGTAGTGTTCCTCACATTCCATCATTGTATTAAATGGTGAGAAATTGTTCGATCACGTATTCTTAACGAGCTGATTCTTGCCACCCATAAAAAATATTTATACTATTATTTCTCTCCAAATCTCATTACAAATAAAGTGTTTATAGCAAATATATAGAGATAACATAAACAAGTCATATAACTAATTAAATCGGTTAGATTATACTATCCCTTTACTAACTTATATGGCATGTATCTTTCTTTTTTACCCGTTAAAAATAATTCACCCTATTTTATATGGAGTATTTTTTACAGACTTCTTTAACTTTAAACCTTTTATTTTACTAATAATAATAGCATGTTCTTATAATCGTTGGAATGTAATGACACATTTAAGATTGCGTATTCGAATTTTAAAGATACTTATAATATTTTATTAACTTTTTTTCTTGTTCTCTGAAGTTGTCAAATACCGCGAATGTTATTAAAGAAAAAAGAGAGGGAATAAACGTGATTTTACCAATTTATGTCGGAGACCAATGGGTTCACCAGGGGACTCCCACGCATGTGCTACACAAGACAATATGGATCTTGTGTAATGAATTATTGACTAGTTAAATATCCTTCTAATTTGTCCTTACTGAACATCAATCACTATCCTCATTTTTCATTAGGAGAAGCAAACTGCACGTTGGTACCAAGCTTCCCCAATCACGAACCTAACCTATGCTAGAGTATTAATAGTTTGCTTGTCCAAGCTTTTGAGTAAATAAAACAAGACATTTATTTTAAAGAGTTTATAAGGTATTTATAAATAAATGGATTATTAGGCTAACTCAACCCCAAAAGCTAGCTTCTGAGCGAAGGAGTGTTCAAGTTCATATAAGGAGTCCACCCATCTCTTAAACCACCGATTTGAGATATTTTAACAACATTTGATTAAGCTTTTAGGACAACTAATAATTTTTTTGTGAGTAGTAGCAAAAATTGTTTTCAGAAGTTAAGAAAAGTAAATTTTGAAGGTTTAGCTACACAAGTTATATGTCCTGGTTCGGAGGTAAGACTTTAAGGAGTTGCGCGGAATGTAGTGGAAAATCTCCATCAATATGTACATCCACATAACCTATTAGTATTATCATTGCATGACAAGTACGATTGTCAATTTTAACCTAAAAATGTATAATCCATCTAATCCAATTCGTTCGTGTTTGACCAGACGGAACAAAAAGGTTAGGTCAATTTAGGCTATATTACTACCTCAAAATTCAAATCATATCAACATGTAGTAATAGTTTGTTAACAGATAATTGAAAAAAAAAATGGTTTTGGAAATTTAAGTTACAAATTCTACTTTGTTGCACAATACATCACTTTTAGCAATTTAATTGCAAAATTATTCATTTAAAAATAGAAATAAATGAATAGAAAAATAGTTTTAGATTAGGTAAGAAGGGTGATGACGCATTAATCAAACTCACCTGGCAAACTTAGACAGGTGAAGACGTTACTCGTTTATTAACTCATGAACATGTTTTAGTCTATCTAAATTTAATTTAATTCGATTACTTGACAATCCTAAATTGGCAGATACCTTGCACTTGGTCTTCCAAATATGAAAGGAGGGCCATGTGCAGGAGATCTAAGAAGTCTACCAATTTTTCATAGATTTCAGGTCTCTATGTTTTTTGCGTAGCTTTAGAGCATCCCAACATTAACTAGTTTACACTGACCTCCATATTTTAAGGGAAATTAATGTGGATGTCCATGCCGCAAAAAAAATCCGAAAATAGTCATTTTTAAAAATATTACACTTCATATTTATTTAGAAAAAAGGCATTTACAAAACGCAGCATGTATGCACGTAGTATGCATTCGGATATATAATCACACTAGTGTCATTTGTCCGGTGGTCCAAACTACATTAAAATTTATATTTACAACCTATTTTGTGTGTTTTTTTTGCTACTCTTACTTTTTGTTTTGTTTTTGTAACACTATATTGTTGTAAAGGTAGTTCGATAATTTCTCAATCTTTCTAAAATATTGAATCAAATGAAAGTTTTTGTAAGTTAGAAAAGAACATTTTTCTTAGAGTATATTTAGACTTCTTTTTTATTTTCAAACAAATGCATGCACCAAAGTTCTTCTCCTTTTTATTATACTGAAACTAGTTAATTGTTCCGCGCGTACTTGACTTTAATAAACTACCAAAATGATCTTTTTGTAAACGTAATCGGCATAAAATATATGATTTTCATATATACACATGTATATAAAAGTTAATTCCATAAAAGATGAGAAAAGAAGGGCGAATAAGGATATATCAGTACAATATTCTTGAAACATTTTTTTTCTTTTCTTATTATAGCCATATGAATAGTATTAACACAATTTTAGTTTCTTATTATATATTTATCTCTTGTACTTTTTGCTCATATTTCTGCACCTCGTAGTATTAACTGAGTAATGTAATTAGATTATTTTAAGCCATATATACAAAAATATAAACAAAAATTTAGGGAAAAAGGCAAAAGATGAACCCAGAAAAGGATATACGAATTTTTTGATCTAAATTTTATCATGCACACATATTTTTTACTCGTATTAAGTCTTTGTACCATTCAAATGAATATGCAACATATCTCTTCATATACATCTTCATAACTTAATCATAATAAATAAATATGATTGATGAAAGCATTGGATGTTCATAAGTTTTTAACTATCCTAAAAGAACATATCATTTCCTACGGAATTTTACTACTCCTAAGGAGTATAATTTATTCTGATCGTGAGATTTTATACTGAGCCCACATTTGATAACTTATTTGAAAAAACGTTCAATATCACGACACTATAATCAACAATCAAAAGTCATTTACTCATTTATGATCTCCTTTATCTTTGTGAAAAAGAGTCACTTCTGGTCCCATGACTCCCATCAAATGGAACACACTTCAAATAACTGAAATATGAAAGAGCTTAACATAACCTGGGCAAACTAAACAAATAAACAAAAGACAAAGTCCATTCATCTTCAAGCTTTCTACAACTAATTATGCACTATGAAACAGGAAATAATTTTATTAAATATTTATAAACAGGATATGTGAGATTTCTTGATTCTCTTAAAATGGAAAGGATAGAAAATACTTTTCCAGAAATTTCATGTTTTTATTTTTATAAATAGATTCTTTTCTTCTTTTTCATGGTCATTTGATAGGAGTACAAATATTTGATTGAGAACCTGTTTGGATTGCCTTATTTTAGGTGTTTTTAAGCCAAAATAGCTTTTAAGCACTTTTGTCGTGTTTGGGTAAAATAAAAAAGTGTTTTTAGACATTTGTGTTTAAGCTAAAATGACAAAAATAAGTCAAAAGTCAGAAGCTGGAATTCCTAACTTATGGCTTTTGGCTTATAAGTGAAAAGTCATAAGCCCATCCAAACAGGTAGAGAATTATTCCTACCACGAAACTCCTCAACACAAAGAATTACAAATGCCAATAAAACACCTTTTGGGGAAATATATTAGTAAGAAATTACAAAAAATTATTAAGAAATACTTGAGGAAAAATAGCAATGGTAAAAGACCACGACAATGAGTTACTGTATAAGCTATATTCAACGTTTTATGGTATCACAATGCAGTACTTGTCGGGGAAATATGTCAAGAAAAGTTCAACAACATACCATAATTTCTCCTTCGCCTTTGTCAACAACTGCAACATCGGGAAAATATGAATTTCTTCTAGTTTAGGCAGTACTTAGGCACCACCTGAAATCTCTTCATCTCTTTACCCTGTAATTGAGTAATGAATTTGCATTGATTAGCTTATACGTTAGCAGATGGAATTAAAGGGAATTAAATATGTAAAACCAACCGTGTTTGGAAATTTCAGAAGTTAGCTTTATAATGTATATTGATTTTTGGGGTTAAAGGCTTTAATGATTCAATTTGAGTTTTACCTTATGTTGGATTAACTTATTTATTTTTTTCTCAATTAAACTTATATTGGCTAACCCATTTTTGGGGAAAATAAAATATTTACGGTATTCAAGTAATATAAAAAATATTTGATGCTATAAATTGTTATATGATGACGTCAATGAAGTTAACTTATAAATAAAAATTGTATTTAAAATTAAATAAGTAAAATTATTGATATGACGAAATACTTTTTTAGGTGTTCCTTTGAATTAAATCATACAAAAGGAACCGAAAAGTTAATGAAATTATTGGTTTTTCTTACTTTAATCTTTCCTTTTCCTAAAACAAATTGTTAACAAATGATGTGTTTTTTATTTTTTTAATTTAATTTCTTTTTTTAAGAAATATCTATTGTAATTCCATAAACATGTACGTAATTACTTTTTTCAAATATTTTTAGCTATATATAAAAACAATTTTTAATTACGGAAAAGGGTCAAATATGCCCTTGAACTTTGAGAAATAGTTCTTCCATACCCTTCGTTATATTATTGGGCCAATTATGCCCTTGTCGTTATACTTTGAGTTCAAATATACCCTTCTTTTATACTTCAAGTTCAAATATACCCTTTCTCAGTTAAAATTGTCCAAGATGGACATGAAATATGACGTGGTACTAACAACTCGGCGAGTTGGACACCACATGGCATGCCGCCTCACCACCCAACCCATTTACCCCTCTCTTCCCCTTCTTCTTCCACCACTAACATCTCCTTCCCTCCACAACCTTTGCCACCATTAGCACCACCACACCGATTGATTCAGAATATAATAAATTACTGATCACGATATATCCAGAATATTTCGAATTCAATCAATTGATTCAGTTCAGTCACTTCTATTTTCCCTTTGATTTTATTACCATTAGCGACAAAGTAGGGAAAAAAGAGCGGACTGAGGAAAATGAGAATAATATGGAGGGAAATTGGGGAATTAGGTGACTTTACTACCATTATCAAATTTCTGTGGTTTTAATTATTCTGTCACTTCCTCTTCTCCAAGGATGAACAAAAATGTGAAATTTCTTTATGTCAGATTATTCGTTAGTTAATATCGGTCTATTTAGTATTCAATTTAGATAGGAAAATTTGACTACGGATTTTGGTGTGCGATAGAGGAGATTTGATGGTGCTAATGGTTGCAAAGGTTGTGGAGGGGAGGAGATGGTAGTGGTGGAATAAGAAGGGGAAAAGAGGGGTAAATGGGTTGGGTTGGTGAGGTGGCATGCCATGTGGTGTCCACCTCACCGAGTTGTTAGTGTCACGTCATATCTCACGTCCACTTTGGACAATTTTAACGGAGAAAGGATATCTTTGAACTCAAAGTATAAAAGAAGGGTATATTTGGACTCAAAGTATAACGGCAAGGGCATAATTATAAAAGTATAACGAAGGGTATGAATGAACTATTTCCCAAAGTTCAGGGGTATATTTGACCCTTTTCCATTTTAATTAATAATTGAGCATGTACTAAGGTAGAAAGAGAATGTCACGATAATTTTTATACTTGTCTATAGAATATTTTATAGGATAAAATAAATTTGAAACAAGTGTAATAATAATTTCCATATAAAAGAAAGACAACAAACTTTTTGATCAATTTTGAATTGGTTGAATAAATGAATTTTTTGTAGTGTAACTATCACCTTTTCCACATCATCACTCCTTATAGCATTAAAAAAAACCCATATAGTTATTCATATTTACCAAAATAGGTGAAAACTTGCAAGGTAATTAAATCTTCAATTATGTGTAAAATGGATTAAAAAAACATTTAGATTTGGTTGAAAAATAGATTTTTGTAGTGTCACTATCGCGTTTTACACATCATCACTCTTTGTAGTATTAAAAAGCCCATATAGTTATTCATATCTACCAAAATAGATGATAACTTTTAAGGTAATTAAAGCTTCAATTGAGAGTGAAATGGACAAAAAAAATTCATGTAAGGACTACAAAAGTTAGGGATTCTCCCTTATATATGGTAGTAATGTTGCAAGTATACAACAATGTAATTCAACAATTTTTACCCCATGATACCTTCAGAGATTACAATTATGTCAATTGTATATCCCGAAGGTATATAACGTCCAAAATTGTACTTTACAATTTTGTAAATGGATGCAGATGGATAGTTTTTTTACTCAGCCCATGGATAGTTTTTTTCCTCAGCCTGAATGATCATGTAAAAGTCTCATATTTTAAAGTCAAATAGCACATGGCCATCGAAGCGATTTCATGAAATCTATGAGTCCAACTGTAACTGGACAAAAAATATTCCTTAATACTATATCCTTTATGGAAGCTCTAAAATCTATAACAAAATTGAGCTTTTAGGAGACAGTGGCAACAAGATTTTAACCAAAAAAAAAAAAAATGGTTCAGGTCAATAATGTCAGTTCCTATTCTCTTTCCAGATGCAGCTGTATTTGTCTCTGATAATTTAGTATTTTAGTGCCAGTTAGAAGAAGCGTCCTATACTCATATTATCTGATATATGCACAGTTCCTTAATTGCATTGTTTGGGAAACGTACTATACTTGTATTTTCTTTCCACTTTTCATTCATTTATCTTCTGATTGACGTTAACGAGTATAGATTAACCACCAAACCCAAAGGATCCAAAGGCTAAGTTGATCCAGAATTTAAAATTTATGAGTTGTTACAGCAATTTTAAATTAATTTATAATGAAATTGGATTTACAATCAAATATTTATAAATTTTAGTGACTTTTTTTTTATACAAACACTATTGTGTTCCCGGGATCCCGTACCTAGAGTTTTGGATTCACCCTTGGAAGGATCTATTCTTTTTAAAATATTAGTGTCCGTGTTGGTTCAAAAGTGCACACCTCGACTACTTTACTAGATACATACTTGTTATCTTTCATTAGCATAAGTATACGTAATTCATCCACGAAAACTTGGACAGATGAAAAAAATTACTTAATGTATCTTGTCTTTCTTGAAATTTAAAGTCTGATCTCTCATGATTGTTACCCACTTATTAGAGAGTTAGGCCACACCTTTGGGTGCAACAAGAGAAATTTATTCGCACTCCTCTTGAGAAAGAGGATATAATTAAGTGACAATAAGCTAGCCAAAACTGAAAAAAGGAAAATATAAAAGAAGTCTAATTAACAACAAAGGAACAGAAAAAAGAATGAACTGTATGAATAAATCTGTATGATTGCCGCACAAAGTCAGCATCTATAGGTAAATGAAAGACAATAGTACTAATTTTCTATGGTTCAAAAATTCACCTCCCCAATAATTAAATCATGTCCTTTAACAACCCAAAAGGGGGTGACAAGAAAGAAAATTCTGAAAAGAAGGCCAGATACTTGCCACCTTTCACTATCACAGTTGAATATCCTCGTTTCTATCTCCATCTCTCTCTTCTTTGTAAACTGGTTTATGCATCAGCCACAGAAAAATAAATGTTAGACGAAAGGTAGTTGCATCCAAAAGTGTTTTGTGCACAGACAATTTAAGCAGAATTATATCATTGAATAAAGTTAACCTACAAGGACAGGTAATTCTTCATAGAAATTAATATGATAAATTGATAAATAGAGTAGTAACAAAATATTATAACTGATTAAATTGCAATGACAGTGCAATCCTTTACATGACATATAAGTTATATCTTAAATCCTTTAGTATAATTGCTTGTTGAAAAAAAGCACTACCTATCTTGCTTTACGAATATAGTAAAGGAAAGAAAAGAGTACAAGTCACAGAATCTTCCTTTTTTTAGAATAAAAGAAATGAGAGCAACCTAAACATAGAACTTAATTTAACCTACAGTCTAATGTCAACTTCTGCACATGGGTTTTAGGTTTCTTGAAGCACATTTCAGTGTTGACCGTCCATGAAGAAATGCAAGAATTGCATAACTGCCACAATAAATGTGGATGAGTTCAACAACTCTAGTACATGTAACTTTCTAATAAGACTGCTTTTGTTACTTGCAATATAATAGTTGTAACATGTACAGTAGGTAAAACTAAACTATCATTTACACTATCTCAGTATTGATTATTAAAATCCACTGCAATATGCATCACACTAATAAAAAATCTCCATTTTCCCACAAATTTCTCAATGAAAAAAATTCAGTGCTACTTCCCACTAAATGTCGGCGGAAAAAACTTAAATAGTAGTGTTTTCACACGAAAAAGGTAAGAAGTTTCCCAGGGTTTCAATGAGAACCTGTTTCCCACCATGCTTTTTCCCCCTGAGTTGGTTCAGTGAGAATGAGGTGAAAAATCATGTTTTATAACACAAATTTTTCACTAAATGTCGGTGGGAAAAATGCCTTTTTCTAATAGTGTCAGCACTAAACTACTATACCTGATATTGTATCTATGAGAGAGAGAGAGAGAGAGAGAAGAGAGAGAGAGAGAGAGAGAGAGAGAGAGAGAGAGAGTATTTAAGAAGTATAGAGAATTAGAAATAAATGCGACCAATCATCCCTCAAGGAAATCCAATTACACGAAATAAGAGCAACAAATTAATGTAAAATATGGCAGAGTCAAGAAAGAAGAGACTTACCAAGATTAAAAAATTGTTAAAATAAAAAGTCTTGAATGACATTAACATGAAGGACCAATGCTCCTTTCCTCTTCGCTTTTGGCTGTTTGTTGCTGTTGTGGTGTCTGTGGCTGTTGCGGTAGCTGCTGCTGCTGTTGTTGCTGGAGCAATTGATGCGGTTGAACCTGAACCTGAACCTGGCCGCCATGCTGGTCCAGCTGGGTTTGCTGATTCTGATAAGCATTATTGTCAAAGGAGGCCAATGCCAATGGAGAACTCATCTGATGAAATCCGGTAGCAGTTACTGGCGCGGCTGACAGAGACAGATTCAGAATTTAGTATTGATGAGTTCAAAGGTTGCGAATTCTTTAAATTAAAGAGTTCAAAACACATAAGGGAAAAATGTACTTTTTATAAATGGAAGTCATTTTTCTTTAGACTGTCGAAATTTTTAACTTTATATTGCATGATACAATTACACTTGCAAATTATTACTACTATAATTAATCATTAGGATTCAAAAATTTCATTAGAAAACGTTGTGATTTGCTACTAGAAAATGCTTTTCCCTCACCAACCACGCATTAAAATATTTTCAGGTGGAAATCTCCGGTGGAAAATATTTTTCAGTGAAAATTTACTTCCGTTATGCAATATTTAAACTAATTTTCATGATTTTCACACACACATAAAGAGCCACTACCTGCAGCATCAAATCCATTGTGATATTGCTGTGGTGGTGGCTGTTGTTGCTCATAAGTTCTCATCATCTCCTGTTGTTCCCTCGCTGCCATTACTGCGGCTAATTGATGAGCTTCAATCACTTGTTGTTGATTCTGTTGTTGTTGTTGAGGATCGCGCATCACTAATTGAGCGCCATGTTGTTGCATCCCTGCTGGCATTCCTAACATTGGTTGCATATTATAAGGCATCATAGTAGACGAAGACGGATTATTCGGATGCTGTTGAATATACCCCGGGTGTTGAAGCATTGGCAACATTGCTTGCGGACCAATATACGTTGCTAACTCTTTCTTAGCATTCAATAAATCATCTTGGATTTGCTTGAGCTTATGCTGAAGTATAGAAATTAGGCCAACACAACCGTAAACCGGATCACGAAGGCGATATTCAGCCTCATAGGCTAGGGAATTTACAGCATCTTCACGTTGAGTCGCATTTAATTCGTTGAGCAATTTAGCCACGTTACTAGCCCCAAACACCCTGTGGACGTTGGCGAATTTTTGAGGTTGATCTGGTGGGAAATACGGTGCAAAAACACATTCTTGAGTGCATTTTCGACGCAAGAATTTGCATGCTGCACATGGAGAATTGGACGATGACATCTTTGGCCTCCCTATTGCTGTAGACAAATGAATGTCACCTTGTTGCTTCTATAATAGCAAGAAAAATTATGAAGCCTCAGAAAATGATTGACCTAATTTAATCTGAGAAATATGTACATTTACAGGTAAGTTGTAACAAGAGGCATTTTGCAGTATGATAGATAGAATATTAAATCAGGAAACAAGACATAATAAAATTGAGTATGTTAAAGGATGCATGGTATTTAAAGAAGCTGTTTCCTTTAACCATTTTGGAGTAGAAAGGCATTAAAGTCATATTGAAGCAAACATGGCAAGTAAATATATTACAGTATTAATTTATATCTATAGAATAAATTAAACAGGTCCTTTAATTTATTTATTCAAGGAAACTAGGGAGGTGTGAAAATGGAAGTTGAGGGTGATTAGTAACAAAATTGCTGTTCCAGTCAATTCTTCCTAAAATTTGCAAAATCAATTAAGAATAAAAGCAAAAGGATGGATTTTTATCATTTATGATGTCTTTGCACCCAAAAAAAGAAGAAAAAAAAAAGGCGGTTATGTAGAGAGGCAGTGGTGAAGAGGAAACTTGCAGTTGTGGTTTAAGATCTGAAGTTCGTAGGTGAATCAAGATCTCTATAGATCAACAAAAAAAATTATGGAGTTTCCTTACAAAACCAAACTTCTTCTCGAATTAACAAAGGAAATATTACAACAAACACAGCAGTAAAGATCCAAAACTCAAAACGAGGGGATAAGAGAAAAACAAAACATCAACGAAAATCTCACCTTGTATTTTCAAAACCTCTATAGATCAAATTTTAATCCTTCTCTTTATTTCTCTCATATCATCTGCCAAGAATGGAGTGAGTAGAAAATGAACAGAAAGACCATAAACAGGAATTAATACTTAGATCTTCAACTTTCCGAAGGGTCTCATGTTATTATATGATACTGAATAAAATAGTTAAGGGCATGGTTGACGTATATCTTTGTACTTTTTAACTATAAGTCATACTTATAATCAAATGGTTCGAGTTTTATCCATGAAAATTAAGAGACTCCTAGTAGAGCGTGCTTCTTCTTAATGGGCATAGCGTGATCCTAATCTGAATTAATTGAACTAGTAGATATCATATACTAGATGATTTTAGAAAAACAAAAAAAATGGAAAACAAAATGAAAATCGACGACTTACCTTTATAAAAAGAAATCAGGGAAAGCATTCGAAAATGAAAGATTCATTCTTGATCATAGGAGAGAGTGGGGCCTTAGGGTTGCAGCCAGAAAATTCTCGATTGGATCTTCAAGTTTTCACGATCCCAATAGAAAGAAATAATACAACAAAAAAGAGAAGATGTTTATTCTTGTAGGTTTTTATTATGAATACATGAGACAGAATTTGAGTGCGAGGGGGCTAGTCGATACAAGAGATTAAAAAGGAAGAGATATCATTACTAGTAGTATGAAGTATAAGTCATTTTTATTATATAGGGGATAGGAGTGTAAATAAATCAACTTCCGGGGGCCTAAATGTGAAAGATGAGTTGTGGTGACCGCGTAAAAAGGAAGAAGCCTCCATTCTGACTAGAATGAATATATGTGAATCTGAGTAGCCTCTTTGTCCCTGCACCAATTTTGTACACTCAAACCTCTTTATAATAACATCGTTGCGTTCGAAATTTTTCAGTTATTATAGACAATGAGTTTTATACACTTATAACAACATTGATATTTATTTAATATTTAGCTGTTATAGGCAAAAGAGATATATAAAATCTAATTTTCATTTTTAATTGCCAAATTCTAAGCTTAATCACACTTTGTATAACGAAGTAAAAATCATTTATGATGAAAATATATATATTCATATAATATTTTTTTGTTGTAATAGTGTATTAAATGATTAAATATTTTGTCAAAAACTCTACACTTATTATTGGTAATCATAGATATTCTATTTTTTTAAAAATATAGTTAGTTATTATATTACCAAAAAAAAGAAGATAGTTGGTATATGGGGGGTAATTTTACAAAGAACTTACTATTATAAAGTTGGTTGTTGCTGTTATACGTGAAATGTTGTTATAGAGAAATAAAATATAACATAAAAAATTAGTTTCGAAAAAAATTGGTTGTTATAGAGATGTGAAGTTATATGCAGATGTTGTTATATGCGGTTGCCGTTATAGAGAGGTCTGACTGTATTTTCAAATTTATCCTTATTATATTACGACAATCCTAATCTAGATTAACTTCTGTTAGTATAGTATAGACTTTATTATAAACATTAATTATTAAAATCATACAGTAATATATATGCACGAGCAGCAAGTCTAAAATTATAGGTAAAGTATAATTTGATCAGTGACAACTTAGTAAAGATAATAATTAACTTAGGTTATACTATAATAATAACGTTAAAGTTTTTAACTGATGGTGCATATAATTTAAATTATGATCATAATTGTTGCAAATATTTTTACCCTAACCCCAACCTCAGCCCCCAGTAACGTATCCAACATTATAGGTGGGGTTCAATTGTAACCCCTTAACTTCTGACGTGGGGGATAACTTTATATGTAAAAAATTATTAAAATTATAATAAGTAGTAGATTTAAATTCTGAATCTGCCTCTGCAAGACCAACCCCCCTCCTCACCCCAGGCCCCCCGCCCCCCACACACACAACAGAAAAACCACCTCAAGGGATTTCCCACCTATCCCAAAAAACCACTATTTTTAGAGTTGTGCCTCACGAAACATAAGTTATGTTGACTCTGGAAAGTTGATCATGGCGTACTCTGAGTGGATTTCTGCAAAGATGAAACTGTATAGTTTCAGATTTTTTTTTTTCCTCCTAAATTCGTCTAATTACACATTTATTGTTGTGCTATTTATGTAATAGTCGGTGTCTACATTATAATAAAATTATAGTATCAAATTATTACAACTCTCAAAACATTATTTAAACACATCGTACAATATTCTCACGTGCATGAGAAAAGAAAATTTTTTAATAGACGTAATGCATTAAATGAAAGTAATTTTATTTGAAAATTGTACTTATTATGATTAGACTCTTGGTATATCTTAAGATTAAATAACATAGTTGACCAAATTATGAGTCAAATTAATATATGTGACTGTAACCCGAGGTGTTATTAATTAATTAAGTATTTGGATGCTATTCTAATAAAGTCTCGTATTCATAGTTTCATAAACAGAGTTTTTCAAACCCTCCAGTCGTTTCTATAAATGACGGTGAATTAAATTTAAAATAAATAATTATCAGAAAAAGAAGAATATTAGCCATATATCTAATTTCGGAACAGACACACAGCCAAATAAGGGGGGAAATTGATAAGTGAACACAAACTTAATGTTTGGCTCGATATGAAATCTTTACGTTACCCGATCCCTTTCCATGTATAGGCTCCGTATATGTAGTGATCTGTAATTTTTACATAATAAGTTCAGTAGAATATAGTTTACACAATTTGAACAGGTCGAATACTTTTATTTTAATTTGTCCGATTAAGATCATTCAAAATCTGGTCAAATCTTTAAATACAAGTTATTCTTCTACATGGATATGCACATTGCCTTAATGGTCCTAAAATAATATGGGCTACTTCTTTATTGTTGGTTTTAGACTAAAGTATTACTCTCTCCGTCCATTTTTACTTATCATGTATGTTAAAATAGATGTCTACTTTTACTTGTTCAGTCTAAAAAATCAAGAAATAATTTACTATATCATACTTGTTTTACCCTTATTATTAATTATTGAGTTGAAAACTTCAAGGAATTATTAGTGGTTGCAAACTTTTAAAGTATGTTTGATTGATTTAAAATAATTGTTAGTGGTGATAGGTACTTTTTAAGTCGAGGTCTACCGGAAACAGCCTCCCTACCTCACAAAGATAGGGGTAAGTTCTACATACATCCTACCCTCCCCAGACCTGACTTGTGGGATCACACTGGGTTTGTTGTTGTTGATTTCTGTAAGAAATATTTTCCTTGTCTCCTTTCATTACTTGAATTGGTTTATATACAAAATAGGAGAATAATATTCTAGCCTAAAATAGGAGATTACACAATATACAAAATATGCTAACCTAAAATAGTAGACTACAAAATCTTCTAATGAATATTTACATAGTCTATCACACCCCCGCAGTCGAAACGGGAGGCTTACGAACGCCGAGAGACCGTCCCGAAAATCTTCAAATAAGACTCGTGGTAGTCCGCAGAAAATATCGGCAATGCGATAGCGGAAGGAACATGAAGGACACGAACACATCCGCGCGCAACCTTCTCACGAACAAAGTGAATGTCCATTTCAATGTGTTTGGTGCGGCGATGTTGCACCGGATTTCCCGAAAGATAAATGGCACTCACATTGTCACAATATACCATAGTGGCCTTATGAATAGGACAATGTAATTCCAAGAGAAGATTGCGAAGCCGAAGAGGACTCGGAGACAACATTAGCAACCCACATACTCCGCCTCGGCACTCGAGCGAGAGAGGTAGGTTGGCGTTTCGAAGACCACGATATCAAGTTATCCCCAAGAAAAACACGGTAACCGGACGTTGACCGATGTGTGTCGGGCGGCCCCAATCCGCATCGGTGTAAGAAAGAAGATCCTTAGCGAGGACGGATAAAGATGCAAACCATAGTCGAGTGTGCCAGAATGTATCGGATGATACGCTTAAGTGCATGCATATGAACTGTCGCGGCGCATGCATGTGTAAGCATACACATTGAACGACATAAGAGATATCCGGCCTCGTGAAAGTAAGATGCGAAGGGCACCTGCAGGCTAACGATAGTGAGTCGGTCATCATAAGGAGCACCCGATGTGCCGCTCACTTCGGTTTAGTATCAACCGGAGTAGAAGTAGCCTTACACGAAGACATCCCGGCTCTATCAATGATTTCCGTGGCATACTTGCGTTGCGACGAAACGACCCGTCCTTATGTCGAGTGACATGAATGCCAAGAAAATAATTCAAAGGACCCGGATCCTTCATAGCAAATTCCAGAGGCAAGAAGAGCCATAATGGAGCATCGAGAGAGAATGCGAGGAAGCGATAAGAATAATATCATCAACATAAAGTAGCAAATATGCCATCTCGGACCCCTTTTTTATAGATGAACAAAGAATTGTCGGATCTCTTGTTTGAAAAACCAAGAGAAGAGACATAATACGCAAAACGCTTGTACACGTGCTCTCGGGGCTGCTTAAGCCCATATAAGGACTTACGGAGTAAACATACATAATCCGGATGAGTGGGATCTGCGAAACCCGGAGGTTGATGCATATACTGTTTGTTTCTGGAGCTCACCGTGTAAGAAAGCATTCTTGACATCAAGGCGATGAATAGGCCACCCTCTTTGATAGGGAAAGGCCGAGAACCGTACGGATCGTGGCCGAACTTGACCACATCGGATCGAAGGTCTCACCACAATCAATGCCAACTCCGTTGAGTCTTACCATCACCTACAAGACGGGCTTTATGCCTCTCAAAGTCACCATTAGATTTTTCTTTATGAGTGAAAATCCACATAGAACGAATAACATTCACATTAGGTGGACGGGGCACCAACTCCCACGTCTTATTTTTAATAAGAGCATCAAATTCATCATTCATAGCCATTTTCCAATTCGGGTCGCGAAGGGCGGTCAGAGGGTTATGAGGAGGAGGGGATTTCGTAACCATGGTATTTAAGTTAAAAAGGCTTTTTGGCTTAAAAATACCATGCTGACTCCGGGTCACCATTCGGGACGGATTGGGAGAAGGGAAGGTCGGGGTGACGGTGGGAGGGACGCCGACGGAGGGGATATGGGCAGTGGCCTGGCTGCCGGTGGGAGTGGACTGGGTAGCAGGCTGGGTGCCGGCGGGAGGGGACTGGGCAGCGGGCTGGGTCACGGTGGGAGGGGGGGGTAGGAGAAGCCAAGTGATGCAACCACAATGCGGAAATGCCATCGTCCAAAAACTCATAAGTAATAGAAGTGGGAGAATGTAATTTGGAAAAAGGGAAGACATTCTCATCAAAAATCACGCGACGAGAAATAATAATTTTATGGGATGATAAATCATAACACTTATACCCTCTATGATTCGCAGGATACCCCAAAAAGACACACGGTGTAGACCGGGCTTGCAATTTGTGGATAATTGGAGAAGGAAAGAGGGGATAGCACAAACATCCAAAAACCCGAAGATGAGAGTAAGATGGCATTCGTTGGTAGAGCACTTGAAGAGGAGAAACGTTACCTAATAATTTACTTGGTAAAATATTAAGAAGATATGTTGCCATTTGTAAGGCGTGATGCCAGAACGAAGGAGGAGAGAAGCATGTGCAAGAAGAGTCCGAGTGATATTATTGATAGAACGGATTTTTCTTTCGGCTTTCCCATTTTTGTGAAGACGTATGTGGACAAGAAAGACGAATCGACATCCCATTAGACTCACAAAATTTCCCGAAGTGATCATTATCATATTCCCTCCCATTATCACATTGGACATTTTTAATATGACGTTCAAATTGAGTGTGAATGCGGGTTTTCAAAGCTAAGAATTTCGGATAAACATCGAATTTCTTAGCCAACGGAAAAGTCCATAAAAATTTCGAAAAATCATCCGTAAATAGAACATAATATCGATGACCCAATGAACTTAACACGGGAGAGGTCCACAAATCACTATGAATAATATCAAATGGCATCAAAGTTTCGGAAATAGATGAATCAAACGGCAACCTAATGTGTTTACCAAGAACACAAGAACGACAAATACTAGAAATATTAGATTTATTACATTCAATGCTTTTACGAACCCTAAGACAATCTAAGATAGAATTTCCCGGATGACCCAAGTGAGCATGCTAAAAAGGAGAAGACAATGCCGCAAAGTTTGATGGAGTGGTGGTTGGATATTTGATGGTGGTAACCGGATAAAGATCTCCCGACTATCGCACGCATTAGTGGCGTCCGTCGAAAATCCTTCTTCGAAAAACCTATATGGATCAAAATCAACGGACACGAAATTATCGGTAGTAAACTTCCGGACTGAGATTAAATTTTTAATGAGTTTAGGAGCATGTAAAACATTTCATAAGGATAAAGGGGGGTTCGGGGGAGGCAAACTAGTGTGACCACAACCACGAATTGGAATCGAATGACCATTTCCCACAACAATACCATTATTTTGATTGCTCAAATTAAAATAAGATGAGAGATTACCGTCCGAGGATGTCATATGAGGAGTGGCTCCGGTGTCCATGTACCAATTTTGGTCGGACGGGTTCAAGGTCATGGTGTGCATTGCGGACTCAATGTCGGTTGGAACATACGACCCGGGAGAAGCTACCGCCGCCGTGTAGAGCTGCTGAGCTGGAGGAGGGCCCAAATACCTGTGCCGTGGCGGGACTGGCGGCGGACGAGCCCAAGAGGCGCATCGGATACGGGCAGAGGGGGAGGAGGAGGCGCCGGCGGGGGCGGGGGACCCGTTTGCCGATGTGGCTAACTCGCTGACCGCCGCTGCCGGTAGTCCCATGCTGGCTGGCGCCGCCGACCGCCGCCGGGCGGGGACTACCGCGCCCCGCCGGTGATTTTGCTGCTGCCTGAGCCGCGGCCCGAGCCCCCCTTACGGCCAGTTCCAGAATTTTAGCCGCGGGAATTTTTTGATTTCCCTCGGCGTGAGCTTGAGTTATCAGAGGGGAGTGGCGTGTCGTCGACCGAGGCCACCATAGCCGAGCCAGACCCGTGAGAAACCATGGCCGCAAGTTCACGTTCTTCCCGAAATAAGAGAAGACCGAGCCTCGGTGAATGGTGGGAGCGGCTTTGCATGGCGAATTTGTGTCCCGGCCCCTTTGTATGCATCGGTGAGACCGAGACCGGTTGAAGGACAAGGCGGCTATTCGTCGCGGGAGCCCCGACGTTTTCGGTTGATCGGCAAGGCTGCGGGAGATGTTGACAATAGGCGGAGGCATTGGGAAAATCCTCCCCGTACGAGTCGTCGTGAATTCTTGTTCAAGAGTCACCGCACGAGAAGTTTGATGATCTTGGAAGATATCACGTAAGCGGTCCCCGAGCCTCGTAGCGATGGCATCCGGTTCGAGGATAGTGTTTAACGGATCATTTGAAATCGTCGAATAAATCCATTGAAGCACGGTGGCGTCAATGGTGGTCCATAAGTCAATTTCCTCGTCGAGTTTTGGGAGCGAAGCTTCTCCTTACCGTAGGTGGAGGAATGATGTGATGAAGGATCCTATGAGAACGAGCGTGAATTTTGAAAAGCTCGGCCCGTACCGTATTGTGAGTTTTCCATCTCGAAGAGTAACGAGGAGATGTGATTCTTGATATTGGAGACCGCGAGGGCCGGGTGGAACGTGGGCTTAGCCGAGGTGGTTGGTGCGTCGGCCATGGGAAAAAAAAAAGGAAGGGGGGGCGACGGCTTAGGGAGGAAAGCAAAAAATAGGGATTTAGGGCGTAGCGGAAGGAGGAAGAAGAAAGAAACCCTATTCTGATACCATGTAAGAAATATTTTCCTTGTCTCCTTTCATTACTTGAATTGGTTTATATACAAAATAGGAGGATAATATTCTAACCTAAAATAGGAGATTACACAATATACAAAATATGCTAACCTAAAATAGTAGACTACAAAATCTTCTAATGAATTTTTACATAGTCTATCAATTTCAATCATCATTAGATGACTTAGTAATAATTGAGGGTAATATAGTAAAATTGTCATTCTATTTATTATTCCTTAAAGGGATATGCAAGTCAATACAAGACAAATAAAAATGGACGGAGGGAGTATTTAACTTAATCTCATCCATCCAAACTTTTGTGAGTTTTCTTTCTGTTAAAAAGGAAAGAGACATATATATAGTTGGAATAAATTTAATCTTAAACTACCGCTTACCCTTAATTAGAAGTTCTTATAGCCACAAAAATTTATGAAGTTGTTAAGACCATAAATTTCAAATGTCTTACTTTGTTTTCTTCAATTTCATATCTAGTCAAACTATTAGCCTGTTTGGCCTAACTTTTGAAAAGCCTCAAACATTTTTTTCCAGGAAGCACTAAAGAATTTATTATATCACATACTTAAAGAAGCACTTTCCAAATGAATTGATTAACAAAAATTGATTCTCTTGATCAAAAGTATTTCTCTAAAAAACTATTTTGAAAAAAATGCTTCTCAAAATAAATCGTTTTGAAAAAAATGCTTCTCAAAATAGTGGCTTTGTGAAAACATCAGCAACTTGTTCTTCAGTCTTGCAATAATCAACAACTATCTCCTTATCTTGAACCAAATCACGAATGAAGTGATATTTAATGTCAATGTGTTTCTTTAACGGCCATGAAAAACTGGATTCTTTGTTAACTCAATCGCAGACTTGCTATCACAAAATATTTTTGTTGGACTATCTTGCTTGTGTTGAAGAAATCCAAGCATCCTTCTCAACCATAATGCTTATGTAGCACTATTTGTTGTAGCCATGTACTCTGCTTTAGCTGTTGACAAAGCAACAGCTTGTTGCTTTTTTGAAGACCAAGAAAATACACCAGACCCCAAATAAAATGCATATCCGTAAGTACTTTTTCTTTGCATCATATCACCAGCCCAATCAACCGTTGTAGAAATCAAACGAGACTACTATCATTAGTCTTTGAATAAAATATGCCATCGGATTGCGTACCTTGAATATATCTCAAAATTCTCTTAGGCGCTTGCAAGTGTGATTGACGGGCGACTCCATAAATGCTTAATTAATCCAACTCCATAAGTAATGTCAGGTCTTGTAGAAGTCAAGTACCTTAGACTCCCTACCAATTTTCTAAAATATGTAGCATCAACAAACTTGTGAGTGCCATCTTTAGTCAGCTTCAGTTTCTCTTCAACAAGATTCAAAGTTAATTTGACTTTCTCCGTCTTCAAAATATCATGAGCATAGTTGTTCTTCTTTTTGTATCCTTCAATAACTCGTCTTGATTTAAAATCATCTGCTTCTTCACTTGATTTGTACTTAGTCTTGTGTGCCCATCCGACTCTAGTTGACCTATCAATAGGTGGTAGAGCAGTATCATCAACAAATAATTTTTCTTCAAGCTCCTCAAAATATAAAATCTCGGATAATGGCTCAAAATTGATTGCGTCTTCAATATTCATAATCATGCACGTCAATTGTGGATCTGGACCCTTAATTATTTTTGCTTCAATTTTGGGTAGATCATTAAAAACTTGCTCTTGATGAACTCTTTTGCTTCTTTCATCACTAGATTCTATCTTGATACCTTTAGAGAATTTTTCTTGTGTGATAATGGCGGGTACTTTCTATTCCTTTTTCAATAGCCCCACATTGTATAGACCAATCATGTCTATTACACATTTCATTACTTAAAACACTAGTAGCCTCTACCAAAGAGCATCGGTCGATCAAATTATCCTTTTTAGCTATCCCGAAATCATTGATAAATTAATTTGAACATTATTGGATTCTGCATTGCAATCAAAGACATCTATACCACAACAAAAATTACCTCTACCTTCTCTTCTTTTCTCTATAATTTCTAAATTTTGGCCTTCTTCATTTCTTTGGAAAATAGTCTTATGTAGCCTTGAGAAAACCAATTACTATAGATAGTAGAACGTTGCAAAATTTATAGCAAC